>NC_133225.1:33201897-33534397 GCF_040436345.1 Pagrus major | reverse complement strand
TAACACAAGAAAAGTTTGGGACTAACTGGGGAAGACAGATTTGGAATACATAGTGGCCATAACTCATTGAATTACTGTCTATAGATTTTTGGTGTTTAAATAAGGATGGTGTTGTTTATTTTGTTTATTGTCAACCAATCCCATGAAATCCCATTTTTTTAACTTGGAATCAAAGGTACTCAAAGTTGGTGCAAATCTATTATCTTTTAGAAGTTTGTTTCAGCTCTGGCGTGCACAGGAACTACATTCTGTTTCTCTGCTTTATCACCTGAGCCATGAGAGATTGACCAGACACACTGTGGCTGACATCCATGATACAGTACCAGGGATATTAGGTGAGGGGACCCTCTATGTCCTAGGTATCTTCTTTCTTGTCTGTGTTGGTGCCAGAAAGATATTTTTGGTGTCGATTGCACTGGTTGTGTTCAGAGATACGACACTGAAATTTACTGTCACCCAGTATCATCACATCCAGTGCCTTTATCTCTGGTTTCAGCGTGTAAGAGAACTTCCTAGTGTTACAGTACTGTATAGTCACACCATGAGTGACAAAACAGTGTGGCCTTCTAAATTGTTGCTAAATCGCTAGTGAAAGTTGATGACAGTTCAACTTTGATATGAAGCACATCACATTTATCACGCAGCAACAATTGTTTGGTGTCCATTTGTAACTTCAGCCGCCTACTTCCATTGAAAATAAGTTGTGGCCTATTGCTTTACCATCGGGAGACTGTTAGGCAGCAGGGTTCATGAGATCACGTTTATATCATCTTTGTTATAAGTAAGGTTAGTACTACAGAATCAACCTGTTGGGGTGGGGGCAGACAACATAGCAGTGACTGGGGGTTGAATGTAATGCAACTGTTAGCCAGCAGTTTCATTTTTATCAGTGAATCCCAGAAGGGGTGAGGTAAGAGAGAACAGTGAAGGAAGGCCAAAAATGGTTCATCAGTACTTTAACTTCAGGGGCCTCTTTTAGAAATGTTGCGTATGCACAAAAGACGGCTGTACCACTTTCTAAGCAAAGTTTGACGGGAGAAGTGCGACCCTCCACGGAAACTCTGACCCATGCGTACACACATAAACTGGAGAAATAAGAAACTGCAAGTCCAATGGCAGATGGATATAACAGCAGAAACTATTTTAATTTGATACCTTTGTATAAAACAAATGGAAAAATGATCACTAACCTATTATGTGCGAGTAGTTTACTTGCAAAAACAAATAAAATCTGATCCATCTGTCCTGAAAACAAATAAAGAAACAAGCTCCCTGGATTGCACACACACACAAAAAAAGATTTGGTATAATAAATACAAACTAAGATATATTTTGAAGCACAATAATCCCTTAAAGTGTTCTGTAATAATTAATGTCATGTAATTTATTCTCATAAATGATAACGTGCAGAATAGGAGAAATTCTGTTTCAGCCGATTGTGCCTCGGTCGGGCAGTTCACTGTTTCATATATTTGAATCACCTGTTCGTTGCACGGAACTGTTTATTCACTGGCAATAACAATCAGGGAAGCTTTAATTTTATTATCTTTCAGTGTATAGCTAAAGTCAAATCTTAAGTCAACCGTGCTGAACCTGTTGATTCCTCTGTTGGCAGTGGTCCACTAATGATCAGCTGGGCTTCCAGTTTACCAAGGCCATCAAACAAATCCTGCTCTAGCACTTCTGATTGCTCTGCCAGCAGATGAGACTCTGATTGTACTGAGAAGCTTCCAGGACTGATTGTGTAACTGTGTGAATGTGATCAGGGTGTGAGCATTGCTCTCAGTGAACTCCCCCTGAATAAATAAAGATTAAGAATTTTAAATGATGGTCCTTGAACAACATTAATTATAGTGTTTGAAGGAATAAAACCAACATGGCTACATCAGATACACCATTCTGTGATGCTACTTTTAAGACTTTTTTTTTTTAAGGTTTTTGCCCATTCTGTAGCCTGGTTGTAAAGTGGTTTCAGCCATAATCCATAAATAGATTCCAGATGTTTTTCATTCTATGGCTGTCCAATCAATTTAAACCCATATTTGTGTCTGTTTTGGTTACTTTAAGTGGCAAGTGCCATACTTTGGCACCCCCTGGTGGTAACAGACTGCACAGTACCGGAGTAGTAGAGCCAGGAGGGATGTAAAACAGAGGAACTCCGTTTTTGGTGCTCTCAGGAATCATGTAGTTCTCAGGAATTGAGTTAAACGACTGGAGGTGCACCAACATCTGATCAGTTTGGTTGATGCTGGAAGGACACACATTACATGTAGTTAGGTAACACCACACCAAACATTAAAGAGTATCAATCAATCTGTCTACTCCAGACAGGTGTACCTCTGCAGTGTGTTCCAGAAGCGTCGGATGACAGAGGTGCGGTATGGGCTGGTGATGGGTTTCCTCTGGGTGCAGCTGATGTCATGCAGGATGTCATAGCTTCCCTCCATCGTCACCTCCACTCGGGTGGTTCTCTTAGTGGGGTCCAACGGCCAAGAGGCGGCTGCCAAGTACTCGATATGCATGTTGTGTTTCCATAACAGCACCAGCTTCACCTCCAGCTGAGTCCCACCTTAAGACACCAGGAGCTTTACTCTCACAAGGATCGAGGTCTAACACTGAACAATCCTTTTTCAAATATCAAAGACTTTTGTCAAGGGAGACAACTACCTTTTGTTAGGCTGATTTCTCTGATGGTGTAGCCCTCTCTCAGTCGCACGGACACCACACTGATTAAATGCGCATGGACTTCCTTCTCTGTGTGCTTCTTCCTCCTCATGACCAGAGCAGGGTTACCGCTGGCTGACACAAGATGCTCATTGAACAGTTTGTGCTGAGAGACTACAAAACAGTTAAGTGGTTAGTATATAAACTTTCTTATTTTGATCATCATCTTAACCATCATAGTCATCATCACCACCAACTGACCTACGTTGTATTGCTTTTAATCTAGAAAATAATGTCAATGAAGATCCCAAGAATAGAATTAGACAAATGGATTTGGATACAACCTTTGTCCTAGATGTTTTAGAAATCAATTTAAAGTTCATTTAAAATAGCCACTCTAGGTGAGATTTCAAGAAATGGTAATCAATTACCATTAATGACAACTGTGATTAATAGGTACCAATATATTTACCATAAATAAATAGATTTATTCCAAAATTATTGAAGGCTGTGGAGATTTTCAAGGCTCAGTGTATGGCCCCTTTATTGTTTATTGTTTCAAAACATCAAAATGTACTTTATTGGCAGATAATATACTTTTTTATGATTAATAATACATAAATTGGATTGCATTTTTTTCCCAGTGTATTTTAATAATCGATTAACCCTTTAATACATTTTTCATGCTTAAACGTCAGAAAATGTTGTTTTTCAGCCTTTAATATATGGAGATTTCCTGCTTTTCTCTGCATATCATATTAAACTCAATATCTTTGGGTTTGAGACTAAAAAAAGACATCACCTTGGACTTTGATGGATATTTTCTAGAATAATCAAATAATTTTTTGGTCTTTCAAGTGTGAGATGATGCTGATTCTGACATTTTTCACTATTTTATGACATTTGAAAGACCCAAACAATATTTGATTAATCTGAAAAAAAAAATCGTCAGATTAATCGATAATGAAAATATTTTTTAGTTGCATCCCTAAAAGTAATAACCTCCAAACAGACTCAATTTCAAGACTCACCACAGAAATACTCTGAGTTCATAGACTCAGGGGTCTTAAGGAAGGAGTACGTTAAGAAGGCCTTGTGGTAGGCATTCATCTCCTGGCTATTCAGGTCCACCTCAGGACAGGTGGGTAGGTATGAACCAAACGTGGCCAATGAGATGAACTTCATCAGCTCTACGTTGGGGATGTAGCCAAAGCTGCAGTCATAGGAGTATGCACCGCCAACCTGGAAAGGGACAAACGCACACAAGTATCCTAGTTATAAATTCCATCCTCCTGATACTAATCATATTCAGGATATGATGTTTTCATGGAACAAAGAGCATAGAGTAACCTCATTATTCACATCCCTATATTCATGATTCTAACATTATCCTTAAAATCTCAGACTTTCTCTGTCACTTATGTAATGTCACAGCTGCAAAAGCAGTTGAGGATAAATCCAGTGCTACAATTAAAAACAAAAATATTGGTCTGCAA
The DNA here is from genome assembly GCF_040436345.1 of Pagrus major. NCBI lineage: Eukaryota > Metazoa > Chordata > Actinopteri > Spariformes > Sparidae > Pagrus > Pagrus major. The sequence goes on along the minus strand of NC_133225.1, from coordinate 33,530,237 downwards.
GTACTTCTTTTAAACAACTCCAAGTATGTCTAAAGATGTCTTAAAGACAAAAAGAAAAAAAATACAAACCCACCGTTAATACACCTGTAAGCACACAGTATAAACTACTGACAGTAGTGTGTCATGAATATTTTTGGTATTCCATTTGAAAAAGGAAGTTTCATGACTAACGAACAACAAAGTCAGAGTTGCAAACATCCAGATGTTATTTTCTTTACCTGCACAAAGGAGCAGGCAATGGTTCCACTCCTTAGCTGGTTCAGGAGGGTCTCACACACAGCAACATCAGGAACGCTAGTTACTCCATCTGTGATTATAATGATACCTGAAATACAAACAAGTTTGATTATGAAGTGTGATAAAGTCACAAGATGAACATCTATAGTGTAAAAGATTCATTTCTCTTAACTATGATTAATGTTTACACAGCGAATGGTTCGTTTTCTGGAGGTATAAACTGAATGTGCTTCACTAAAAGCCAAAGTTATCTAAAGATGGCCAGGAAACAAACTGCTTGCACAACAACCTCCAGACCCACACTGTCAGAGCAACTCTCAGAATGATAGAAAAAGAAAAAAAAAGTGGCCACTTGTTTTAGGCAAGACAAGGCAAGTTTATTTGTAAGGCACAATTCAGACACAAGGCAACTCAAAGTGCTTTACAGGGGCATAAAAATGTAAAAAAATAATTTAAAAAAAAGATTAAAAGACATTAAAAATTGCATTTGAAATACATTAAAAACAAGCAGGAAGGGATCAAGAAACAAAACAGTAAAACAAGTTAAGAAATAGGAAAGTAGGCCTAAAATAGAATAGGTTTAAAAGAGACAAGAATAGAAAATGAAAGTCACAGTGCAGTTCAAAGCCTTAAAATTGCTTCAGTGAAAGGCAGTGGCAAACAGAAAGGTCTTCAGCCTTGATTTAAAAGAGGTGAGAGTTGGAGCAGACCTGCAGTTTTCTGGGAGTTTGTTCCAGATATGTGGAGCATAATAATTGAATGCTGCTTCTCCATGTTTAGGATTAACTCAGTCAACCTAACCTAAATCTTGCTATCAACCTGGGATTCAATGATTGAGCATGAGCTTTTTTTCATGTTCAAACAACTGTACAAGAATAAATAAAGATGCAGTAGCTACTCAGTCAAAGGCCCAGAAGAATTTGGAGAAGGTATCTGTACTTCTTCAAAGAGGTTCTAAGAAACACTTCAGCAACTCAGCAAGGAACTCCTGAACCACTTTACAAACCCTTGATCTAGAAACTACACTATGTGCACAATTATTAGGCAAGTCACTATTTTGACCATATCATCATTATTATGCATATTTTCCAACTCCAAGCTGTATAAACTGGAATGCTTATTAGATTTAAGCATATCAGGTGGTGTGTATTTGTGTAATGAGGGAGGGTGTGGCCCAAGGAGATCAACACCTTATATCAAGGTGTGCATAATTATTAGGCAGCTTCTTCTCTTCAGGGAAAATGGGCCACAAAGAGATTTAACTGACTCTGAAAAGTCAAAAATTGTAAAAACTCTTTCAGAGGGATGCAGCACTCTTGAAATTGCTAAGAATCGGGGCATGATCGCAGAACTATCAAACGTTTTGTTGCAAATAGTCAACAGAGTCGCAAGAAACGTGTTGAGAAAAAAAGAAGCAAATTAACTGTCAAAGATTTGAGAAGAATCAAATGTGAAGCTACCAAGAACCTATTATCTGGTCAAGAAACTGACAGACTCCATGAATGGAAGGCTTATGACTGTTGTTGAAAAAAAGGGTGGCTATATATTTTTTTTTTAAATTTCAGAAATGTTTATTTGTAAATTTTGACTTGTTTGTTGATTATGCTCACTTTAACAGATGAAAATAAACCAGTGAAATGGGAAACTTTTCGTTTTTCATTTAGTTGCATAATAATTCTGCACACTAATAGTTGCCCAATAATTGTGTACACATAGATATTTTCCTAAGAAAGCCAAAACCCCACTTTTACTTTCTTAAATATTCAGGTTTGAGGATGATTAACATTTTGGATTGACCAGAGCACTGTAATTGTTCAATAACAAATGAATCCTCAAAAATACAGCTTGCCTAATAATTGTGCACACAGTGTACATGACAACTTGGGAACTTAAAGATAAATAAACCTACCTGCACTGGAGTTAGGGGGCAGCAACTGAAGGGCCAAGATGCCTTGTCGTACCATGCTGACCAGACCCATATCAGCTGACACCATGGAAATGCCCTGCTTTCTGTGGGGCTGGTCATCCGGAGTGTTGTTATGGAGACATTGGACTGGCTCCACAGCCTAAAGGTAAAATAAATATGTTGTCAATAGTTTTAACAAAGCTCTATGGTGCAGATAAAGAGGATACACCAGGCTTTAGATACACACACCATACTCATTAATAGATACATTCAGTGCTGGTTTGGCTCTGCTGTGATTTGTTGGCACTAACAAAAATACAGAATATGGGCCAGCCCTATGCTTTAAGATGCTGGAGAGGCTGACGCTGATCATATTGATGTTGATTAAATGTTGTTTTATTTAGATCTTTTTTTCTACAGATAGACAAGACAGTTTCAAATACAATGTAAATACTGTTGATGAGCACTTGCCTGTTCATGCTGCTGATGTAGGACTTGCGCGATGTTGCTCTCCACTGCTCTGAGCTGCTGATAGATGTGATGCAGGAACTCGTCAAGGTCAATTCTATCAAGCTGACAGCCCTGTACCAAAACCTGCAGAGGAGATCAAAGCTGTCAGAGGACGGCAAAAACGTGTAGCAGTTTATCAGGGCTCTATGCTTATGTCTGTGCTCTGTTTGTCTGTGCTCTAACAAAAGTTAGTTTGAAGAACAACTTTAAGGAATCCGTTTTTAATAATAAATATACAGTGGGTACAAGATGTAGGGACCAGCTGATTTAACTCAAGAATTTTAAGACAGTGTAGAGACTGCTCATTCAAGTGTTGGGGTTTGACAGTGATGGAATGTTACTTAAACATTTTACTCAAATATTGTACTTTCTAGTATTAAGTACAATTTGGAGGTACTTTACTTCAGTGTATCTATTTCCTGCTACTTTATACTTCCACTCCACTACATTGGAGTCAAATATTGTACTTTTTATTCTATTACGTTTATCTGATAACTTTAGTTACTAGTTACTTTACAGATTACATGCTGTATCAGAGCTAAAGTAGTGCATTTTTTAGATTAACTTATTTTAGACAACAATCAGAAGGTTGCTGAATAATGGATCACATAATAGGCCAGGCCGATAATCCTTTGGCCCACAGTATACACTCAGTGATGTTGTTAGGTATGGGTATTGGTAAATAAACTAAGGAGGGCCACTGTCAAGAATGATCTACTCTGATCAATCCTGTATTTACTCATATAGATGATGACGAATGATGCTTTGCCATTCAGTAGATATAAAAATAAACCACTACTTTGTTCATTTGAATTTTGAAGACAATTGTATCATGATGATGATATGATTTGGCTGTACCCAACTCAGGATTCTGTCAGTTGAATTGGATTTAGCTGTTCAATAAAAAGATTAAACTATCACTTTTTTTTTTCAGATCAAAAAATATAAAATTTCCACACAGTCAGACAAAGTAAAAGTATGCGTCCTGTTAATAAGTTAGAAAATCCCTCTACCTAGCTCTACATGGTCTGGTGCCCTAGGGGAGATCAGGATCTCTTATCAGTTAACCACCATCCCCATGTTGTAAGCTGGGTTCTTTTTTAGCAAGTGCTCCAACTAATATAAAAATATATTTATGGTTGCCCTTATTTATAATTCCTCATTAAAATATCATCCCTGTGCATTTTTTGATGAGCTTCTATTTTTTCTCCTGTTATTGATTCTGTGCATCTGCTAACTCCCTATGAGCCTGATCGCTGCCTGAGATCTTCTGGCGGGGCCCTACTAATGGTTCCAAAATTGTGACTTGTCCCTTGATCCAACTTGCTGGAATTTTATCACAGCAACTCATAATGTGACTGAGTAGTGTGTATGGCCCCTGCATGCTTGTATGCACCGTATGCACAACGTGTGGGCATGTTCCTGATGAATCGATGGATGGTGTCCAGGGGCATCTCCTCCCAGACCTGGATTAGGGCATCAGTGAGCTCCTGGACAGTCTGTGGCAGTACTTGGTGGCGTAGGATACACCGATACATAACGTACCATTGGTGCTCAATTTGATTTAGGTCAGGGGAATGACAGGGCCAGTCAATGGCACCAACGCCTTTGTCATCCAGGAACTGCCAACACAGAGTCCAGGGACTCCTGGACCCTGTGTTGGCAGACATCACTGTTGGGTTACAGGTTCAACAGTGTACACTTCTGACCAAACCATACACTGATGCTGGCTGTGTTCAGAAATGAAACACAACTAAAACTTTGAACCAGAGAGGACAGAGAAACACTCCTTTTCAACTTGGTTGAGGGCATTCATTTTAGATCATCCATTCCATGGCTCAAAAGGTTTTTTACGACATTTGGAAACACCAGTAAAAAAACAGCAACAAAAAAACAGCATAACATGTAAGCTACTGTAATGACCTGATGGGAGGTAAGGCCAATAATTGACGAATATGCCAAGATGGTGACAAAGATCTTTGGCTTGAAAAGTTGATCAGTTCCAGGGACTTGAAATGGTTGAGCCAGACCAGCCAGACACCTGGACAAGGCATGAAAAACCTCGTCAAAGATCATCTCTCCTGTGCTGTCATCCTGCAAAACAGAAAACAAAACATAAGTCAAATCGAGAATTCCAGTTATGTGCTCCATATCTTCTGAAGCATCTTATGCCAGAGTTATGATAGATAGGCGACACTTAGTTTCAGGTCCATACAGCTGTAAAACTAAAACAAAAAAACAAAACACAAACCATTATATGGGCCTATTATAGCTTTTACAGACACTCAAACATTTCTGAAAATGTCCTCTTTATTTGATTATTACAGGTGCATTTCTCATTGTTTAACCACTTGTGGACAGAACTACTTATTGTTTTGAAAATAGACATCAGTTTACTTTGGCAGATAATGTAAGTGCAAATAAAACTTTCTCTGAATCAAAGATATCAAGCATTTCTGCCGACATACACACAGATGCCTATGATAAGTTAAAATTGGCTAGTCATATCAGCCATGCTTATATATGTAGGCTGTAGTCTGCAGCTCAAGTGCCACCAGCTGTATGGGCTTTAACTGGACCACCAGGAGACTTCTCAGTAAGGTATGTCAATCAGTGATTGGACATTTAATATGACTTTAACGTAACACTGAAGAGGTTACTGAGAGGACATTTTTGAAAAGCTGCTAAGAAATGTTCTCCAAAATAATCCAAGGTACTAATGTCTCATTCAAACTAACAGAGACACAGGTTACTGCACTTAATGATCAATGCGCTTTGGCAGACCTAGGTACAGGACCCTACTCCCACCTTTGGTGAACAGTAGAGCCCGACTGATATGCAGTCCAATACCAGTACCAATATTGGGGAGTACAAAATGTATTGCTTTATAAACTTTATTGCCCAAAATGACATAGGTGAACTAAAAAAGTAAACGTAACTCGTAATTTAATAATCACAAATCACTCCTAGCATCGTTTTCTGCAATGTCTTATTCTAAACCGAAAAGTTTTCATATAAGCCGATAACAACAACATATACACCGATAAAGATATATCTGCAATAGGCCAGTCTGGCTCTAGTGAACAGGAATGAACAAAAACCCATTCACCATAATCTGATGTCAATTTAACATGTCAGTGTCATGTCTGAATACACACCTTGGTCACTTTCACATAAAAGATATGACAGCAATCTGACTACACCACACCTATTATATATAAATATATATATAATATTTCCATTTCAGTTTTTTAACATGGCACAAGTCTGAACAAACAGTTTGCAGTGGCACAAGGTGAAGTGTGCATAGAAAGAGATCTGCTAAAACTATACTGTATTATAGTATACTATAATACATACAATCGAAGATAAGCTGCACTCTGTAGTCTCACTCAATGTCCCACCCACAGCACTATCTGATTGGTTACACTTCATGAGTAATGGCCAATCAACACTGAAGGCTGTGTCAGGCAGGCTGCTCCGGTCAGTGAAAGCATTGATGAACTTACATCACAATGTTATCATCTTTTTCTGTGATGGAAAGTGTATCTAGTTTCCCTAGTTATACCACTGGAAATGCCCAAAGTCATAACTTACGGGATTTTACTCAATGGAGGTAAAAGCAACAGTTTTTAATTTAGTCAAAGTTAAACATTTCATGTCATGATATGGTCCATCTAACCATAACAGCGCAACATTGCATTTGAAGAGCTAATGTGAGCAAAGTTAAAAAGGACTGTTACCCAGTATTTAGCCAGTGTTTGACTCACATACAGTTGGGCTGCCATTCATAGTTTAAACCCTGGGGTCCCATCCATTATTATCAAACTCCCTCAACAATGCCCAATTCACATTTGAAACAATTGCTCCTAGCCAGTGTTGAATCACAAACCTTAAACCTTTGCAGGCAAAACAAGCTAGCAAATATGACAACAAACACAGATACCAGCCAGCAGTATTTACATTGAAAAATAATGTAACTACATTATTTGGAGTTTCGGCCGTTTACGTTACATTAATGTCATCCACCCTGGAGGTGCTACTGTGTGATGTGACTTGGGGGTGTATATACCTCAATATTTTTAAATCTCTTCAAAAGCACTTCAAAAATGCTATGGTTGTGCCACAAAATCAAATATCATCTTACAATACTTTTGCATTGATATTGCAACAATACGGACAGAACGAAATCGGTACTTTCACAAAATATTAACACAATGACATTTTATGGCACCTAGGGTAATGTGGATAATGACTAAGTGGGTAAAGGCAACTAAGACACTTATGCCAAATAATGATAAAACGATATCCAAAATCTAAGACCATTAATAGTCTCAAGTCACAATAATGATGTCGTACCAAATTGTTGCCAAGCCCTAGTCCATGAGTCTATAAAAGCATACAACCACAGTAACAATGTATCCCACAGGGCACCACAGTAGCTCAGTTGGTAGAGTGCACGCCCCATGTACAGAGGCAGCAGCCCAGGGTTCAAGTCTGACCTGTGGCCCTTTACTGCATGTCATCCCCCTTCTCTCTCATCCGCTTCCTGTCATATAAAATAAAGCCATAAAAAGGCCACAAAAAAAATGTGACCCACAGTTTCTCTATATATTTTCAAATTTCAATCATGCCACCTGCATGGATGAGTGAATTATGATCCATCAAAACGTTACAGCAACAATACAGCATGTGAGAGTCCCAACTTAACGTCATTGCTTGTACGCTGCAGGATATTGTGAAATCATGAAACTGAAGTAGAAATATATCAGAGGTGGAGGCAAGAGTCACTCAAGCTCATGATGTTTATGATGCTCTCTCAATCTCTGTCTCTCTCTCTCTCAAGAATGGAAAAATGCAAAGAGAAGTGAAACTGAGCTTTAACTTTTGTACTACTTCTGTTTTGAGATTATTTATGATTCTGTGGTTCAACACTGAAGCATATGAAAAGTGCAGAAGAATCTTGTATTTGGAACAAGGGTTAAAAGACTAAGTTCGTTTATAAGAAACGTCACATGAATGAGTCAACTGAATTCGTTGATCTTGATTTATATCCAGTTTTTTGTTTTTTTTTTAAATCCTACTTGTCCCCAACGCCATCTTGCTGACTCATCGTCATCAGCACAAAAAGAGTCTCACTGCAAAGTCAATACTTAAACTTCAGAGCAAAAATTTTATGGCAAATAATTAAATAATTTTTGAGACATTTAAGCCTGCATAAAGTGATGATGCAATTGAAATATGGTTTTCCACTATTAATAATTTTCAAGCAAGTAACTGAAACAAAATTGATGAATGTATTTGCTTTTGCTGGGAGAAGACCACTCCAACCACATTTCAATATTATTTGTGTCAACAGTGTTCATGCAGGAGACAAGCTAGCCACCATTAAACTGTGTTTAAGTCTCACCACAATCCCTGTGGAGGGGCTGAGGTCCAGCTCGATGATAAAGCGGTACCTCCGGGCCAGGAAGGTGGCCCGAGTGGATGGCATCAACATGCAGGGGTACATGGTGGGGAAGAAATCCGGCTGCCATCCTTTAGGTAAGATGCTCAGCAAGTCCAATTCATTCTCTGAGTTCAGCTGTAAATGAAGTTAGAATCAAACAGGACATCAGTGACTCACCGTTCACAACATTTATTTGGTTCAGGATATTCTCAAACCACTGTACAAACATTTTTAAACCTCAGCATAAGTTTTTTTCAAGTTTTTGGATTCACTTTTGTTTACCTTTATATTAACTTAATACAGTTAAAGGAGCATTGTGTAGGATTTAGAGGGATTTAGGTGGATCTAGTGGATGAAATAGCATATAAAAGGGGTCTTCAATGTTTTTCAGGACAAGGACACCTTAGCTGATAACGAGACAGAACCACAATTCTGTTGCATATTAAACTGGGCCTACAATAATGAGGAGGGTGGCCAATTTTGTTATGTATAAACAAGTACTTGTAGCATGGCTAATATTAGCAAGCTCGCCTCAACCTCTGCAATTTCTTTGGTGGTGTCTGAGGCGGAGGGTATGTTAGCGTCTCCTGCTAGATAAGTTATAAATTGATCCACTGTGGCTCACAAGAATGCTCATACACTTACACTTACACTAATAATACAGATACGAAAATACACATAACTGGCCAATTTGTTTCAATAATAAATAGTTAGCTGCCTAATTTTCCATTATGGATAGGTGCTGCACATTGATTTAGCGTACAGTTAGGCTAGTTTGCTTACATTAGTGCACAAGGAGTCATAGGTAGACTATCTTCAATGTTGTCTAAATTCTGTTTTTTTTCTGTTTGTTTTTTTCTTTGCTAATATAATGTTGGTTTCATGTTAATGTGTATTTTCACATACACATATAAACTTTTCAAAAAATAAACCCTGCAGTAACTCTGAGGACCACCTAAGGATCATGCAACCCCCTGATGAAGACCCAGGGGATGTAATATTCATAATTATGTTTTCATTTTAATGTATGCTTACCTGAAACTAAGAATCATTGTAAATTTCATTACCTTAGAATGAACCTTTATATGTATCCACGCAGTCTGCTGTTTTGCATTGCCATGTTTATACAGTAGCCCAGTACGGACAAAACAAACACTGAATCTAGGCAGGGCCTTTTTTGCATTTTTAGTGGCAACCATTTGGAAGCGAGTGCTATTAGTTGTTTGCAATTCAATAAATTCCACTTAATCCTACACACCTTTAATGCATTGTCTCATATAAAAATAAATGAAGAAGACAGAGGTGACCAGAGTGTCACTGTGCCTGAAAAGTGCCTAACTGCTAATGTCACTGTGGACTTCTGCTACGTCACTCATGTTCCACTGTCAGATACCACTCTCCACCAGCAAATCCTTAATGGCATATGCCATCATGCTTCCACTTACAGACAGTTTTACACTGTTAACTACTATATGACTTAACATTATACTGGAAGATAACTACTCCTTGTAAGCAGATATGACTGATGAGAAATACAATGTGTTGTCTTGTCTGTGTCTTAAACCAGTAAAGCAGCAAAAGCATACTGATTGACAAATAATTAATTTATGACTGTAAAACATGTCATACCAGTGGAGAGTGGTATTGAATCTGTCATTGAAGTACAAGTGACAAGCCATTCACAAGTCACACACTACAGCAACATACCATAATCAGCAGTAGGAAATGCCAGCAGAAATCTATGTATGTTAATAGGGAGTAGTATATGCCATGAAGGGAGCAGCAGCAGCATCATAGTTGAAAGTGATGAACTACTCGAAACCAGCAAGTGCAACACCTTTTGTCATATTTTGATCTTACGGCTGCAGGGCAACCATGATGACAGGAAGAAAGTAAAGGTACTGTGAGCTCACCAGTTCAGGCTTTGAGGCTGGCCACACGACCTGGTTAAGTTTACCAAGGAACCAGGCAAGGCGCACATTTCTCGAGATCCGATATTCCTCCTTCATCAGCAGGTAGATCTGGTCAGCCTCCTCCACCTCATCAGAAGACACATAGTACACATGTAGATAAGTGGAATGTTCAGAGTTACTCACAGCTCAATACTTTTTACTAAGTGTTCTAAAAAGGAGAGTTGTTTTTATAATGGCTACAATATACAACACCTTATTCGTTTTTTTATTTTTATTATACCAAACTCCATTTAAAAATCTGGCGGTTTAAAATCTAGCACATTTTTCTCGCTTGCTAAACTAACTGCAAAAATGTGATTCAAGAGCTTCAGTGAACACTGGACGTCACTGCTGAACTCAACTCTTCCTGCTGCCGCCCCATGACGGCCCATGCTGAGGCTGCCATCAAGTCTGTAACTTATCATGAGACTGGATGTTATTCAAATGCAAAGCAGCTTTACGAGTTACTTGTCCGCCGAGTTCACCACAATACATTACTAATCTGCGATACGTCAAATATAATGTAATAACTAAAATATATCTTAAACAATATATATATCAATACAACTAATTTAGTGTTGGGTGAGAACCAAAGCATTGTCTTTCATACGCATTCATCTAAACACCGCTGTGAGCTGCCAGAAACACAGGAAACTGTCAACTTTAACGTGGCTAACGTTAGAGAACTGCCGTGGTCCTGTACAGCTTAGCTCATACTGCTAGCTCCTGTGCTAACGTACAGCTAACACAAGTGTCTGATCGTCCAGACAGGTCAGTAAAGCTGTTTGTTGGCGACAGTATTTACCTATGTTTTACTTTAAAAAGTCTGGATCCGACTGTTCAGACAAACAACCTAATGGGTATTGTGCCCCAGTGCACTCCCTGTGCTTCTCACTGCACATTAAAGCTAATGTTACCTCATTGTCCTGTCTCTCTGCCATGCCTTGTAGAGCATAAGGACTACAGGGACGGTAGCGAGCCTCGGAAGATTCACTCAGGTTTGTGCAAAATGATCTGTCCTAATACTTGTTTATTATCTGTCTTGTCTCTCGATCAGGTGTTCGTAGAGTAATGTCATCTCGACATGGTGACAGCAAATGTATTTTCCGGTCAAATCTTTCAAAATAAAACGCGTTCTTTCTTCTTTTTTTGCGTGTTATTGGCGGTTGGCAACCAACGAATAGGCGCCTTACCGCCACCAACTGGTATGGAGTGTGTATCAGAGGGTTTAATATCTGCAAAATACAAGAAAGGAAAGGAAAGGAAAGGAAAGGAAAGGAAACTTATATTTTCTCAATTATGTTGTTACTTTGAGGTACTGAACTAGTATCTGATATCTGACTTCTTGAGTTCTGTAATAGAATGTCTATCAGGTTCATGTGTACTTTTATTTCCCTGAGGTGTTGAATCATTTGCCTTCTCTCTTCCTCATATCTCAGACAGTGTACCACCACATGCTCTACTGTCTCTTCTTGCCCACAGCAGTCGCATCTGCCTTTGCCATGTTTTCCTACTTTGAATAGTGAACTGTTCAGTCCAGTGTGTCCAAATCTAAGTTCTTCCCATTGCTTTTGCCACCTTTCCTTCAGTCTCTGTTTGATAATGTTCTTGATTTGGGGCTTGCTGAACCTAACTGTCAAATCAATGATAGTTCTTTTTGTAGCATTCTTTACTATCTTTTTTTTTTAAAAAAAAGTGATGTAGCACAAAAAAAACTTAAGCTTAAGGGAGGACGATCTAGATTGATCGCTTTTTTTGTTTTTGTTCTTTTGGTTGTTTTTTTTTTACTTGTATTTTGAACCGAAGATCTAAGTTGCAGATATTCCATAAATTGATTGCTCCTGATGCCATACTTCAGGACCAGGTGGATAAATGAAACCAGTTGAATGTGTGTGATGCCTTTCTTGGACCATGTGCAGAAATTTAATGGGGGTTTTTTGCTTGGAAAATCATGATTTCACCAGATGGGAGTGAGTTTAGATGGTGCAAAAGGAGAATTTGTGATTTTATTTAACTTCCACCAGGCTGTCAGTTGCTGATACTGTTAAACATCTGAAACAAGGCTATACCTTAAGCTGTTTTATAGATAGTATGTATTGAAGTGGATTTGCCATTAAGTAATGATAAAAGTTTGGTGTCGCGAGTCCTCCATGTGTTTTGATTTTTGTGAAGTTGTCCATTTAATTCTTGTTGTTTTGTTTGTCCACTAAAATTTAGAAATGATTGAATCCAGAGATGCAAACCAGGAGAGGGTGGGTTGGGTTGGGTAGGGGTCATTGTGAAGAGATAGTTTATTTTAGGAAGTACTGTCATTTTAACTGTCACTATTCTGCCTATAATGGAGAGTGGAAGGTTCATCCAGCGGAGAAGGTTATCGGGTATTGTTTTAAAAAGTGGGGTGAAGTTGAGACCAAACAACTTTGACAGCCTGGGGGAAATATTGCAAATGTGTGCATAAAAGGATATGTGGTGTGTGGACTGCCACATCCCAGCTGTTACTATGCAGTGAAAGGATAGAGGATTTTTGCCAGTTAAAGCTGGGGTTGGTAATTCTGTTCAGTTCTGTTTTGTATAAAATCTCTTAACATCCAGAAAGCAATCAAAATAATATATGCTTTTTGCAAAAAACAAAAAAATAAATTCATGGTCTGTGGCAGCGATAGGGCTGTAATAACTTCATCCAATCAATTTTAGCGGCCGAAGATATTGTATGGACAGCCTACCTGTCCATCAATCTGTCCTTACCTGCCCACCCTGCGCTGACTCCCCCATCACTCACTGAGCGTGACCGGAGTCTACTACCGCACTGCTGGAGCTGTGGTGGAGTGAGCTCATTGATCATGGTCAAGAATGACAGAGACAGTACAGACACACTTTTCATTAGCAGCTGTACCTCAGCAGCTTGTAATGCCAAACAGAGCAAGAAAAGAGAGACGGAACTGGAGAAGGCTACAAACAAAAAGAAGTTGGATAGCTCAATAGGTGAAACGAGTCATCACTGGAGTGGTTGTTCAACGATGGAGACAACTGATGGAGTCGAAGGCTTGAAAACGGACGCCATGGTAGCTGTGTCTCTGTTGGACAGGTAATTGTTAAAAGTCTCTCGGTTTTACATATGAAGCGCACACGGTCTTTTCACTTCAACCCTCACTGGGTTATCAACTTTATTAACGTCTCACGTCAGGTTCACATGCTCGGCCCGGTACCTCCGGCGGTGTCACTTCTAAACGTGTTCGTGTGCCACACTGTGCCAAACAAAGGTTCCTAACCAGTAACCTATATTCTTACATCCTTTCTCTTTTGAGAATGAGTGCTGTTATAAAACTCTAATATCAACAGGGCTTAGTACTTAATCATAAACAGTTATATATGCTCATAAATTCAAGTCTTCTCTCACCAACTGATGAAAATAGCAGTTTACAAACAAAACAAAACCCATTGCAAAATTTGTATTACACAACCCTTAGTTACGAACTTGCAATATGCAAATGGTCACAACCATATCAACATATGAAAAGCATAACTTCTGTTGTTGTTTACTTTCCCTGAGTATAAAGTGCATATAAACATGAACATTATCACTTTATATCACAGTCCATCAACATGTTAACACACAGTCCTTGTATCGCTGTGGCTGCACCACAGTGCGACCAGCTCTGGTTGTGACAGGGGTATTTCTGTTAACAGTGTCTCTGGGTGCATGTCCTGCTGTGACAGTGTGAGGGAGAGGAACAGTCTCTGAATGTTCGTTTCCCACAGCCTGTGGCTGACTGGGGATGCTGATCTCAATGTCCATAGGGTCACTGTAAGTCACTCCAGGTGCACGCCTGAGGTGTCTGCGATTTCTCCTTAAGACTCCTCCAGATTGCAACTGAACCTCATAGGACCTCCCATCGACTGGCTTCAGCACCCTGCCTAGTCTCCAGACAGTGTGGGGTGGGAGTGGCTGTATCCTCACACAGTCACCTGTGGCAAGTATGTCCAGGTCTCTCGCTGCCCTGTTGTAGTATGTGCTCTGACATTGTTGCTTGTTTTTCAGATTCTGACTGATCCGGACCACTTTTGGTCTCAGCAGGCTTGCTTTCGTTGGTAGCAGTGTTTTGGTGCGGCGGCTGAGCAGTCGTTGAGCTGGACTGCTATCCAGGCCCTGTGACGGTGTGTTGCGGTGGTCCAGCAGAGCAAGATAAGGATCCTGCCCAGCTGCTTTGGCCTTGATGAGAAGTCTTTTTGCTGTCTTAACAGCTGATTCTGCCTTGCCGTTGCTCTGTGGGTAACCAGGTGATGAAGTCACATGCTGGAATCCCCACTGTTCACTGAATTTTTTGAAGTCCTGGGACGCATATTGTGGGCCATTGTCCGAGATTACTGTATCCGGAATACCTTGGCGGGCAAAATGAGCTTTCAGTTTCTTTATCACTGTTGTAGATTTTGTATCTGCCAAGTAGTCTATTTCCCAGAAGTTTGAGAAATAATCCACAGTGATGAGATAGTCTTTACTGTCAAACGCAAAAAGATCTGTGCCCACCTTTGCCCACGGCCTGCTCGGAACTTCATGTGATATTAGTGTTTCTTTCTGTTGTTTATTGTCCATTGATCTGCAGATGTCGCACCTGGCAATATACTTTTTAATCTGATCATTCATGCCCAACCAGTAGACACACTCTCTAGCTCTGCGTAGGCATCCTTCAACACCCAGATGTGATGAGTGTAAACGGCTCGTGATGTCAGATCTCAGTGTGTCTGGAATGACGGCTCGCTCACCTCGGAAGACTATTCCATCTTGGTGACTTAGTTCTTCTTGTAGTGTGAAGTAGGGCCTGATTTCACTTGGTACCTGTGCCTTATCTTTGGGCCATTTCTGAGTCATTGTTTTAATGAGAAGCTGCAATGTATTGTCTTTTTCCGTGGCAGACCGAATGTCATGTAGTCTGTCAGATGAGATGGGTAAGTGTTGCACCATGTTGACGGTCTCTACTTCCTCTTCCACAGGTGTGCTCTCAGGAAGATAAGCTCTGCTGAGCGTGTCCGCCAGCAACATGTCTTTTCCCGGCACATATGTAACGTCCACATCATATTTTTGTATGCGCAACATCATGGCCTGCAGCCTTTTGGGCGCGCTCAGAAGGGGTTTTCGGACTATGGTTTCTAATGGCTTGTGATCACTCTGGACTGTGACTTTGCGACCATATGTGTATTGGTGGAATTTTTCCATGCTGAAAACCATAGCTAAAAACTCTTTTTCGATTTGGGCATAACGACCCTCAGTCTGTGTCAGTGCCCTGCTTGCAAAAGCGACTGGCTTTCCCATCTGCATGAGCGCTGCACCCAAACCTGTGTCTGACGCGTCGCACTGTACTGTCAGCTCCTCATCTGGGTTATAATATTTCAGTACTGGAGCGTTGACTATTGTCTCTTTAAGTTTAAGGAATGCTCCGTCATGCTCTGCCGTCCATTTCCACTCCTTGTCTTTGTGTGTCAAGTCTCTCAGCACTTTGCACTGGTCTGAGAGATGAGGGCAAAACTTGGTGAGGTAGTTAACCATCCCTAGAAGCCTCTGTATTCCTTTTACATCCGTCGGTGCCGGCATCTGCTCCACGGCACGCACTTTTTCCGGATCCACTTTGAGTCCATCTGCCGTCAAGCGGTGTCCAATGTATGTGGTCTCCTTTTGTCTCAGTCTGAATTTTTCTGCATTTAGTTTTATGTTCTTTTCTCTGCATCTGTCAAGAAACTGTTTTAATTTTTCATCATGATCACGTTCTGCTTCCTCTTGTGTCTCCCCTTGTCCCGTGATCAAGACGTCGTCTGCAATGATGTATAGACCCGGTACCTTGTCCAACGCCTGTGTGAGCTTTCTCTGGAATATCTCAGGGGCCGGACTGATGCCCATCGGCATCCTCAGCCACCTGAACCGTCCGAAGGGGGTTGCAAACGTTGTCAAATAGCTGGATTCCTCCTCCAGCTGTACATGCCAGAATCCACTCTTGACATCACACACTGTGAACACTTTAGCTCTTGACAAGTCTGGTAAAATGTCTTCAATGGTTGGAAGTGGAAAGTGACTGCGCTTTAATGCTTTGTTCAAGGGTTTGGGATCAATACAGACTCTTGGCTTACCATTCTGTTTCTGTACGACCACCATAGCACTGATCCAGTCTGTGCTGCATTCTACAGGAGTGATTATTCCTCTATGTTGCAGGCTTTTGAGCTCTTCCTTCAGTGGTTTCATGAGGGCAACTGGGACCCGTCTCTTTGGTAGCTGCACTGGCTTCACTGTGCTGTCCATCTCCATTTTGTATTTCCCTTCAAGACAACCATCTCCTGTAAACACATCAGCATAACTTGCCTTGATTTGTTCCATTGTCCACTGTTCTGTTTTTTCAGTTTTTTCCGTTGTGACTATACTGTCTATTGTCATGATATTCTCATGGTGCACTTGAATCAGTCTCATTGCCTCACTGGCTCTCCTGCCCAGCAGAGGCACTGCACTATCTGCATTTACCACTTGAAACTCCAAGCGATATTGTTTGTGATTTCTTGGATTTCTTATTTTGATTTTGCATTTCCCCAATGGCCTCAGCTTGCTCTTGTTGTACATAACTAGTACACTGTTAGTGTGTTCTAGCTTGATATCTGGGTTCAGCAGGTTAATGGGGATAATGTTGCAACTAGCACCACAGTCTATTTGAAATCTGACCAGACCTTTGTCTAGTAGCATGCCAGCATAGAGAAGCTTAATGTCCTCTTTAACTGTGTCATTCTCTTTTCCATCCTTTACTCTCCCTTCTTCCACATCTTTGCTTGAGTCTGTCTCTACTGCATCCACTGTCTCTGTGATACATGTTATATCTTCATATTCATCACTCACATATTCTGTTGCAACAGTACTCACAGTTTTCTTCCATCTTTGCTCCGGTTCTGCTTTACATTTTGCTGCAAAGTGATTCTCTCTGCCACACTTGGCGCACTTCTTCCCAAACGCTGGACATTTCTGTTTACTTTTTTCATGTGTTTTCCCGCAGAATTTACACTCCACCGTGTTGTTAGTTTTCCTTTGGTACTGCGCTCCTTGCACAGCATGCACCTCCTCCACCATCGGTGCGGTGATGGTTTTCACGTTCTCCTTAGAGAGCTCCGCGGCTCTGCACAGTTGCAAACATGTGTCCAGTGTCAAGTTTTTCTCCCGCAACAGTCTTTCTCTCATAGCCGTGTTGCTGCCTCCACACACAATCCTATCGCGTATGAGCGAGTCTCTCAAAGTCCCAAAGTTGCATGTTCTTGCCAGCAGTCTCAGTTCCGTGACATAAATGTCTATATTTTCACTGGTGCCCTGGTTCCTCGTGAAGAAACGATAGCGTTCCACAATCTCATTCACGCTGGGGTTGCAGTGATCATCAAACTTTTTGATTATGTCCTCTATTTTCCATGCATCCTTAGCTGTGTCGCCCATGAGTGTATGCAAAAGTTCTCTGCCGCTCTCGCCGACAAGATAGCTGAACAGCTTTACCTTCTGTTTATCATCAGCGTCAGTCATTGCCAGATCCACGTAGAGGGCAAACTCGTCCCTCCAATTCTTCCACGTTTTAGAGAGGTTGCTTGAGTCCAAACACAGCGTCTGCGGCGGCTTCAGTCCCTCCATGGCGTCACACGGCAGCCTCACACTAGCGGCTAAAACTAGCAACAGGTATCTCTCTCCCGACCGGAGAAAACTTTTTACGTACTCAGACCGAGTCCTCTTCCGCTGCCACCATGTTAAAAGTCTCTCGGTTTTACATATGAAGCGCACACGGTCTTTTCACTTCAACCCTCACTGGGTTATCAACTTTATTAACGTCTCACGTCAGGTTCACATGCTCGGCCCGGTACCTCCGGCGGTGTCACTTCTAAACGTGTTCGTGTGCCACACTGTGCCAAACAAAGGTTCCTAACCAGTAACCTATATTCTTACAGTAATGAGCTGGTATGTTTTGGTTGAGGGAAATGTATTATTACTCTGCATTATGTAGTCAACGTAGCTAACATTAGCTAATGTTGCTGTCATATGTATTAGCCCAACACTAACATCGTGAGCATCGTCAGCTTGTAGCTAATGTAAGCTAGCTAGCTATGACTACTGCCGTATGAGACATATTTACAACATTTACAGGTACTGTGGATCTAATCCATGTAGCAGTGTTCACACATGCACTGCTGCCCTGGGCTGTCTGGACATTAGCCAGATGAGCCGTATGTGAGAGGAGGACTAATTCTTGTGTGCTACACGTGTGAAAGGCCAAGTCCACTGTTCGGAGGCCCTGGGAAGATTACATATATCTGTGAATATAGTTAGTATTGTAGTTGTAAGCAGATGTCGTTAGATGATATTTATATGATGTTCATTCATAAAGACTTTGAACTAGACGTTTTACAAATGTGCTGATGTTTCCTATTTCTGTGTCCTATAGTTATGAGAGGGACGCATCAACTTCCAGCCTTGAAGCGTCAGTTCACAGCAGAACCATGCCCTGATGTTTCTCTCTGACAAGTGAGGGTAACTTGATGCTGATAGCAACATGGATCATACCGTAATTATTCATGTAATATGTATCTCTGATGGATACATTTCATATATGCATGTGTCCTTTCACATCATGTTGGTTTACTTTATGTGCATGAATGTGCTCCTTAGCAGGGATACAATACAAAAAGGAATGGCATCATTTCATTAGCTGCACCAGGAAAATGCTTCAAGTACTGGTCCTAGCAGTCACATGTTAGCCTACTGCTTGAGACTATTGCATATTAGTAAGACATTTTTTTTTAAAGAAAATTTTGCATTTCAATTCATGATCTGACTGTCAGCTGACCACAGCAGAATGTGGGAAATACACAATGCACCTTCCAATCCTTTCAAGATATCACTTGCCACCCATCACATACACCCACCTAACCCCAGACTTCTATTTTTACTTTATGTTTTACATAGCAACAGTCCTGTGTTGTCTTTGAGAGAATCAATAACATTTTATGCCCCATAAACACATTCAGATGTAACTTTATGTCCTGTAAGCACATTTAGTTCTCTATCCTTATCCCGTTTTCTGTAATTATCATAATTTTTGCAGAGATGATGGAACTCCTTTCTCTTAGGCCAGGTACTCCTAGGTGTACAAAAAAAGTCCAGCAAGTAGAGCTTGTACACACTACTGTCAAAATGCATTGTAAAAATAATGAAACTACATAAATTACTCTAAAAGGGAAATTTTGCTAAGAAAACAACGACATCAACAGCCTAACCTCTTGGCCAACACTGATCTGTGTTTATAACCAGTCAAGCAACCTCTGGACGTCCTTCCTGTATATAGTTGTTTATGCTAATTGTACTGTATATTGTCTAAACAATAAAGGTATACTACTTTGTAGTGTTATTTATTTACATGTGTTCCAAGAAATGGAATAAACAAGAGTCTTCCCTAATTTAGTTGTTATTTTTAGTGCATCACATAAAGTGTAAGAACTGTAATGGGCTGGTTGTTTATGCTGGAAGTGTAAAGAAAAGGCATTTCTCATTTTCAAGACTTTATTCAAACAATTTAGAGAAAATGCAAAACAAAGAGTAAATACAGAACGACAAATAAAGGTGTCAGGCAGAGTTCCAGCACTTGATGTGATTGCTCCAAATGTAGTCCTTGAATTCTGGCCT
The DNA here is from genome assembly GCF_040436345.1 of Pagrus major. Classification (NCBI taxonomy): domain Eukaryota; kingdom Metazoa; phylum Chordata; class Actinopteri; order Spariformes; family Sparidae; genus Pagrus; species Pagrus major. Next base: position 33,510,501 of record NC_133225.1, on the reverse strand, counting down.
GTAAAGCAACAGATGAGCAACATGACTAGATATTTTTATGGAACAGAGCTCGACTGTCCTCAGCATACTGTGAACACATACACTTTCAATGGTCAATACTTTAGACATTCCAGGACACAACTGTACAGATTTTTTTTTTTTTCATTTTATCTATTCATGCTTTTGACTTGAAGTATCAGCCCTTTATCTTTCTTAACATTTTTCTACTTACTGTGTTTATTGTTATGCACCAAAACACAAATTCAAATGGTGAAAAACTACTTGGCAAAAAATGTGATTCTGATTAGAGCACTTGTGTGTCCAAGTTACATGCCCGGTCAATATACTGTACAAACACAAATAGTTGTAGGTGGTGTTTATCAGGAAAAAGCACCACTAATGTTCTACTTTAGATGCTGACCTGCTCATGTGCAATCCTTTGAGCTTGAAGATCTTCTACTCGATGTATGAACATCTGCTCCTCCACGGCCTCTGCCTCCACTTCCTCAGACATGGCTGGTTGCCCTCCCGTCTTCCTCTGACGGGATGATGTGCTTCACTCTGGCGTGTCATCATCATCAGAGTCAACGATGCTCTCATTGTGGACACTCTAACATGCAAAACATCATATCATCATGAGTTCAATACAATATTAATGTTCGTCTGTGAATCACTGAGGGTAACAGAAAAAACATGTAGCAGGCCCACCACTAATCTTGTTGTTTTAACTGTGTCATATCTAATGTTACCATAGCCAGCTGCTGCTAGCTAACCAACAATAAGTTACAACCTCAAAATACACTTTCAAAACAATTTCTGAATGCTAACAAAGCTAGCTTGACAGCTATCAGTGCTAGCTATGTTGGTTGTTTATGCTCAATATGATATAGTAGGTGTTTACTTACAGGCGAATGAGACTTGAAGAAGCTATTTGTAGTTAGATGTTGTCATGAAAACGATGCACTGACACACTCTTCTTCCCACCGCTCATGAGGACTCGGACTCTGTCGGTGGTAGTCGGCAGTTGTCGGACAGTGCTCGTTCATGGTTTGGGGGGAGTGGCTTTGGAGAGAGGCTGAAGTGCAGTAGGAGGGGGTTGTAGCCGATTCCGTGGTCTGTCCAGGGACCATGGTCTCTGGCACGGACCAGTGGTTACTGGCACTAGGGGTGCTAGAGACACTGGTCGCGACCAGCTCAGTGGTTGTGACCAGTTGCTCTGTGGCACGGACCAGTGGTCTGTGAAGCGGCTTTAGTCTCCCCTTTCCAGTCGTTTTGGCAGCACTGTTAGCTGGATAAATGTCAGAGATCATAATCTTTTGTCTATAAAATACACTATATCAGAATTGTTATGATTAATATTGTTATTATTATTGATTATGAAGATCCGTGTGGTCACGACCAGCTGGTCTCTGGCACGGACCAGTGGTCACTACCACTAGGGGCGCTAAAGACACTGGTCGCCACCAGTGGCACAGTGGTCATGAGCAGCTGCTCTGTGATCTGTTCTGTTGTTTGGACCAGTTGAATGATCTGCGGAGTGTTTGTTTGTTTGTATTTATTTTTAATACAACTTTTCCCTTTTCTCACTGTGTTAGCAGAATAGCCTAAATGTGAGAAGCCATAATCGTTTGTCCATCCAATGTTATTGATCACTATTATTAATAGAAATCATAATAACAATGATTAAATTATTAGTAGTAGTCGTAGTTGTATGAGTAGAACTTTCGATTATGCAGGTCCGTGTCTTCCATCATCACTCGATCAGGACCACTTAGCCTAACTCCTTTTTGAAGAGAATTGAAGATTAATTTTCAGTTGGTTTTTCGATCATGCCATGGCTGCATGACCACTGCCTTTAAACCAATGAAATGAAGGAATGGTTGGTGATTCAGTTCCTGGCCAATCAGGAGCAATTTCCAATTTTGATGCCAGGTGTGATCATATTGATCATATGCATCATTTGTATCTTTAGCGCCCCTAGTGGTTGTAACCACTGGTCCATGCCAGAGACCAGCTGGTCCGTGCCACAGAGCAACTGGTCGCAACCACTGATGAGCTGGCCGCGACCAGTGTCTCTAGCACCCCTATTGCCAGTAACCACTGGTCCGTGCCAGAGACCATGGTCCCTGCACAGACCACGGAATCGGCTACAACCCCTGCTGTGGTTTTTTCAACTTACCAACCCTAGCTTTACTATCTTTAAAGGTATTCAAAAGCCTACAGTTTAACACAATTAACAATATTATAGTTCATTACAGCAACATTATCTTACACATTCGTGCGTGTCATACATATCATATCGACAGTTCTACTAAATATGCATCACGTGTGGGAATTAAATAGTTTTGAATTCAGAAATCAATGTATGGTAGAGAAGATATCAGGATGTGAGAGGAGGGGAGATTCCCCTTCACCTAAGGTGTGGGGGGTTGTTAGTATTAGAACAGGTCAGAAAGTCACATGAGGGCCAATTCTCTTCGCCTCTTTGGTGGTTACAGGAAGGTAGATAGGATGACATTTACTGTCCAATAAAACATCAAAGGGTCACTGTCCTGGGAAAGGCATGATCAACACAAACATCAGGGGGTTATTGTTTGGGGAAGGAGTGAGTAACAGCTGTCGTAAAGTATGTAACCACTGTATATAAGTCAGAGACATTTGAAAGACAACAGAGAACAGTATTACAGCATGAAATGTCACAGCTTTCCTAATAAAGTAGTTTCATTATCCTGCTTAAAAGTATATACAGTATATAACTCTGACAATTTCAAAATTGGCTTTGATGACCTATATTTACATGTATAACCTTAAAGCAACATTATGTAAATTTGTCACAATAACAGTTTCAAAATAATTTTAAAGTAAACATATTACGCTCATTTTCAGGTTCATCATTTTATTTTACTAGAATAGGTTTACATGCTTTAATGCTCAAAAAACACATCAGTTTTATCACACTGTCCAGCGTTCAGCACTGTAATCCCCCTCTGAAATGCTCTGTTTTAAAGGAAAGAAAACGGAAGAAAACTAGTTTACATGTATTTTATTAGATCGGGAAAGAAGCAATGAAAAATTATCAAAATGCAGTGAAAGAAGCAAGAGCATCTTTTTATTCAAATGTAATTTTATCAAACCATTATAACCCTAGAACTGTATTTAAAGTTTTAGACTCTATCACTGCCTGGTTATTTTATTGATACCTCACAAAAGATATGTGAGATATTTGTAAAACTTTTTACAAATAAGGTTAATGACATAAGACAACCGATTGTTTTTTAGTCTGGTGGTCTTGGATTTAACACGTCTGCACCTCCGGCCTGAGGGTAGAAGTGTGAACAGTCCGTGCTGGGGATGGGTGGGGTCCTTAAGGATGGAGGCGGCTCTCCTGTGGACTCTGGGTGGTAGATGCTCTGCAGAGAGGGCAGTGGAGTCCTGGTGATCATCTCAGCAGTCTGTACCACTCTCTGCAGGCGTCTGCGGTCCATAGCAGTAGTGCTGCCGTACCACACGGTGCCAGAGATTTCATCCCACTTGAACATTCCCACTCCCTACCCCTGAAACTGCCAAAAGGCGGAAACATCTGAATGGTATAGCAAAGGAAATACCAGAGCTGATGGATTGTGAGGTTGGACTCCTAATAGGTTATGACTGCTGTCATCACAGGAGGTGATGAGCTATATGCAGTCAGGACTGACCTGGGTTGGAGCATTGTTGGCAGCTCACCACAGGTCACAAGGTCAACAGAAGTGACCCTGTATTGTCGCCGCTGCTACGTGGGAGAGAGGCTCAACGTACTCAACCACTCTCCAGTTTCTCCAACGACTATTCTGGTGGCTGAGCATTGCTGAGGACACAAAAGAGTTTGTTGCTGCATGCACAGTATGTGCCCCTGGAAAAGCTTCTCATCGCCCTCCTGCTGGTTGTTCGTTGGTTGTCAAGTTTTCACTGGACATTGTTTCGGACCATGGACCTCAGTTTTCCTGAAGTGTGGCTGGTGTTCTGCAAAGCGGTGGGCACAACACTTAGTCTGTCCTCTGGATACCACCCCCAGTCCAACGGCCAAATGTAGCGGGCTAATATGGAAAACCACCCTAGCTGCTCTCTCTCATTCCTTCGCTCGGAACCGGCGTTTGGCAGACCTGCATCGTACTGCTCCCCAGTACCAACTGGGACAGAAGGTTTGGCTCTCCTCCCGCAACCTACCCCTCCGAGTTGATTGCTGGCTCCCCGTTATGTTGGCCGTTTTGAGTTCGGAAAGATTATTCATCCATCTGCTGTCCGTCTCAAGCTCCCAGCTTCTCTACCTGTGCACCCTACATTCCATGTCTCTCAGCTTAAGCCTGTATCCTCCAATGACCTTGTTTTCGACTACACCATGTGGTAGATTAATCCTTCAAGCTCTGATCTTTGCCATTTGCCTGTTTGTATTTTCACTCCACTCATCTCTAACCCTGTTTCTCTTTATTATCTCCAGTGTTGGTGTGAGCCTTGAACACCAGCTTCAGCCACCTGCCTCCCAGCCTTGCGCACCTCTGCCTCCAGCCTCAGCCGCCTTGATCACTCTAAGCCGCTCACCATCACCTGTCCTCTGCCAGCCCATGGACTCATCCACTACGCTCCACCACGCCAACTCACACGGCACTCAGCGCTCATCCGAGCACAGCCTCCACCTGTTCCACGGAGCCTTCCGTCTACTCTGCCTGAGCCTGCCAACTATTCCCAACCACCCTTTGAGTACTACCATAAAATCATTTTAAAGGAACTTGGGGCAGGATCTGTGAAATTATAAACATGCATTTTAAGATTTTTAATGCTAATGGGTGATGAAGCGTTCAAAACCAAAAAGAATGAGTCCACCCACGTATCTCTCCATTGCCTTGAACAGGCTGTGTGCTGCATAATGTACTGCAATTCGGGCTCGAATTTCCCGCGCAGTCCTGCGGAAGTGACGTCGGATGACACTGAATGCGCGTCCTCGACCGGCTTTCGACTTGGATACAGGAAGTAAACAAACCCGGTGGACCCAAACTAGTGTTTGGGTAGTAATGGATTCTGCTACAGCCAGCAAACGACCCACCATCACACAAAGTCCACTAAAAAGTCATACTAAGAAGAAAACAAAGGTTTTATCAGCGGCATGTTGTGAGTCAAAACAAAATTACGAGCAAAGCGGGCTGGCACCTGAATAAACATCGGATACGTGTTGGACTCATGGAGGCAGCTTCAACTTGAATTGGGACTGAAAACAGATGCTGACATGGCTCATTTCCTAGTAACCAGGTAAGAAAACAGTACAGGTCGTGTTTAGAGCTTGATTTGAAAATCATATGAGATCACCGAGGACTCGAGTGACCTAACGTGCAAAGTAGCGTTAGCTGCAAACACGTAACTTAGTCCACCACTGTGTAACACTGAGTAGTTACAGACTGCGCATTTTCCACGGTCCTTTAGTCTGAAACCGAATAGTTAGAAATATGTCCCTTTATATATGGGACAGAAAGCCCAACCTGTTATCCGGGAGGTGACGTTAGCAGCTGGATGTAGCCACAGGCTAACGGTTTGTTTGTGTCTGTGTAGCAACATTAGCCGCTAACACACAGCGATCCCGTGTCAGAGACGATCTCTCTGTCCCCTGATGTGCCGTCTTTGCTTTCGCCCGTGCCTTTCAGACTGCATCGACCGTAACGGTAAATCGCTGCGCTTGTGTGTCGCTACACACAGCGAGCAGCTTCCCGGCTGCTTCATGTGTAGAGGATAAGACCAACGCAAAGGGGAAGCCTCCTGCGTCAGGTATCGATGTGGGGCACTTGATCAAGCTTTTTTTTTTTTTTTTTTAAATAAAAACTTTATTGAACAACTTTCAGTTACAGTCATAACATTGACTTGGAAGGGTTAAGCGTCTGACGAACAGGGATGAGACGGCATCAGCTGCACTGTTGTGAAGAGCTCATGCGCGCTCCCACACCGGCTTGGCTGATGGCTGCAGTTACCCTAACGGCCGCAACGGCCGGCGAGTCACTATTGAGTCTTATTTCTTGATCCTGCCCCAAGTCCCTTTAACCTTCTCCAAGTCCTTTGGCTCCTGCTTCAAACACCTACTAAAAGTCACATTTTTTCCAAAAAACATTTCAGTCATTTTCCCATGTTTTTTTTGTGTCAACTTTTCCTTTCTTCCTGGAGTCTGTTTTACTACTTCTCCTCACCTCTTCCTGATTTTTTTGTATTTCTCTTTTATTGGCTTTGCCAGCCCTTTTTTATTCTCTGTCCTTTTCTATTGTCAATAATATATCTTGAGGCACTCGATGTGCAGTGTTGTGCCTTTCATTAATCCCATGCAAAGGTAGTGTGTTTGTCACAATGATGACATCACTGGAACCAGTGCATTGTGTGGACTGGCCAGTGAGATGCTTTGTCATATTTTGCTTGATCTTCAACAGCAGCAGCCAGTACAGATTTCCTTCTGTGGCAGTTGTTTTTTTGCCAAACCTTTGCGGCACTATCCGCAAGAAGTTGAGAAGGTTGAAGGTCCCTCCCATAACATCTCTGTAAAAGAGATGGCTGTTTACGAGTGCATTGTTGAGAGACTGTGTGAAGATGGTCCACCACCACTTCTTGGACCTTGTATTGGTTGCTATATTTTGATTTTATGACTTTGTCAAAAGCATGTCACTCCTTGGTCTATCTCTTGGCAGAGGTCTCACTGTATTTTGTTTCTGTGTTTGTTGCCACTGTGACAATGTTACTGCCTTTCCAATAGACCAGCAACTTCTCTCCTTGGGTCAGAACCTCAGAGGTTCACTGGGGTAACAATGGAGTCCTTCAGTGGCTTGAATGGGACATCAAACAGATGATTTTGCCTCATTGTTCCAGAGCTCCCATATCATATATTAGTCATTTCATCAAGGAGTGCAACCAAAGTGAACAGATTGTCATGGAAGAACTTGCAACCTTGAGGCACCTGAGCTTGCTCTGCAAGACCAAGAACAACACTGGGTCATTTACCCAACTCAGTGTCAGGGAGAAGAGTGTGGGACCATCATGTATCTCCATGTGATACATGTAACCACTGGATGAGGCAAGGCTCCTTAGCTTGTAACCAAAACAGATTGGTTTCCTTTATATGATGCGCTTACATCCATGTCGCCCATAGTATGCGATCATACTCTCATCCAGAGCCATTCCTGAAATGGCATGACTCGCCTGACTGTTGTTGTGGAACAGAGCTGCTGTGAGTATAAAGTTATGTCTAACAAAAACTCTGTATATTCATAAGTATGTGTGTACCTAGATGCACTGTTATTCCATTGGTCAGTATTATTGCCATCAACATCAACCGACCGACCCAGCACAATGGTACCATATCAGCTTAATAACACTGATCAAAATCCGACAGATCACGCCAGAGGCCTTAAAGTGGCAGAGTTGATCAGTTCGAATTTGCCTGCTGGAAGTTCCTTTGGGAAAGAGAGATTGTCACATCACGACCAAGAGACAACACAAGTACCACATACAAAACTTGTAGAAGAGGACAACTTTTTGGAAAGGCTCAAACGGTTCTCAAAATGGCATACAGCAATGAATATTGTTGCTCGAATCCAGCGGCTAGCAAATAGATCCAAAACAGCAGAACCTATAAATGTGAAAATCAGAAGAAAGGCAAGTCTTGTGCTTGTGAAACTGGCACAAAATGACGGTTTTAAGTACACCATGTCATATAGAGTCAAGGCAAACTGCCTCATAGCCACCAGCTCGACCCAGTATTGCAAGATGGTATTCTCAGAGTGGGAGGGCGATTAAACAAGGCTTCCTTATCTCTTGACTTGAAGCATCCAGTAATCTTACCAAGGGATGGCGTGGTCACACGCCTGATCCTGGCTTACTGTCATGGAAAAACTCAGCAATAAAGCAGAGAACAAACACTAAATGAGCTGAGAGCAAATGGTTACTGGATTGTTGATGGCAGCTAAGTTGTGGCGAGCCACATTAAACAATGTTTTATTTTATTCATCATGGCTATCATGTGACTATCATGGTCCTGTCATTTTTGTTTCATTGTGAGTGTGTTTCTGGTCTTGTGTAGTCATTTGCCTTTTTTCCAGTGTTCTGTTTTCCCTCCTGTTTCCTTGTGGTCTTCACAAGTCTGCTTCCCCTCCACACCTGCGCTGCATCTTCCTCTTCAGTCTTTCCCTCCTTCCAGTGTTTTTCCGTTAATTTCCATCACCTGTGTATTCTCTGCCTTACTCCACCTGAACCTCATCCCCTCGTTAGTTTTGTTTGTATTTAAGCCTGTGTTCTCCATTCTCTCTTTGTCAGTTAGTCCGTTTTCTTCTCCAGTGTGTTTCATCTGTGTTGTTTACCTGAGCTTCTTCCAGTTGTCCTCCAGTGTCTCCTTGTGTTATGTGTTTGGTTTTTTGCTCCTCATGGTTTTCCTGATTTTGCACTTTGCTTTTGGTGAACTTTGTATAAGCTTTTTGTGTTTCTACTCTGGATTTTTGGTATTTGCAATTCTTGAATTTTTGGTTGCTGGTATTTTCCAGGTATTTTTTTTTTTAATCAATAAAAGCTTGTTTTTTGTTCTCTATCCTGCCTCCTCCTGGTGTTTTTGCCTTTGGATCCTCACAATATTTTTGCAAAAACTTAACAGAATGAACTGACCAAGAATGGACCCAGCAGCCACCAGCAAATAATTAATTGACATATGGGACAATTTGTTTTCTCGTGCAGATTATAATAAGGACATTGTGGGGAAGGTTAAGGCCACTTCCATTTTTAAGATGAAGCTGATCTTTAAACCCTGGTTGCGGGAAGCTCTTGGTCTAGCAGAACTCTTGTTAAAAGTAGCCATGCTAGAAGAGACTTTGTTGGAAGAACTGTATTCTGATGACTCCCATACTGGATTTAGCATTGAGCTTGTTGAACCTCAGATCTGTGCACCCAGTTCTCAGCCTGCTAGCCTCCTGTTAGCACCAGTGTCTGTAAGCCACCAGCTAGCTAGCTAGCTAGCTTTCAGCTCCAGTGTCAGCTAGCCTCTCGTCAGCTCCAGGGCCTGCTAGTCTCCAGCCAAGGACTGTTGACACCTCCAACAGGCCCCAAGGCTCCAAACCACATCCAGACTCCCTGACATCCAGCTCCCTGGTCTGCTCTCCTTCGCCACTGCCCAGGTGCTCATCTTCGCCGCTGCCCAGCACACTGGAGCCAAGCCTCCCCCAGCGCCAGAACTGGTGGCCCAGCTGACATCAGCCAGCTGTTCCAAGTCAGCAAAGGAAATAAAAGAAATTTCAACATATTCAGAATCACTGACTATAACCATGATACATTTGAACTAATTTCACTGAAACAATTTAAAGGGAAAGTCAGCTCCAATTGCATTACAGTATTGATCATTTCAACTGTAATAAAAATGAATCCTTAAAAGGTTTGTTGGAATTTAATGGATTCCTGTTCAGAATGACCCTAAATAAAAGCATAGCTAACCTGGACTTGCACTCATTTTACACTGACTCCATCATGTCCACATTGTTGAAAATAGTGAGGTTTTGGTCTTTGGCCACCAGGTCAGGAAATTTGAAAACTGCGCTTGGTGTGCTAAGACTAAATTTCAGTTCCGTTTTCTTGAAAATTAGGAGGTATACATAAGGGAATTTGTATCTCTCAAAATTGTGAGAGCAGGTTTTGAGATAGTCCTTGTTTCATTTTCTCTCATTGTTGAGGAAGTGTATCTGAGAAAGTTCTTTTACTGACTTCCGGCAGAAACGCACGCAGGTGATGGCAGCTTGAGTCGCAGCTCCTTATCACCGCGATTTGTGTTATTAAACTAAAAATATGATTTAAATGGATAAAGAAAGAAGGGAAAAAAGGAAACAAAGAAAGACACAACTACTATACCCTCATATGGAATGAATTTGCGCTCAGGAACAGCTACACAACCGAAGAAGCAAACAGAAAATAAAACAAACAAACAAATCAGAGACAAAGAACACGAGATGGAAAAACTACTACAAAAATTCACGGATGAAATTACCGTACAGCTAGAAAACTTCAGAAAAGATTTCAAAGACTTTCGAAGAGAAACAAGAGTCTCTTTCTGAACTAAGCCAAGATATTAAAGAAATGAAACGAGAACTGAAAGACACCGGAGAAAGAATGGAGGAGTTGGAGGAAAGAGTGCGTCAATGCGAAGAAAGAGAGAATGCGTTACAAGAAACAAATAACTTTCTAATGATGAACTTGAAAGAGACAACCAACAAAATGGACTATCTAGAGAAAAAATCAAGGCAAAATAACATCAGGATTTACAACGTGAAAGAAGGAGCAGAAGGTGAAGACATACACTTTCTGGAAAACCTCTTAAAAGACACCTTAGCGCTACAAGTTCAACAAAAAATCACCCGAGCACACCGCGCGGCCCAGCACAAGGAGAACAGAGATAGGCGAGCACGCTCAATTATTGTGTGTTTCCCTGACTGGGACACAAGACAACAAGTTCTCAAATCGGCGTGGGAGAAAAGGGAAGTACTTTTTCAAAGCACAAGAATCTACTTTGATCAGGATTTTACCACAAAAATACAACAAGCAAGAAACCGACTGTACCCCATCCAAAAACACCTGCAGGAAAACCAGGTAAAATCTCACATCATCTATCCAGCGAAATTAAAGGTGTTTGGAAAAGACCGTATCGACATCTACGAGGACGCCTATGCTGCAGGGAAGGCCCTTGGCATAAAGATCCCAAGATCCTGCCAGGCAGACTTGGACGAGAGGCTGCGGGACGCTGACCCGTGGAAGATTCCGTTAACAAAGGGGGAACAGCGGTGAAGACGCGCGGCAGAGTGGGGAGCGCATGGAGAGGTTGGAGAGGACTCAGAAAAACTACCTTAACGGACTGCGCCACAGGGAGGTAAACAACTAAATAAACTATAGACTGACCCACTAAGACTGGAATACTAAAATAAAAATAAAACAACAATTATTGTTTTATTTATTTACTATTATTATTATTATTTTTATTTATTATTTTTTTATATTATACTATATTTTATTTTAAATTAATTAGTAGGGACTCCTAAATACAATTTATGGGGAAAAAAAGACATCAACTACTCTGTTATGATTATGATGTTTAAGCAAAATACTGCCAGTTAGGTTTAAGAAATAAATTATTTTAAAGTAGTAGGGGCACAATGAATAATGTGGTGGAGAGGAGAGAAGAGAGGAAAGGGGGAGAAGGGGAAAAAATGTATTCAAAATATCTCGCACTCCAATTTTTTTTATTGTTTGTTTTGTTTTTTCTCATTATTCCTATTATGATTGTTGGGTTATCTCCTATTAAACTAATTATTATAAGTTAAGTTTACGCAAAGGATGAGTGGGGGGAAAGAATAGGCTCCCAGGCTGCTGGGTTCACTACCTTTAATAGGGTTAGATAGCCAAAACTATCTTGAAATATTTCACTAATAAAATTAATGGTTGCAAACTCAAGATCTATACCATTGTCTTTTGATGAAGCAGGAACTGTGGTTTGAAGGTAAAGGGGAAGGAGCTAGAAGACTAAGCTGCAAATATGTGTTTTAACAAACACTCAATTATCATGTTAAATGAGGAGTCCCAAAATGTAAGGGACCCAAGGATCCATGTATATAGAAGCACATGGAAAACCAAACAAAGCTACCCATGGACGGAGGTGGCACAAATGGAAGTCTTTTTACTTTATCTGACCTTTTATTTTTTCCCCTTTTTCTTTCTGTTTTTGTTCTTTCCTTTTACAATTACCTTTATTGTTGTGTTCTTGGATTGGACCTGGCGATATGAAAGGATAAATATAAAGGATTCATTATTTTAAAAAACTACAATAAATGACAGGGACAATTAAAGTAACTTCACTCAATGTAAATGGTTTAAATAAGCCTATAAAAAGAAAAAAAAGTGTTATTAAAGATGAAAAGAGAGGGAGGAGATATTATGTTTCTCCAGGAAACACACCTTTCAGAAGAGGAACTAAAGAAATTAGAAAGACTGGCAAACGCTCAAGTGTACTCAACATCCTTCCATTCTGCAAGGAGAGGGGTGGCAATATTGATTAAGAACAACATCCCTTTCCAGAGTGAAAAAATATTGTAGACAAAGAAGGGAGATATATATTGGTTAAAGGAAAAATAGATAATGAAGTATTAACACTAATAAATGGATACAAGCCTCCAGAACAAGGATCTGATCTTATATTCAAAATAATTGACTTAATAACTCTTGAGGCAAAAGGAATAATGGTTATGGGGGGAGACTTAAATTTAGTCACGAATTCTAAACTAGATTGCCAACGTAATATAAAACATAAAGCAGAGAACGCTGCACAAATTTTAAAGAGCGCGGAAACAGAGATTGGTCTTATAGACGTCTGGAGAAAATTAAACCCTAACAAAAAAGATTACACATACTACTCTACGGTCCACAACAAATACTCAAGATTAGATTACCTCTTTATGTTTAAAACTGATCTAGAAAAAGTCTTAGAATGCCATATTGGTGCAATAGAAATATCAGACCATGCAATGATTTCCATTAAATTAAATCTACAAATCGAAAAAAGATCAACAGTTTGGAGACTAAATAACTCACTCCTGAATTTTGCTGACTGTAAGAATAGGATTAAAAAAACAATATATAGAAATGAATGACAATGGAGAGGTGTCCCCGATCATGGTATGGGAGGGGGCCAAAGCAGTAATACGAGGACTAATAATAATGCTTGCATCAAAAACAAAATACTATGATAGTGGACCAAAATCACAGAAATTATTAGCATTCCGGCTGAAAAAACAAAGTACAAAAGCAAGGGTACTCAAAATAAAGGACAGGAATGCAGAATTTGTAGTTAAAAGTACAGAAATTGCTAATGCATTTCTTAAATACTATCAACAACTATACACTCCAGAGTCTCAAGATACAGTATAAATGCTGGAAGAATTCAGAAACACTTTGAAAATATAGAATTAGCTAGAGTAACAGAAGATCAAAACACACAAATGATAAAACCAATAACAGAGAAGGAAATACAAGAAACCATAAGAAAAACTAAAAATGAGAAATGCCCAGGTAGTGATGGATATACAATGAATTTTATAAGGAATTTCAACAAGAAATAATACCACTTCTATGTAAAGTATTCAAATGGGCACTAAATAAAAAAGAATAAGCTCCCACCTGAAACTCTGCATCATCACTGTAATTCACAAAGAGGGGAAAGATCCAACTGATTGCTCTGCATACCGACCAATCTCATTACTGAATGTTGACCAAAAACTGCTCACATCAATTTTAGCAAATAGATTAAAAAAAGTTATCCCCTATGTTATAAACCCTGACCAGGCAGGTTTTGTACCTAATAGACACCTGAGTGACAACGTCAGAAGAACAATAAATATAATGGAGTACTCGCAAAAGACAAAACATGTACCGCATTTTTCAGTGTGCCACTACATCCAGACTCAGGACATCTGTTTGCCTTTACCTACCAAGGTGAGCAGTACACTTACACCCGATTTCCACAGGGTTTTTCTGACAGCTCTTCAATACTCAACAGGGTGTTGACACATGATCTGCAACACCTTGACGTTCCAAGTACTGTATTACAGTATGTGGACAACTTATTTGTTCGCAGCCCATCAAGAGAGTAATGTGAAGACGACTCTGTCACAGTACTAACTGCCTTGGCAATAGGAGGACACAAAGTCAGCCGAGACAAACTGCAGTTTTGCAGGTAAAAAGCTGAGTATCTTGGCAGACAGTTGTGTGGGGTTAATACGAATTGCTCCCTCACAGGTGGAGGCAGTAACCAAAGCTCCACAGCCCCAGATGGTAGGACAAATGCTATGGGAATGACAGGATACAGTGGATCCGTGGATATGTGATTATGCTATCAAGACAGCACTATTATGAGGCCTGATAAGGGCAGCAGGACAAACTAACAACGCAGCCCGTCTGTCATGGACAGAAACCACAGAAAGTGCTTTTCAGGCACTCAAGGGAGATCTGCAGTCTGCTCCAGCACTAGGGAATCTAGATAATGCCAAACCATTCCATCTCTATGTGGCGGAGAGGTCGGGCTATGCCTGTGCGGTGCTAATGCAAGACTCACCCACCAGTAAGCAACCCTTGGCTTATTATAGCACCAAATTGGACAACATCGAGACTGGCTTGCCACCCTGCTATCAGGGTCTGGCTGCAGCCACTTTTGCTTTTCAGAAAGCCTTGTCACTGACAATGGGGCATCCGGTAACCCTTTACACCTCCCACCAATTGCATGCACTACTTACATGTCCGCAGTTCGTATTGACACAAGCCAGGAAAACAGGCTATAAGGTTATACTGTCTGCTCCTGAGCTCACCATCCAGTGCTGCAACACTATAAATCCACCAGGATGATGTTGCTGCTGGATGGAACACCTCATGACAGTGTGGACAACACAGAAAAATGTATGCATGCTCGTGAAGATCTACATAATCACTCACTGCCAATCTTACCTTATTTGTTGATGGTTCCTGTTTTCGAGATGAAACAGGTAGTCATGTGGGTTATGGCATTGTACAGTTGAAGGATGATGGCATTCATTTCATGACACTACAAACACAGAAAGTTGATCAGCGGTGCCCTGAAATCAAAGTCTAGACTGCTGCCTGTAAGTTGGCAGCTGGAAAACAACTCAGTATCTACACTGATTCCACTTACGCTGACGGGGTGTGTCATGTTCATGCTAACATCTGGAAAAAGAGAGGTTTTCAGAGGGCAGACGGTACCCCTGTGGCTCACGGGGAAGCAATTTCTCAGTTGCTAGAAGCGTTACACCTCACAGCAGCTGACACCCTCATTGCCAAAGGTAACAATCTGGCTGACGAGGCAGCCAAGCAGGCATCGGTAGGCAACATCATGGCACCAATATTGCATATACAAGATTGCGAAACCCCTCATCAACGTACCATAACTTGTGATGGTCCAAAATAGAGAACCCGCGAGTGAGTGTAAAAGTGTATGCCCAAAAGAACCAAATACCTCACTCAAATCCACAAGGTCATATTCCAACAGATAAAAGGAGCCACTGAGGAGGCCCCTTTAAGGTCACCTTAGCAACCCGAACAGCATTGAAAGGTGATGGTAAGGATGTTTGGGTTCACCTTAACCACTGCTGCAGAGCACACAATCCAACCAGGCGGAGAGCAGCTCCCGCTGGCCATGCTGCCCCGCAGGGACCAGGGAGGCAGCAGGAAGGGGCAGGTAATACCACCCGCAGGAAAACGAGCAAACCCAGGGACAACCAGGCAGGAGGCGATCGCTGTGACTGGCTGCCAGACGCATCCGCAAAGACTCAAAGTGGAGCGGGTCATTGGGTGATAGAGATGATGGGGAGAGCAGTTCTAGTCTTAAACCCAACCCTAGCATTACAGAGAACTTAGAAACAGAAGATAGGCCAGAAGAGCATGGTTCAGAACAGGAGCAGAGTTCAGAACACAGGGCAGTGGGTGCAGAGCAAGAAACAGTGGAAGTATCAGCGGAGGAACAGGAAGAGCAAGGCACAGACTCGGAGTCAGCAGAAAGTCAGGATGACCCACCAGCCAAAACAGCCCTGAGGAAGGGCCAGCACCTCGATAGTCAAGGAAACCTGGAAGCCAGCAAGGGGGTCAGACAAGGATGAAAGGAGACCCTACGTACAGCAAGCTAGCACTTTTTCTGCTACTAATACTACTGCTACCTATAATGGGGAAAAGTCAGAGGCAGGAAGCAGAGTAGGAACAGCTAGTTGAGTGTGATTTAGCTATGGGGGTAGTTGCTGCCATGTAAGGACACTTACCTCTAAGAGAGACCCTAACCCTCACCTACATTAAATCAGCTTTGCATGATCAAATACTAACTCTAGGTTCAAATGACACTAAACTGCATGGCTTTCCTATGACCATACATGCACACACGAAGGAATGGTGACGGTGGTAATCACTTGTACAGGCAAACAGTGCATCAAAATAGACACTTGGAAAACCATGACCACTAAAGTAGGGCCTGTTACAGGTTAGTCCCCTCCCTGGTGTTGAGGAGTGTGAGACTCAAGCTGATTGTTTCGCGCAGTGTGTTATGAGAATGGCAGCTGGCTAGCCTAGCCACAGTAACAACAGCATAATTTGTCCCGTTAGTTTGGACAGGCATGCTGATTCCACCACCAAAGACGACTACCAGGTACCACCCGCCATCCACATAACAAAAGGGATAGTATTTTTCCAACATGTGTCCCCTGGTGTCCACCTGTTAATCTAAACATGTATCGGCTGACTGTTTATAATCATATGGATGTAGTTATATTGTGTTGTGATTAAGATCCTGACCCACCATGCATAGTGGAAAGTGACAAAGTTAATCAATTACAGAATCGGCATCAGTAAAGAGCAGACACTGTCTAACTCTCACTCGTGGGGAGGGGTGCTGTTTTCTGGGGGAAAGTTTACTTGAGTCTCGGTCGGGAGGGCTGACAGTTGCGGTTACTTTTTTCAATATAAGTTGCCAGAGACTGTAACTCCAACAACATGATAGTGTAAGGCGATGAAGACATGGTGAGTGAATATTTTTTGCTTTGAATCGCGTCACATAATCACCGCCATCTGACTGCGGGAGCCGCCTGGCTCTGCTGCAGGGGATAAATGTTTTTTTTTTTGGGCAGAAATTTGATGAAAAGTCGGTAGGACAGACAGGATAACAGACCCTTTTCCACATATGGATGCAGTATTTTTTTCCCTCATATTGTTTAAGGGTTTTCCTTCATCTACCAGTTCAACTGTTTTGTCTGTTTTGGAGGGGACGGTACGTTGCCAAAGACACTACCAGCTACGACATTACTGTTGTTTGGTCCTGTAACGTTGCTGTGTGGGTTGAAATGTGGGACATTTCTCTTTTACTGGATGAGTGAAGGATCTGTTCAGTTGTCAGACTGTGAACGCCATCAGACTGACACACCCCCTCTGCGCCTCCGGTTTATCCATTCATACGGACACCGTCACGCCTCCTCTTACATGTCAATTTTTACAAATACAGTAAAAAGTAACTAATGTTGGCTTATTTGTTTTCTGTGGGGATAGAACCAGACCTCCTTGAAAAAACACAAAATTTTGAGACTTGTTGCATTAGGAGAAACTGTATAATCTTGTGAAATGCTGACTACAACCCATTTCGGACATAGTTGTTAATTCGGCAAACGTTACACATAACGATATTTCTTTGTATCCATTTGTTCCATTGATGTAGGTGAATATTTGCATATATAGCAGGGAAGTGGGTGAGATCTGATCACAAGAGGTCACTCAAAACGTATGTTGTGTTGTTAATGCCAGGTATGAATTGACAGGCTTGAAACGGTCCACTTGTGACCGTTTCACTTTGGATCACTTTGGATGGTAAAACCAAATGTAAACAGCCATTCCCTCTCTCAGAACAAACCCTGAACCTCTTTGCCTAGTATTTATTTATCTATCTCTGCCCTGACGTTAGTTCGGGTTAGGGTTAGTTATTTCTCAGATTATAACCCTACACATTATACAAACCCTACAAACAGTCTTTCTTGCACTGAATGTTAACACAGTTATTAGGTGTTGCAAATAAAACAAAACAAAAAAGTAGGCTAATAGTACTCACCAAGTAAATTAGCTTGGTTAAATGATGCTAACTCCCTACACTCACAACATAAAGTAAAAAGCGATGAAAAGGTAGAGGGTAATTGTTAACCGTATGTGGCACCATACTGCTGTGATGTCATCTGTGTTTATGTCGGTAAAATCGAGCTTCGTTGACCTTCGTTAAACTTGGAATTCTGACTTGGATGACTGTTCCATTGCGCTTTTCCGTGTCGGAGGTAGTTTTTTTCCCCGAGTTCTGAGTGCAGTTAATCGTAGCATAACTCAGGTGATGGACCCCCTGATCAGACATGTGAGCATATAGACTCCAAAAGGGGTTAAATCCCCTGCCCTTTTGCCATTAGACTTGACAATTGCACTCTTTCTTGGAGTTCATTGTATTAAGCTGTCATTATTCGTTTTCAATTAATAGAATCAGGGAAAGGTACACGGAAATAGACACATTCTCAAAGCTTGATTTTCCACATTTCTCTCAAAAAAATTGAATAATAAATTAGAATTATAAGGATTTTTCAGTTTAAACTGCTAATCAGTTTAAAAGACTGTTGCTTTGCAGCACCCCAGTAGCTCAGTTGGTATTGTGGGTCCCATGTACAGGGGCTGTATCCTCACTGTAGTGTCCCATGGTTCAAATCTGACCTGTGGCCCACTGCTGCATGTAACCCCTCCTCTCTCTTATCTCATTTCCTATCATCTCTCTAAATTGCTCTATCTAATAAAGCCAAAAAATATATATTTAAAAAAGTGATTAAAAGTTTATATAGAAGATATCTGCATGTTTACTTTGTTTTCATACAAATTTACTAGTAACTAAAGCAAAAAGAATGTTTTTATGGTTGTGTTTAAGCAGTTCAAAGCACATGCTTAATGTGATTGATGGATTGGGATCTTGGTTAAAAGCTTGGTTAAGAACTCTGACCATCCGTTTCATATACAGTATCTAATTTACCTAATTGGCAGTTTGACGATTCACTTACAGCTGGAGAGAAAATGAAGCTTTGCTTCAAAATGTATGGTTTGTGTTGCCTAATAATCGTGAAAGTGTGTAAAACATGTTAGAGTTTGGCTGTTAATAACTTCCAGTATAGCTCATACTTCACTTTTAACCTCATCCAACCTCCACTTCCACCTCCACTCCCACACTCCTCATCTGATACACACAAACACACACACTTGAGTGCACTAACACTGGTATGTCTCATATCAATCCAATTAACTAATTGTCCTCAGATACACATGTACTCACATGTACACATGCAGATGCACACATCACTACACACATATACTGGTAAAATAGCTTGCTCTAAATTAACTTGCCAGCAAACGTGTACACACACATGCCGTCATCGCCCTCAAGCTTCGTGCAGATCCTCGTCTGTTCCAGCTATTACACCTTGGTGTTAATTTCTTTAGGATTTTGACTAGCCTCCAAGCTAAAGCTTGTTCTTTGTGTAAGTGCTTTTTCTGAACTTCTCCCTATCTCTGCAGATTAGTCAGGGAGCAAATTACCTGCCTGCACAAAAAAGCGCAATCCTACACATTTTGCTGTGCTCGGTGTACAGATCTCCTTTTGAAGACAGGCTATGTTATTTTCCCCAACCCTGCAGCGGTCCTGGCATGCAAATCATCATAAAATTAAATTTGAAAAACTGCACATGTACTCCTGGTGCTCTTATAAGCGTCTGCACAAACTGCATACAAATCAGGCCAGGATCACACACCACAGCAAAGGTCTCCACGTAAAAGGCTGGCTAATTGCTAATTGGGTCGCGAGGTCTGAAGCAGGCTCAGCTAACAAGAATTAAAATGCAGGGGCACTTCATGTCTGTGAAGTGTCTCCGGTTTCCTGGTGACATGCCCCAGAGCAGAAACACACTGACAAACACCACTGCCACAGCAGGACTCTGAGATGCTGCTGCTTGTTCACCTTTGTCTACACAGCTGTTTCATAACATCACAACACTTCAAAGGATTTTCACTTTTCACACTGAAATGTGCTTACTGTGCATCGATATGCACCAGATGAGGCCCAGGCTTTGGCTTCCCTCTTTCCTGTAAGTTTTGACAGTTTGATCATTTGACTTTACCACATGCTCCATATTGTAAGCCATACTCATCAGTCCGGTACCCATTAATATGGAGCCAGAGTGTTCAATATTAGTCCCCCTCTGGTCAAAATGCGTTTTGCCTCTTGTTCCTACAGTTGGATGTTTGAGCTTCACTGTGTAGAATGCTGTATGTGCAGAGTTAACACCAGAAGGCTGTTTTCACATCTCAAAATGTCAATTTTCTCTGTGCTCATTCAGAATCAGATCTCAGTATGGTTTGTGACATCACAAAAAATTTGGAAGCCAATCCTGGCCCAGTATTCAGTATACACAAGTGTTAAGTAGAATCTTGCAGTCTCCAGTGCACATACACTGAGAATGAACTTTACAGTGAAGTAGGAGACACCTTGTTAGACATGAAAAATGAAAAATAATTACATATTCATAAATCATAAATCAGGAGTTTTACATGAGGGAGAAGGACTGGATGTCATTTTAAAAATTGTTACAAGACAGTTTAACTTTTTCTGTGGAAAAACTATATCAGACACACATTGTAATTCAAAGTAGAGTATTTTATTCATATCTTAAAAACATGTCTTTTTGTCTTTATATAAATGAAAAAAAGTGAAATTGTCTTTTATGAGGAATTTTGTTTTAATATTGGAGCTTTTATTTCAAAATGCCCTTTGTCAAATATCTGTTTACATTTTCTTATATTTCTTCCAATTATATGTTTATCTAATTACTTTATAATGTCACATTTTATTTCATGATTTCACTTTTCATAACAGTCGTGCAATTTCTGTCATGGGTATGGTGAGGACCCAAAAGCAGCACAGGCAGACGGGATATCAGTCGGTAATGACCTTTATTTATCACTGGAGTCTTTAACAGTTTATACAGTGACAGGGAGAAAAGTCTTGGCTCACAGTGATCTGCGAGATCTGAGAAGGAGTGAGCCTGGCGTCGCTGACTGAAGGCAAAGCCAGCAACAGGTGGATTACCTAGCAGGCAGACAGGTCCAGTGGTGAGCTGTGTAGCCACCGAGCCGAGCAGGTGTGTAACCTGGAGGGGATAGGCGAAACTCGTGGTCGAAGACAGAAGGCTGAGGTAATATCCAGGGCAGAGACGAGGTCGGCAGGTCGGGGACAGACAAGGTCGGCAACAGGTGATCAGTCCGGAGAAAAACGCTGGAAAGTCAGGCATGACACAAGAACAATCTGGCACTGAAGCAGAGACAGGAGCAGGCTTAAATGCAGCCAGGGCTGTCACAGGTGTGGAGAGTTGGCCTGATGAGGAGGTGTGGCTGACTGGCAGAGTGGAGCAGAGACAGGTGAGTGGAATGATACCAGCAGACAGGAGATGAGCAGACTGTGACAATTTCAGGCAATCACATGCCCCCTTTCCTGGATTCTGACAGAAAACAGCCCTGCATTAAAACAGCGCAGGGACTATGTTGGTGGCTATATTGTTTAATGTACTGGTGAAAAAATAAAATCACATCAGTTCAGTTTAAGTAACAGATACATTTCAAGACTAATCAGAAGTCAGTTTATAGTACTCCCAGAGATGGATTTTACAATTTGCCAGATGACAACGGATGTAGCAAAAGCTGAGTCAGACAACCTTGCATTGTTGTTTGCTGTAGTCCTCTGCATTGAAACGCTGTTTCAACCAGGGCTGCTCTTTTTATTTACTCAGTTTAATATGACTGAGTTGCATTTACTGACACCCGTTGATATAAAGTTGAAAGCTTGTCAATGTTTATGGGATGTAGATCAAAACAAACCTTTAACATTATCTGGGGTTTTGTACAATGACCACTATTGACAGCCATTTCTGGTGACAGGGTTGCATTGCGCAGTATAGTACATTATAATAAGTCAGTCAGCCCAACACCCATGGGAAATAGGCTGTCCTCCCATTCCTTTGAGCAAATGCCCACAAACAACATCTGCTCATGTTCAAGTTATAAAGCGCTCAAGCAGCAAAGGGGGAAGACAGGTGAAGTTATTATAGAGCGACAAAGTCCACATTGAAAGGATTTCAGGGTGAGAGAAGAAATCAAAACATCAGATGTTAACACAGAGACCACTGTTTACTTTCTGTTTCCACTGGTCATTTCCTGTTTATATTAACAGTGATTGTTGCATTTAAGACCACTGTCACTTCCTTATAATAACTAAGTAGCTCACATTGTAACCATGATGACAAAGATCCTGAGTAATTATTTTCAACCCAAACCAGAGTCTTTCCTTAAACCTCACCAAATTTTATTTGTGCCTAAATTTTAACCAAACCTTCACCATAGTGTTGTCTGAACAGAAAATGGTTTTATTTTTGAAATGGCTATGTTGTTCTGTCAATTCTGTCAAAAGATCAAAAACCAGCAGGGTACAACAATGCATTTTGTCCTTTAATTTGAAGGACTTGTTGTAAACAGACATGCCGACTTGTTATTCTGTAAGGTTTTTGATTGTTCTTGTTTCAATTCTATTTGGTAATTCTTATGTAATTTACAATAATATGTATTATCCATGAAGGAAATTAGTTCCCTGTTCATGTTGCACAATGATAATACTGAAATGCATTAGATGGTACATCTAATACATTAGACATGCACTTGATCACATTTACGCATATACCTGCTCTCCCGATTCAATAGGCTACTATCACGATACCTTGGTGCTAATTTGATGTATTGTGATTCCTGAGACTATATATCATGAATCATATTTCCAATAACAATGCAAATCATATGTCAGTCTTGCTGAGTTTTATTTCAGCAGCATCACTGCTGACTATACTGCATATAAAATTTGGGAAATGAAATACTTTTTGAAGTATAGTGCTATATGTAGCTGTCCCTGCTCATCAAGCCAGTGCTATAAGAATAACAGATAAAATAGACAATAAAAATAGATCTAATGTGTTTGTGTTTTCCTTTTTTAGATACAGCTCTGCTGAATGGGCTTACAGAAACTCTTGCAGTGAGGAGCAGCTCTGGAGGATGAGTGACACCACTAGGTGCAGCAGAAGATTGGGAGAGAGGCTGAAGAGGTTGGTGTGTTTGATCCATAATAACGCGACTCAGAAGAAATAGAAGTAAAAAAATATTTCGAGGGAATGCAAAAGTCCCTACAAAGCCCCCTAAGTATCATGTTACCTAACCTAAATAGATGGAGGAAAACATGGTTTGGGTGAAAACAGACCCTTTTACAATGTTAAACACATGTTTCAAAGGATAACTTCTCCCATGTGTTTCTTTTTCCCTGAGTCACTCGCTATAACATTACAAAAACAGGATTGGTCAATTTCAGTATACTTTTGTAATACATCAACAGGAGGTGGGAGTAACAGACTCTGAGCTCTGAGAGTTTATGGTTGTCTTGACCTACTCACTATCACATGTTTCCAAAGAACCTGTTTACCTAGGGAATGTTTCAAACAGGTGTTTTTTGAGCATTCTATAACTTTACCAGTCTTTTGTTGCCCCCTTTGTTTGTGTTGTTGGCATTAAATTCAGAATGAGTGTATATTTACTAAAAGTGTAAAGTTTATCACTATGAACATTAAAGGAGCACTATGTAGTTTTTGGGAAGAAATGTCAAGATCTTCACTGACTGTGTATATAGTTTGTTTAGATTTTAAAAAAATCAATCTCTTTTCATTTTCATGACTGAATAATCAAACTGACCTTAAAGGACAATACAATTTTGTACTGTTTTATTTTATTAACCCTGCCACTTTCTAGCTTCAAACAGCATTCTGTGGACCTTATTCACCTCTGAGAACAGCTTGATTATTAGGGGTGTCATGATCTCCATTGTAAGTCGGTTATTGATCGAAATGATGTCATGATCTTGACCTTCGAAATCAAAGGTGGAATCGAGGATTTCACCACGCGTTAACGTTCCTCCTCTAACCTGAAGCTGCAGCCAATGAAAAGACACGATGGCAACTGCTGATATAAGAGACAACTGAACTCGAACCCCCTCCTGCTTCTCTGAATTCACCAGTGTGGAAATATTTATAGAATAGTTCTCGGTGAGTTATGTCAACAATGTTTGCGTTGTCGACAAGAAAACCGCAGTTTGTAAGCTATGCGCGTGTAGCATATGTGTCCACAGACAACATGAAAAATATGGCAGGACATCTCCTCAGGCACCATAAAGAAGTAGACTTAACTGAGAAAACTACACCGTTAACACAGGCAACTCTTCCGTCCTCATTTAGAGCTAATCTTCCACAAAATTCAACTCATGCTAAAGAAATAACTAGCACTATGGTATTTGTAGCATCAGACATGCAACCTTATTTGGTGGTAGAAAACCCTGGATTTAAGCATTTAATTGCCGTACTGGAACCATGTTACGAAATGCCAAGCAGGTCGCATCTTCCCACAAAGGTGTTGTCCTCCATGTGTGATAATGTGAAGGAGAAAGTTATTGGAGGTCTGAGCAGTGCAGATTTAGTGGCTTTAACAACAGATTGCTAGATCTCCAGAGCAACACGGAGCTACACGACCATCTCAACACACTACAGTACATTTTCACATCTGCAGTTAGAAAAAAGAGTCACTAGATGGCAGGTACCCTCTATGACTTCTCTTCTTCTGTTGACTTTTAGTTCCCAATTGACTGGTGAAACAAGTTATTGTTGCATTTATATTGTTCATAAATTATTTAAATTTGACAATGAGGCCCTAGTGTGGTACATTGCAAACCAATGATGGAAATTATATAACTCACTACACCATGTAGACCATATTTTGAATTAGAATTTAAAAATTAAATCAGTTATCATGGCACAAAACCAATGATCCTAGACTAGTCTAAAAATCGCATAGCCATCTGTGCTAAAAGGAAAAAAAAAAAAAAAAAAGATAGATAATCAAATTGATTCGTGTCCCATCAAAAATCAAAACGAATTGAGGATTTGGAGAATCGTGACACCCCTATTGTTTATCTAGTTATGTAAAAAAAATAAAAAGTTCCTGAGTTTGTATTATTACCTCATTAATATTGTCAATATTAAAATTCTGAGTTCGGATTTCTTATCAAAAACTGCATAGTGCCCCTTCAAATATCTTGTCTTTGTATTTTATTCAATTGAATATGTAAAAATATCAAAATTATCACATTGTTTTACCCAGCGTCCCAACTTTTTTGGAATTGGAGTTGTACTTATGAGTGCATCATTGTGTGATAGACTGTAACAGAGTAAATGACATTTAGCATTGCAAGTATGGCAATGTCATTAGAGTATTTGGAGCTGAACTGAACCTGGAAGAAGCGTGTGGTGAAGAGTGGGGGGCTGGCTCTGTCGTTTGTAGAAAACGTAAAGGAAGGGAACAAATTCTCTTTTCAGTGTGTTTTGAGCAGCAATGAGAGCAGTACATGGGGTGCAAACTGTATATCAAGGTCATGTTCGCCCAGGGGAGGAACCAGTGCTCTTAGCTGGGAGCAGACATAGAGCATGATGGGATACTATATAAAGAAGCTGCTAAAATAACTACAAAGGATCAATGTTACTTTCTTCCAGAAGTAGAGCTCAGATTTTAGACCAAATATATGAATTTGAGCAAAATATGTATGTGTGCCAGTGTACTGTTGGATTGTGACAAGTCTATTACCAATGAGTCTTTCATGTTCTTAATAATGGTGCATGTATTTTGACTGAATTGTATTAACCAATTGCTGATATATATAAAAGTGGGTAAGGTGTGACTGTGTGTCTGAACAGCGTTAATAAAATCAATTTTGGTTAATGTAAATTAGGTGTAGCCTATATTCATCATAAAAAGATAAAGTAGGGAGTGTTAAAGGGCTACTCCAGCAGTTTAGTATTACACTTTAACTTAAGGGGAATTATGTATTTCTAAACCTTGGCCCTGTTGTTACAGTTGTTGCCTCATCTAGATTGTCAATATCCAAAGTAGTCAGTCATGACTTTGGAAATAAATTCTTGCTGGCAGTTCCTCTTGGTAAACTCCAAATTCCTCTGAGTCACACTTCCACCATGGTCTTCCTGCCACAACTCACCTCTCATAAGATTTTAGAGTAAGACTTCTCCTTGAATGATGAGACTTGTGTTTCTGGTTACTAGAAGGATCTTCTTATTTCAAATAAATGTCTCTCTCTGTTGGAATAATTTCCATCATGTTTTCAGACACTTTGATTAACAATCGCAGCCTGTCAGTGACAAAAACAAGCACTTTTATTTGACATAACATTGACAATCGGAGTTGCCCCGAAGGATTACGTTGTAGCCATTGCAGCTGTGTCATGGCTGACAGCTCAGGCTGAATGTATTCCAAAACTTTTGCTAAGTATGAAACACTTACACACCAAAACATGTAAGTATAGGGTCCAGGTTGAGTTGTGAGACTAAAGCTCTAAAAAATGGTTCAGTGAGATTGCAATCTCAATCTTCTGATAAAGGTTGTGCCATGTTTGAAATGTCCATAATCTCTTGCATAAGCAAAATATGTTATATGATTTGTGTTGTTATTGTAACTGAGTACACATAACAAAGTGCAGGCATACAAACAAACAGAAGAGTCACACAACATACAAGCTACATGTGTATACAGTATCTAACAAGACAAGTAAAACAAGATGAAACACAAACTGTGACTAGATTTGTCAGCGCGGTATGTTTACATGTGCAATGATGTTTGCTTTGAGATTGTCAGAGCAGTAATGACTGTACTGCATGTACTCTACTTTGTATCATCTCTTTTGGCTGACAGTTTAAATTATGCAGAGCCTACTCAATATATGTATCACTGAACTCTTAAAAGTCTAGATGATGTTTTTGTTTGGCTCGTGATGATACTGGAGGTCACACTCATGCAGTCCTGTTATCCTTCACATCACTCAGTGTTCAAGCTGCAGGTCCAATATGCAGTCCTACACTGCAGGCTTTCTGATGGGGAGCGTGCTTCCAAAATTACCCTCCCGCTGCGCTCGCTCCCCGTACCTTAAAAAGCGCGTGCATGGCTGAAGGTCACTCAAACACAAAAGGCTTTCAGCGCTGCGGTCCAATATAGCGCATGCGCGCTGCCGGAGGACTGCTTCACAGACCGCAATATGGCGAGAATGCCTGCCAGCGGAGACACGGAGCAGGAGCAGATGAGCTGCCCCGAGAGGAGCAGAGAGGAGGAGAATGAGGAGGAAGATGAAGATGAAGATGAGATCCAGGAGGTCCAGATAACCGGTGAGGAGGGGGATGAAGAGTCCGATAGAGATGGTGTTGAGCTGGAGTGGGAGTCAGGGAGTACAGTGCTGGACTCCAGCGGTTCCGCCGCGGAGACACGAGCGGTCGTTATTCGGAGTATGGACCGAGGAGAGGAGGATAGAGAGGCGGACCCCTTCAGCGGCAACAACGCAGTTGGGCTTGAGTCTCAAGTGGAGGGAGACCTTCAGCGGTCTGAGCGGAACAGGCTGAGCGAGAACACCCGCCTGGCCACCCGGTACGCAGTGAGGATCTTCAGGGAGTACCTCAGTGAGAAAGCACAAAGTCCAGACTTTGAAAGTCTGGACAAGGAGGCGCTCTGCGCTGTGCTGCGCTCTTTTTACGCGGAGGCGCGCTCCAAAAGTGGACAGTTGTACAGCAAGTCCTCCCTCATCAGCATTCGGAGTTCACTGAACCGGTACCTGAACGAGCCGCCTTACTGTCGCACCTTAGACCTCACCAAAGACCCGGAGCTACGCAGCGCCAACCTGGCCCTGGCCGCGGTCATACGGAGGCTGGAGGAGCAAGGCGCCGGCCCCGTGGTGCAGAAGCAAGCCATCACGCGCTCCGACCTGCGGAAACTGTATGAGTCCTCCGTGTTCAACACCGACACGCCATTCGGACTGCTCAACAAAGTATGGTTCGAGACCTGTATGTATTTCTGCACCAGGGGCCGGGAGAACCAGCGGGAGCTGGAGGAGGACTCGTTCGGCCTGGCCATTGATGAGGACGGGAGAAAGTTTGTCTATTTTAAAGCTCTCGGACCGTACCACAAGTCTCGCTCCGCCGCCTGGACCAAGAAGCGTCCGGACGCAGATGAGGACACGTTGCCGCGGATGTACGAGACGGGCACGGAGCAGTGTCCGTACGCCAGCTTCGTCCGGTACGTGTCTAAACGGAACCCCCTCTGCAGGGCGTTCTTCCAGCGGCCTCGGGACCACTGCTGCGCGAGTGACGTGACATGGTACGAAAACAAAGCCATCGGTAAGAACCTGTTGGGCACAAGGATGCAGATGTTGTCGCGCGCTGGCAAGCTCTCCAAGACCTATACCAACCACTGCATCGGTGCTGTCTCCATAGCAACGCTCAACAGCATCGTTGGCGCCGCGGGCTCCGTGAAAACAACGACGCTTTACGTTGCCTCGGAAACGGTCATCGGTCACTCGCAGTCCCACCTCCAGCTCGTGATCCCGTACCTCCGCCGGGTAAGCGACGCCGCGGATCTGAAGCTGCAGCGGACGATGACAGTAACGGCATCCGCAGCAATAAACACATCGGCGGCAACAACAGCGAGTAGAGCCAGCGCTGAGGAGGACACGGGGGCTCCTTACGCCAAGAAGCTGTGCTTGCGCCCCGGGACACGCGCGGAGTCACCTTTGGAGCAGAGCGAGAGTGAACCGGAGCCAGCTATAGTAAATGAGTCCCATATTCACACAGAGCCCACTGTCCGGTCCCCGGCTGCTTTGCCCGCACAGGTAGCACAGGACATGTGATCGTTTGTCGTCTTGACTAGTTTATATGTTCATAGCTCATGCGTAAAATCCGCCACAGGGAAGGCAAATACAGTCGGTCTAAGCACCAGCACCATGAGTAACAGATAATGGTCATACATAGGCCTACCAAGTTATTGGTCACTTTATACCAGCCCATCTTTTAAGGAGGACATAGTCTTTCTAAATTAAAGGAGCACTCTGTAGTTTTGGGGAAGACATTTTAAACAAAGAGGAAAGATGATTATTTTCTGCCCAAACAAACTAAACAAACAAACTCTCTTTGTTTTCACGACTGAATAAACTGAATAAACAAACTGACCTTAAAGGACAACACAATTTACACTGTTTTACTTTGTTTATATGTGGCGGACCCTGCCACCTTTCTAGCTTCAAGCAGTGTTTATTATTTTCCTCTGAGAACAACTTGTTTATTCACTTATGGAAAAAAAATGTTTACGAGTTTGTTTTATTACCTAATTAATATTATACAGTAAATATAAAAATTCTGGGTTTGAATTTCTTCTCCAAAACTACACAGTGCCCCTTTGTGTACACAATATATTACAGTGTAGCCCTGCACAATGTTAAAGTGATGTACAATAATAGCGGTATTGAAAGAGATGTAATAGCCTGTGTAAACTGATGAAGTTTTGAAAAGAACATTCTTTCACCCCGATCTAGTGTTAAGCTACAGTGGAGAATTGACACAGCCACGTTTCTTGACCATATTTATTTCTCTATGTGTAAGATTAGGAAACCACTTTTTTTAACAAGGATCTTTTTTCCAAACTTTTAAAAAGTCATTTAAAAAGATGCTATAATCATCTATACATTACATTAAGTACAGTAACTTTAAAGCTGCACTGATAGGTTTTTTGAAACAGTTGTTTAATATGAAAAGTGTTACTTGAAATTACAAACCCACAGAGGATTTTCTTTCATCCATCTTTTAGCTCATTGTTTTAGTGTCATCCCTCAACCTTCCTTTTTCGATTCAGTCTCACAGCTCTCATGAACCTAGTTTCAGCAGGCAGCTGCTTTCAGTGAAAACGCTGTGATAAACCCACTGTACACCTGCTCAGCAGAAAATGACAGACAATGACAGTTAGCTGGTTATCGTATTGGAGCATTTGGCCAGAGAACCAGGTATTTTTGGAGAACCAGGAGTTGTTGGAGACAAAACCAGAACTAAAAGGAAAGTGAATATTGGACGCAATTAATCAGATGAACCCAAACATGACTCCGAAAAATGGTAATGTTGCTCTGCGTCTGCGTGATGCGAAAATAGGCAACTGTTTGTTAATATGTTTGCCCCAAAAACTATATAAATTTTTAATGCCATTTTATCAGAAATAATAAATGATAAATGGATGGCAGAACCCACCAGTAAATCCCTGGTTGTGCTGGGGGGGAATCCCACTTAGCTTAGTAGAAAACCATCCTCATTCTGCCAGACTTTTGAAAAATCCAGTCACAGACTTGAAGTCTGACCCCTGAGACTTAGAAGTGAACAGAAGACAATGAAGTACAACTGTACAGGTTTGAAGAGAGCCGTCTGGAACAGAATGAAAGAAAACAGCACAACTGTGAAGAGGAGAGGTGAGTCAGGGGACCTTTGTTCCCAACCTGTCAGGCACTGGCCCCCTACCAGGCTGCCAATTGCTTCCTTCTGAGCTTACATAGTTTACAAGGCAATGTGTAACCTGGCAGGCTGTCCTTGTATGTATTTGCTTCCTGTCAGATTTCTGGCATTATATAGCTGTCCTGAGGCTATGATTCTAAATCATCATCACTTAGTAGTCTCAAATGAACTGGACTGCATTTGTACAGCACTTTTCTATCTATAATAGTAATAATAATAATAATTGTTCAATACCATGTACCATGGCACCAGGAAACCGTGATATTTTCTGAGATGATTATTGTACCGTGAAAATCTCATACCACTGCATCCTTCTATAAAGCTGCAAAACAAGATTAACATATTATCACTTTTTAAAGTTGTTCTTGCAAATGCAGCAAACAGTTGCCTCTTAACACAACCAGCAGACATGAAGCAACGTTAGCATTAATTTGGGGTCGTTTCCCCGGCCACCCGATAATCAATATTATATCAATATGATGACCAATATTCACTCTCTTTTCAGAGCTACAAAGATGGTGGAAGCATTATTTATTGGACAGTTAAATGTCTGACTGTCCCTCTGGTGAACTCTGACAACTACACTACTGCTACTATCTTCACTAATAATAATACTACTGATGTGACTTTTACACTGCTACTATCATCACTGTGTGTGTGTGTGTGTGTGTGTGTGTGTGTTTGTTTGTTTGTTTGTTTGTTTGTTTGTTTTGTATCCCAGGACATTTGTGGTAGCAGCAGTAACAGCAGTATGTCGAGTCAGCTGGTCTCTGTATCTCCTGGGTCTCCTTTGGGCTCCGCTGGCATCCCCACACCAGCCAAGCTTACAAAAACCAACGCACCTGTCCACATCGATGTAGGTGGACACATGTACACCAGTAGCCTGGGAACCCTCACCAAGTACCCTGAATCACGGTGAGAGATACACATCTACTATCAAAAAGCAATCCCTAACAACCTTCAACTTCTGATAACACACTGAACACTTTACCTAAAATCAAGATGTTTGATATGATAGTCAAAGTCATTATGATAGTCGTCCCTTAATTTGCCCATAACCACTAAAAACTGAACACTTCACATAAACTTTATGTTTTCCGCTGCGAGAAGTAATACCCCTCAATAGCACCAAGTGGCAGTAGCCTGTATTTGTCAATCAAAAAGGGAAACTGGAAGACTTGCAACTGTGGATATATGATAAAGCAATGGTTTTTGACAACTCTAAAGCTAATAAAGCTACTTTTAATCAAAAACATGTTTGAATAAAAGTTACTAGTGAAGAGCCAGAAGTGAAGAATAAGGAGGAACTGCACTAAATGGGTGAAGTCATGGATACAACAGTGACAGGCTCAAGGGGTTTTTCCTTTCTTTTTCTGTTTAGCTTCTCTAGCACTGATTTGCTTAGCTGATCAGCCAATCATAGTGTTTTCTGTCACTGATATCACCACCGATTCTACATGCTCAATTGGCCAAGCTTTGTGATTAATTAATCCAAATTAATCGTGTATGCCAATATTTGCTGTAAACATTTCAGAATATTTCAATGCAAATGGATTTTGATAGATGAGTGAATCAATGAATAAATGGGCATTCTGAACTTGAAAAGGAGGTGATATTTTAATTTAATTTATTTTTATTTTTTATTCATATGCACAATGATAAAAAGCAAGAATTATATTTAATAATACAAAGGCAAATAATTGTGCAGGAGAGGAAAAGAAGCCCAAAGGGCTTATATGAAATCCTCCACCTCAATATAAAATCACTAAAACAGATTAACCAATAGAAAAAAAAGAGAAAAGAGCAAAAAAGAGAAAAAGACAAAGAAAAGACACAATAAACAAACAAACAGAGAGAGAAAAATATCCATAAAATTACAAATTCATTTCAGTTATACTAGACATGAGTATTTTTTTGCCTGGATAGAAGATACCTCAACACTAGTCCTAAACATTTTGTAGGATGATATAAGCTTAAGAGACCTATCTAAAGAGTTCCAGAGTTGGGAGCCATGGAATTTAATAAAAGATTTATGACTGGAGGTACGACAAAGAGGTAAATGAAAGTTTTTCAGGCCTCTCACTGAATAAGAGTGAATATCTGATGATAACAAAAAAACTTATGAAAAGTGCCTGGAATGTCTTGTTTGTAATGAATGAATTTAAACATAAACAGACATGTTTGAAACATATTAATAGAAAAAATTGATAAAAGTTTAAATTTGCTAAATAATGGTGCAGATGGCACTTGATTAGTAGAATTTGAAATCATTCTCAAGAATCTTTTCTGAATTGAGAATAACTGATTAAGGTACGTGGAATATGAAGCACCCCAAACAATGTTACAGTATGTCAAATATGGATAAATTAAACTGTGATATAATGTCATAAGACAGGACTGATTAACTAAGGAAGAGACTCTTCTGATAATGCCATAGGACTTCATAATTTTTTTGCATACATACTCAATATGGTTTCCCCGGGACAATCTTTCATCTACTAATATACCAAGAAATTTTGCACACAAGACTTGTTTGATTTCAATGTTATTAATTTGCAGCTTTGAGTCCTGCTTAGGAAAAGTTTTATTTTTGTTTCTAAAAAGTATATAATTTGATTTGTTTACATTCAAGGAAAGCTTGTTCATCTGAAACCATCTTGAGGCGTATTCCAGCATGGTATTGGTATTTCTGATTAGACATCCAAAGTCAGAGTGAGACATGGCAAAGTTAGTATCATCCGCAAATAAGATGGGCAGAGAAGACATGACAGCGAAATCATTAATAAAAATTAGAAACAGAAGGGGCCCAAGAATTGACCCTTGAGGCACACCATAATATAGTTTTGCTTTCTTAGATTCATGACCGTTAATACAAACATATTGTTCTCTGTTACAAAAGTAATCACTAAACCATTTGATCACAACATCTTGAAGACCATATCGGTGGAGTTTTGACAGGAGAATATCATGGTCAACTGTGTCAAACGCTTTTGAGAGATCCAAAAAAATACCAATAGCAAACATATTTTTGTCCAGAGCAGTAGAAATTTTATCAATAAGTTGCAAAAGAGCCATATATGTTGAGTGCTTTTTGTGAAAACCATATTGGTGTTTGTACAATATGTCATTATCATTGAGGTGTGAAATAACTCTTGTGTAAACTAACTTTTCCAGGGAAAAACACGGTAAGATAGAAATCGGTCTATAATTGTTAAAAACACTGGGTTTGCCTTCTTTAATAAGACCTTTGCCACTTTAAGATCACTAGGGACTACCCCAGTCTTTAGTGACACAGCAAAGACATGTGTTAAAGGTTTGCTAATGAAGGGAACTACTTCCTTTAGGAGCTTAGCCTTGATTTCGTCGTGACCCGCTGCTGAATTATTAAGATTTACAATGATGTCGATCACTTCATTAACTGTGGGTGTTTCGAAGTTTTGCAGGGCAGGGAAGACACCAGTAATATTATCTGTAGGGCAGTTATTAGATGGAGAGATTTTCTTGGCAAAGGTGCTACCAACATTTACAAAGAAATTATTAAATTCATTTGCTATGTCAGAGAAATTGGAGAATGTGGACTTGCCATCAGTAAATTGGGATGGAAATTTTGGATGTGCCTTTTTCTTGTTTAATAGTTCACTAATAATATTCCATGTATTTTTTATGTTGTTAGTAGATTCTTTGAATTTATCAGAATAATATTTCTTCTTTGCCATACGAAGTAAATGAGTGAACTTGTTTCTATATTTTTTATATGTATTAGAGTTATGTGGAGTTGGATTAGAAATAAACCTTTTATATAATCTGTTTTTCTTCCTTGAGGATTTTAAGAAACCAGTAGTGAACCAGGGTTTATTAAAACCATGTCTTTTATTGATTTTGAGGCTCACAAGTGGAAAACATTCATTAAATACAGTCTTGAACAGATGAATAAAAGATTGATAGGCTTTGTTGGCATCCTGCTGATCATAAACATCATCCCAATTTACTTTTTCAAGCATTTCTCTAAAGCGTTTGATGTTATCTTCATTGAATTTGCGGAAACCTGTTCTGACACATTTAGAAAATTAACAGCAGAAGAATGGTTCTCAGTATTGATAAGATTGATGTTAAAATCTCCAAGCAAATAACAAAGTTTACCTTCCTTATTAATAACATCAAGTGAAACTGTGAGTGTGTCATTGAAAGAATTAATTTCAGCATGAGGTGGACGATAAATACAACCAATTATGACGTTTCTGCCACCAAAAACAGGAGACATTAATTCCAAAAGACAGATTCAACCTTAGTTTCATTTGAGATTAAATCCAAATCCTTTCTTACTTTAATCTGATATTGGTTATGAACAAAAACAGCAACTCCTCCTCCAGCTCTTTCCTTCCTATTTGAAAATACTAAAGTGTACTGAGGTATGTTGTAAAGCTCAACACTTTCATCAGAAAGCCATGTTTCCGTCAAGGCAATGATTGAAAATTAATGTTTTAGCATTGACAAGAAATGCATAAATTGATCATTATTCTTAGGAAGGCTGCGTATATTTAAGTGGATTGTAGAGAAGACATTGGAATTACTGGTTAAGTTGCCAGTCAACATATGAAATTCATCTTCATTATAGTAGTTACATGAATAAGACTCTTTATTAAATCTGCTAAAGAAATTGACATCAGGGTCATGTGAATCAATGCGGTCTATATATTTATAATTATTTGTAGTGAATGGGTTAAAAGATTCAATCATGAGAAAAGCTGCTGGGGTTAGACATTACCCCGCTGTCTTGGAGTGCTACTGCGAGGATGTATAATCAGCTTGTCGTGACGCAGAAAAGCGATGTCCCCTCTGTCTCGAGCAGCTTTCAACTTAGGCATCAGGTCTTTTCTTTTCTGATGGACGGCATCTGTATAGTCCTCATTTATGTATATTTTGGAGCCTTTAAGGTATTTAGCCCTCTGGAGAATCAATAATCTGTCCTTGTACTTAACAAACTTAACTACAATTGGCCTGGGTCTGTCACTCCCTGACGCAGGTTTCCCTGCACGTTGAGCCCGCTCCACCTCAATCCCCTGCAGTTGTAGTTTCTCCATGAAGACTCTCTTGACCTTTTCCAAGGTCAAGGTCAAGGTTTTTAAGATTGTAGTACTCCGATGGTTAGAAAATTCCTTACTGCATAAGTTGCACAAAACGGTGATCCTGTCAACAGTTCCATCTGAGTGTTTTTTGAAGTACCACGCCACTTTGTTTTGGTATTTTTATGGTCTTCCCTGACAATGTTTTCAATTTTGTGCTTAAACTTAAAGGAGACATTCGCCATGTTTTATGTGAATATCCCAATCAGTGTTGATGGTAAATGTAGTTAACTGAGGCAATAAAATCCCCAGTGCATTGTGTCTTGAAAGCGAAAGTTGGGTTATTAGAGTTGTCCTGCATGAACAGCCTGCCTACATGCATGTAACCTCCTGATGGTCCACCCCCTAATACTTCCTAAAGCTGCCCAGCAGGTGGAGGTGGGTGTTTCAAACGGGGTTGTGTGAAACTAAAAGAAATAAGGATTTCTCCTTGTTTCATTTAGTGTTGCTTGAAATTTGAGCTGAAGTGACTGAGATCTAAAGGATACCAAAATGCATTAATGTCGGATTACCACCTGACCACTATGTGTATTATGTTGTGGTATTAATAATGATTTAAAATAACGATCAAAGGAACGTGACTCAACATGTAGCACGCTAACATCACTATACAGCTGCAAGTATGAGGAATATTATATGCCAGGTTTATTGTGGTCTGTCTGCTTAGAAGAAGAGCCTCATGGAAATTATATATTTTTTTTAAATCTGCATAAAGTAAGTCATTTGGTGTTTTCAAAATCACTCTTCTGTTCTGTTAGCACTCACAGGCTGCTGGTGTGAGGCTGTGAGACGTCTGTAATTCTTTGGTCACAGTTTCCATCAGGTCGGTTTCTCTCCTCTCCTCCTCTGGAGCAGGTTCTGTGGACAGAGAGATGTCCTGCCGCAGGTTTACCACCAGGTTGGACTCACTGTCACCTGTTGGAGCTGCAGCCCTGTGTGTACTTGAAGATGCTGCTTGGCTCTGTGCGCTCTCAATGCCCCTCTTTGTGTTCCACACTTGACGTGCCCTCTCCGACCACTACACTTGTTCAGCTTTGGTCACCTCATATTGATGGCTAAGGAACAGACGTTCAACATGTCCTTTCTGGGTCCTTAGTGCTTTGAATTAAGTGGCTTTGTGTTTTGTAATTACAATAAGTTTTAGTGTGTGTTTTCCACAGGCCCTCGCCAAACAGCTGGTAGTTTATCTTTAGGATCCTGAAGAAGGTCTCTGGCTCACCTCTATGCTCACATTACATGAAAGTTAATTTCTGGTTTGCAAACACACCACCAGTTGCTGTTGACGATGTCCTCTCACGCTATTTAAGCTGCAGCTCAGCCTCTCTCAGCTGGATTTCTTCAGTTGTTTACTCTAGCTAATTTGCATACAAGTGATACAGAAGTTTTGTGTTTAAGTGCCAGCTGACATGCCCCCCATGTATGTATTATTTCAATCTATCCCACCCGCTGGATACCCAGAGGTGGAGACTAGAAATCCCAACTGAAATGGCCTGTAGTTCTTCAGAGTACCAGTGACATTACAGAACCTTGAGTGTGATCACTAGTGTGTCCCTCAGCATGAACTAAATACTAAATTCCAATAAATAGAGATTAAGGTTGAAAATTGGCGAAGTTACCCTTTAAAGGTGCTATTTGTAAGAAAAGTTGATTTTTGAGGCTCACTATTAACTCATTAAATAATGATGCCGTGGGATGGCGGCCAACCTGTCCTACAATCCCATAGCATCAGTTTTTGACAAGTTGAGAAACCCAGAGCGGGTCAAGGGAACAGGTAGTGGCATGGTTAGATGTCACTAGTGTGTGAGCATCTTCAGAGGAGAGAGGGCTGAAGCAGGTAAGGCTGTCATAGGTGAGGGTTGGGGGAGGTGCTTTCTGGATGGGCATACGAGTAAATGAGGAGCTGATGTTCTTTACTTTCTTGGTAAAGTAAGTTGCAATGTCATCAGCAGTGAGGGAGGAATGAGGGGGAGGGGGAGGGGTAGGAGGGGTGAGGAGGGAAGAGAACATAGAGAATAGTTTCCTGGGGTTGGAGGCAGAGGAGTTGGTCTTTGACAGGTAGAAGGCAGATTTGGCTGCTGAAACAGTTGATGTGAAGTCAGAGAGGAGGTGGTGGTAGTGAGCAAGGTCATCAGGATGACGTGATTTTTTCCATTTTCTCTCTGCTGCTCGTAACACCGATCTATTGGTTCGCAGCGATTCAGACAGCCAGGGGTGGGGGGGATTATCGTGCTGGTCAGGAGGTGAGGGGACAGAGTGTCTAAAGAGGAGGAGAGGGAGGATAACAGAGTGGAGGAGGCTTCCTCGGTGGACATTAGGGAGAATTGTTCTGTGGATGGTAGTGAGGAAAGAACAGTTGAGGAGAGAGTGGAGAGAGAGAGGGGTTTCAGGTTGCGGCGGGTGGTGACCGTGTGAGGTGTAGGGGCGGGGGAGGTGGTGGACTTCAAGGGGAGAGAGAAAGTGACAAAGTGGTGGTCGGACACAGTGAGCGGGGTAACAGAGAGTGCCAAGACAAGGTCAAGTTGGTTCCCGGAGAGTGTGAGGTCAAATGTGGAGAAGACGTCAATGAATTCAGTTGAGTGCAGCTTCTCTGGGGGATGTTGAAGTCACCCAGGACAACGAGTGGTGTGCCATCGTCAGGGGAGCAGCTTAGGAGGGTGTCCATCTCATCAAAGAAGTCACGGAGAGGACTGGGAGGGCGATATATTACCACAGTGTTGAGCTTGAAAGGAAGGGTGACAGAGACAGCATGGAAAAAAAGTGCAGATCTGGGTAGATGGTCCAGGGGAAGGACCTGGTAGGACCACATGGGTGTGGTGAGGAGTCCAGTTCCTCCTCCACGACCTGTTAGTCTTGGGGAGTGTGAGAATGAGTAGGCAGTTGAGAGGGCAGCTGGAGTGGCAGTGTTTTCTGGGGTGATCCAGGTCTCCATTAGGGCCAGGAAGTGGAGAGTCTGCAGGGAGGCATAGGCTGAAATGGTGTCCGCCTTCTTGACTGCAGACTGGCAGTTCCATAGCCCCCCTAGTACTAGTACTAGTTCAGTACCAGTGGAGAATGTTGGGTAACAGAGATTGGCTGGGATACAGCCTTGAGCAATGGGTCTCCGGTGAAATCTTCTCCGGTTTTATGTCCTGACTGGGATTGGGTAGGACTCATGGCTGCGATGGGTGGTGGACAGTGGGTTACTTGGACTCCCTCAATGGACTCCCGCAGAGAGACTCCCTAAGTCTTTGTACGACAGTCTTCGTTTCGGCTGTCCTGGTGCTGCAGCTGGTACTGTAGTGACTAGCCCATATGTGCTAGATTTACCTCATGCAGGGTTAGCTCCGCCCTGCAATCAAGCCCATTTACCACAGCTGAGTTGGCTGAAACTGGCTAATAACCACTCAGCATCAACAATTTCACAAGAATTTACACAAAAGGTATCTAGACAAGATTAAATATTTCAACTAATCCTCCTCACAGAATGCCTAAACACTGGATCTACAATTACTTTCTGACTTACCAGCAGCAGTTCCACAGCTTATTTCCCCTAGATAAAATGTAACTGAGTTATTAAGTTACATATCAGTTATTAATTGAAAGCTGCAGCAGATTGGACTGATTACATCACGTTACAACATCACTGGAGTTTCATACTGGAATGAAGACAGATAACAGATTAAACTCAAGTGTATCACCATCAAGTTTTATATTTTCTTTTCATCAAGTTAAAAAGTTGCAGCCTAATTGTAGGTGAACGAAAGGACCACAAACAACTTTATCATTTCTAAGAAACATTTTTCTTTTCTTCACCTGTTCTAAGCACATGAGATTGATTATTCCTGAGCGTCGGGTTTGATATGTTAAATCATTTCAATTTTACCAGAAACATTGAGCTTAATAGTTTACAGTGTTCAAAATCAGAATCAGAATCAGAATCAGAATCAGAAATACTTTATTATCCCTGAGGGGAAATTGTTTAAAAATTAATAATAAAAGACACCATAATCACATTCTGAGTTATAAAATGATTATTTCACAATCAGAATATCAATGAATATCGAGGCAAATGATAAATAAATAATACAAAGGCATTCTGCAAGTACACAGTACACTGTATAAATACAGACTGTAGCTTGTTTACTTATGCACACCTGTTTGTTAAACATGTTACAGACAGAAAATCACAGGCACAGTTTAAACTTCAAGATCGTGTGTTCACAAACAAAATCTAGAGGATGTTTAATGTGCATAACAGATGCTTTGTTTGCATGAAAATTAATAATCAGGGTATTAGCAGGTGCATCACATCCCGACATGTCCAATGAGATCACAGATCACAGAACCAGGCAGCAAAGCAGGTGCAGCTGTTAGAGTTTCTCCAGAGATCAGCCTTCGAAAAAATAAAGTGTTAAAAGTTTGTTGTCTGTTTTAAAGATATTTAAACAGGTAAAAAGGACAGGATTGATTATAATGTAGGGCACAGGCAGCAGCTGAGATAATGCAGAGTACTAACTGCAAAAAAATTAATATCTTTATTTTAAGCCATCTGTAAATACAAGTTAATGATAGTCTAATTTCCAAGTGTAAGCCTAAACTGCAGTATATTCCCTATAACTTTAATCACATAAATGTCTTCACTGATTACACTATAAACTACAAACAAAGACACATGTTTGCTTTTTGTCATGGTAGTGATGCGCAGATCAGTTATAGCCATGGACACTGGAAAATTGGTTGACTGGGTAGTCCAGGTCATAAAAATAAACATTCTGATTAATATCAGATGGGCTACTGGTGGGTGAAATAATACATCACATTAATGAACAAAAAAATACATTACCTGCGGCATAAGAGACCATATAAGAGCGTCTCTCTGTTGATAGCTGTGCGCAAATACGCATGCGGCACATCAGTTTGACTTGATTATTTAAATCTCTTGATAATTATTAGTTGTCTTATTATCAAAAAAATAAAAAATAAAAATACAGATAATGGCCTTTCTGATAAGGGGCTGTGTGCAGAAACAAATCCATTGGCTGCAGCCATCATCAGAATGGGACGTCGCTTCACGTGGCATTACAGAGGAAAGGATGTCTCATATCTCTTGAAATATATTTCCTCATTTCCTCTCCCCTTGCCCCTCGCATGGTTTCCTCATAACTCTCCACGAATCCTTGGTGGGAGGGACTAATGTGCAAGGAAAAGACACAAGTGAGGGAAACATGGAAGCAATTAAGTGAAATGGGATGTATCCACAGACTACATACACTAGGAGAGGGAAGACAACACAGGCGCAACACATTAGGACAGGGCAGGCAATCACACAGGTGGGAAACTTGAACTGGATCTGAAATGAGACAAGAGGTAAGTGACCAAAGAACTTCTTTGGCATGCTTCACATGGCTGACGTGGAATGTGGGGTGCTCTT
The DNA here is from genome assembly GCF_040436345.1 of Pagrus major. Lineage (NCBI taxonomy): Eukaryota > Metazoa > Chordata > Actinopteri > Spariformes > Sparidae > Pagrus > Pagrus major. The sequence continues at coordinate 33,469,900 of NC_133225.1, read as the reverse complement.
TCATGGACCTAGGCCATTTTAACTTGACAGCCACAGGAGGAGCCAACTTACAGGATTCAACATGCAGGGGGAGGTCTCGGGTGGATAGCCACACCCTCTAGCCACTCTGGTAGCATGGGGCAGGAGTCTGGCTGCAATCCACAGCCTTCTTGTGGGTCTCAGAGCTTCTCATGAGGATTCGCCAGACAGGACATCCCTAGGGAAACCATGGAGCCGAAAAACATGGTGCAAAATTACCTCTGCAGTTTCTTTGGCAGAGGGGAGTTTAGGCAAAGGAATGAGTGAGTTTGGTGGTGTTACCTTCAGAAGGGCGTAATCCAGTGATGAAGTCCAGGGAGATGTCTGACCAGGGGCGATGTGGCAAGGCAGAGCCACAACAACAACTCATCCAGGGTGTCAATGGCATGGGCGTAGGTTTCTATATAGATGGTCGTGACATGTCACAACCAATGTTCGAGGATTGCAAAATAGTCACTACCAATATTTGTCTGCTGCTGAGCCAGTAGTAACGTTAGTGAGTGGTGGTAGTGAGCATCTTCCAAACTGTGTCCGCTACTTGAAATGGATAAGAGGAAGAAACAGCTGAGAAACAGCGATTAAAAAGTTGAAGTCTCTGGAGGTGGAGGCTGCTAAATGTGCGAAGTTGACGGAGCTTTTTGGTGCCGGGACCAGTGACACCGACCCGCCAGCAGCCACAGGTGCTGCTGCGCCGGGAGACGAGGGAGGAGGACCTGACGATGATGAGCGAGTGGAGGCAGACAGGGTCAGTAACGTCAGCCTGGGGCTGGCTCGGCTAAATGTTTGAGACATGTCCAAAACAAAGTAAAAAAACGTTTTTACATTGAATGTGATGCGACCTCACTAACATACTGATGAACGCAGCTGCCGCTAATGCTAACGTAGCTGCCGCTAATGCTAACGCAGCTCCTCAGGGACTGAAGTCGTTATTTTCTAACTTTGACAATCTAACATGTGGCAGCACATCAGCCCAGAGTTAAAGGGCTGTGACTGTTGGTAGTTGTGGTTGATTTTGTTCAAATACGCCGAATTGTGATATTATGGGTTATTATTGTTCAGATGATTTAGCTAAGCTAGCTAACAGATGCTAACGTCAGCGGTCTCTTGTTGCCATAGCAACAGTAAACATTCACGTGGCCTGATGAGCTGTAAACAGAGATACAAAACACAAGTAAACCTATAGCAAATAATAAATTTAATTTGCAATATTTACCATTGAATTTATTGTAATCTTTCAATTCATTTATTGTTTACTGAGGTGATAACTATCTAATAGGTATAATTTGTGTGTAAATGTGTTACTTTTACTGTAGTTTTCAAATGGCTGTGTATAGTGTTAGTGTATAGTCTTGAGCATTTTCAGGTCACAAAGATCTGGCTTTTTTGCATTGGGAAACACTAGTAAAGTGTCCTAATGAAAACACGACAAAGCCATTTGACTACCTTGTTCATAAATGATGGTGTCAGGACTTTTTTTTATGACACACACACTTTCATTGATAGGAATACTTGGTTTTGAGGAATGACCTCTATTTTGAGCATGTGACATGCTTTTGCAGGTTATCAACAAGGTTTTGCAGTTTGTACTAATTGTTTTGAGAAATGCACCAACTGTTGTGCAAATGTAAGTAATGATGTGAGAAAAACTCCACCCCGTCTCTGGTTTTGGGTTCTTCCCGTTAGTCTCGTCCCACCCCTGGTCATAACATAACTTCTGTTGTGATTTGACACTATAATGAACAAAGATTGATTGGTTGATTGCTATAGCTGTCAGTTTTAGTCCTTGAGTTCATAGCTACGTGCTTTATTTGTTAACTGCTATCAAGGAATATGACTCTCCTTTGTAGTATGTGTGAGAAAGGACGCCACGAGATTTGTGGACTTCTTCGTGGTGTCCGCTGATAATATAGTGGGCTGGTCTGGACAGAAAATGCCAGAGCTGAATTTTTGTCCCAGTCCACCCCTGGTAATGTCACTACCAAAGCTGAGACCAAACCTACGCCCTTGGTCAATGGGTTTAGGCAGGGGTAGAGAGGGCAGCTTTAATTCTTTTTTTTTATTTTTATACTTTATTGTGTTCATTTCAGTCAATTTGACATGTGCTTTACATAATCACAGAGTCTACATTTCTTTGAACACATTTTTGTTTTTGTTTTTTGTTTACAGTCTCCATCCCTATTTCCCCATCCCGTGGCCATTGTTAATAACAGTAATAATAATGATAACTATAAAATAAAAAAAGGACATCTTGGGCTTTCTGTATACAATTGTTTTCAATAAACAATTGAATACATTCATAAATGTATACATAAAAATAATAATAGTAATACTACTACTACTACTACTACTACTACTACTACTAATAATAATAATAATAATAAGAAGAATAAAAAAACAAACAAACAAAAAACAACAACAATGATAATAGACAAATAAATCCATTAGAAATAAACAATAATAATAATAATAATAATGTCCTATGGCTTTGTCCACTTATTGTTATTATTAACTTACATTATTATTTTCTTCTTTTTTCCCCCTTTTTTCCTCTCCTCCTTTCCCTTCTTTTCTCTCAAGTGCTGTTCCTATTACCTTAACTAATAAACTTATAAAGGGCCCATTTCTTTTCAAATAATTTTTCCTTATTAATGACTCTATAAGAGACTTTTTCCATTGTGTTCATTTCTTCCAAAATTTCTAACCACTTGCAAATCTTAGGTGGTTAATTTTTTTTCCAGTTTCTTGTTATCTGTTTAAGTGCTGTGGTGCTCAGAGCTTCAAAAAAGTATATATGTTCATTCTGTAATACTTTAGGTTGTATACCCAGTAGTATATTATGTTTTTCAAAAGTCACTTCTTTTCCAAAAATACTCTGCATCCGTTTTAGGACATCTGTCCAATATTCTTGCAATTTATTACATGTAAAAAAAATATGTAGGTAATTTGCGTTGTTTGTCCCACATCCCCTCCAGCAATTGGTGCTGGATTGTGTATATTTAAAAGTTGTCAATGGTGTTTGGAAATACCTTAAATTCATCTTCCAAGCGCACTCCTGCCAGAAGGGAGATCTTATGTAGGCTACAATGTCTTTAAAACTTTGCTTACACTCACTGTCTAATATTCTTATTTTCAACTCCTTCTCCCATTTCTCTTTGATACCGTTCAAGTCCTCAATTTCATTGCATTGTAATATTTGATACATTTGTCCAATTATCTTTTGTGTGTTTTTACTCTGGCATTGTGTTACCATACATGCAATTAATGGATGGAGGTTTTCAAGACTTGATAATTGGACATTTTCATTTAAATAGTTTCTTACTTGTAAATATCTGTAAAAGTGACTCTTTGGGAGCTGATATGTATTAACTATATTATCAAATGACTCGATTCCTTTATCACAATACATTTGACAATACGTTGTGAGACCTCTGTTTCTCCAGATTTTGAAAGCATCGTCTATCTTGTTTGGAATAAAAAGTGGGTCTTCCTGTATTTCTCTCAAACAAATCAGCTCTCTGTCTTCAACATTTGTTATTTTACAGTCTTTTCCAAATTCTAACTATATTATTCAATGTAAAACAGTTTGCTTTCATTTGCCTGAGATCAGTGTGTAAAAAGAGCCTACTGATTTACTCCCTGTAGTTTTCCATTTGGGACCCAAGTTTTTGTTAATCATTACTGCTATTGATTTTACTTGTGCAGCATAAAAATAATTAGTTAAATTAGGTAATGCGAGTCCCCCTTCACTTCTTTTTCGCTGTATAATTTTAAGTTTGACCCTTGGTTTCTTCTCATCCCATATGAACCTTCTCGGCAGATTTTCCCAATATTTGAAACATTTCTGTGATATGTACAAGGGTAGATTCTGAAAGAAAAATAAAAAACGTGGCAAAACATTCATTTTAAGAACACTAATTTCTTCCGATAATGATAAAGGTAAATATTTCCACCTTTGTAGATCTTGTTTTACTGATTTTTCCAATTTTCCATAATTGTAGGCATATAAGTTATCCAATGTATTTGATATATTCACCCCCAAGTATCTTACTTTGTTTTGGTCCCATTTCAAATCAAATTGTTTTTTAAGGTGATTTTCTAGTTGACACCCAATTTGCATGGCTTCCGTTTTATTCAAATTCAACTTATATCCTGACAGAATGCTATAGTCTTTAATTTCAACTAACAATTCTGGCAGAGCTATATCATCTGCATATAATGCTAATTTCTGTTCTTCCTCTGTTATATTAAGACCTTTTATTGCAATATTTTGTCTTATTCTTTCTGCTGGCAAGGTGCAAAAGTTTATGGCATACAGTAATCGGTAACACGTCCCTTACCCTGATGAAGAGTGATGAGGGAACTCGAGACTTGATGAAGTCACTTGGAATACCTGGGTGAAACTCTTTGTGAACAGCTGCAGTGAATTACAGACAGCTGATGCCCTGTTCCATTCAGCTGTTGCCCAAGCCTTATCTCAACTAGACAGATGAGAAATAATGTAGGTGATCTTTGAATGATCAGTGGGGAATGAGGAAACTTGAAATAAAAATGTAACTCACACTGCGTCAGGAATGCTCTGGTTTAGACAGATGAATGTGAGGTGTAGCCGAAAGAGCCACAGGGAAGATGGCTCAGGAGCAGCAGGTGTAGACGAGTCAGTGCTGGCGTCATTTGAAGCAAGTGTTTGAGGCTGTATTTGCTCCACCAAAAAGTTCACCTGTGAGCCAAAAGCAGACAAAAGGTTTCCCTGGCGCTCAGCCATCTCTCTCATTTCATGTCTGAGATTGCTCCTGGTGATGTATTGTCTGTCTTTGGGCTTGGAGCATTGCAAACCGTTTCCGTATCAGCGGGATCCGTAGTATGGCCAGATCATTTAATCATTGAATTTTTCCTTGCGTCGTTGTCCCTCCCACCGAGGATTCATTTTTTTAAAATTATAACACGGAACTTATAATCAATAATAATAAATAAAAGAGATTTAAATAATCCATAAAGTTAAAATGATGTGCCACGTGTGCGTATTTGTGCACAGCTCTGTTAACGTAGAGATGCACAATTGTTTTTTATAGTGCAGGTAATGTAATGTTTTCCTCTTTAATGAGATGTATTATTTCCCTAACCTGCACATCACTACCGTGATAAAAGCAAACGTGTGTCTTTTTTTGTAGTTTATTGTGTAATCAGTTCAGACATTTACATGATTAAAGTTATACGGAATATAGTTTAGGCCTACACTTGGAAAATAGACTGTGATGAACTTGATTTATGGATGGGTTAAAATAAATAATATCCTGACAGCTGCTTGTGCCCTACGTTATAACCAATCCTGTCCTTTTCACCTGTTTAAATATCTTTAAAGCAGTTTTATCTCTCGTTGGACATGTTGGGATGTGATGCTCCTGCTGATATCCTGATTATTCATTTTCATGCAAACAAAGCTTCTCTTATACACATTAAACTTCTTCTGGATTTTGTTTGTGAACCCACAACCTTTTTTAAAGTTCAAACTGTGCAAGTGAATTTCTGTCTGTTATCTGTTTAACAAACAGCTGTGTATTCATACTCTGTACTGTGTATTCATACTGTGTACTGTGTCTGCTCAGAGGCACAGGAACCATTTCAACTTATAGAATACGTTTATATATTTATTCATTATTTGCCTCTGTAATCATTGATATTCTGAATGTGAAATGGCAAAATATTTCAGGGAAAACTGAAATGATGTAACGCATCAAACCTGACGCTCAGGAAGGATCAGCCTCACATATTTAAAACAGGCCATCAAAAGTGTCTTACAAGTGATAAAGTTGTTTTTGGTCATTTTGTTCACCTCCAATCAGGCTCACACATTTTAACTCAGTGGTGAATCAGAAAACACACAAAATATAGCCTAAAACTTGATGGTGATACACTTGAGCTTAATCTGTTATCTGTCTTCACTCCAGTATGATACACCAGTGACGTATCAGATAAGTCTGATCCGCTGCAGCGTCCAATCAATAACTAAGGGGCTGTGTCGGCCAGTAAAAAGACTTCCATGAAGGCAGCGCTAGTGTGTCCATGCTCATTGCTACTCAGAGATTGTTCCTCGCTCCTCAGAGCACAAATAAGAGCATTGGGAGGGCCTGCAAGATGGCAGACAGGAACAACTTCAGGTTCAAGCAAGGACTGAGGAAACAACAAACCTACCTACAGGCTAAACACAGTCGGAGAGGAGGACAATGAGACACAGGTGCAACACATCAGGGTGGGGCAGGCAATCACAAAGGTAGGAAACTTGACAGGAAGTGGATCTGAAAGAGGTAACACTGGGGAAATGTGGACAAAAACAGAACACAACCTTGTGTGCAGGACGGGCTGCCACCAGTGTATTCAGACAGGACATCGTTTATTGAGGATGTCCCGTCTGTGCAATAATGTATCTGCACTCAGCCTAATAGTTTTGCTTGCAATGATAAATATTGGCGACTATTGGTTTTCCAACACACTGTGAAGCGGTAATGTAGCATAGCACTGTAGCAGTATGCTACATCACAGCCAGGTGTGATCACAGTACAGTGGACCAACGTAAGCACAAAGACCATTTCAACACATAGCTCAGGGCAACTATGTTTTTCTTTTTTCAACAATTAGTTTGGACATTCTCTTTAAAGTGTAGGTATTGATAGAGTAATCTCTCCTCCTCTCCATACTGGAGGAGAAGCACCACCCTCCAAGCTCAGTGGTAGATGGGGGACTAAATTCCACATCCTCAGTCCACAGTTGAATGTAACAATGCAGTGTAAAGACCACCCGAAGCTAATATGAGGCATCAGCAACCATTCCAAAAAAGAAAACTTTGGTGTGAGAATACAGTAACCTGGTTCTGGAGAACACTTTGAGTTATTTGTCACTGTAATCAGTCTTCCCACACTCAATGTACATATGTATTAAGATAAAGCCAACTGCAGATGTACTGTACAGTAAACTGGGAAGCTGTACTGTCAGCAGTTTCCACTTCTCATAGTAGACATGCTTTAGTGACCATCCCAAACAGAGAGAGGAAAAGTAGTCATACTTTAACCATCTTCCAATGTCAGAACAGAGCAGTGGATGATAGGAAGTAAAGGCTGCTGCAGAGTCTCTCTAATTATAAATTAGAGTTGGGCTTAGAGAGAAAGAGAGCAAGATCAATTCTAATGATTTGTAATTGTACTTTTTTTAATCTGTCAACAGGCTCTGAACATTCAGGTGCTGCAGTATTATTTAGAATATCTGTGGACCGCAGACATTTGGTAGGTATTTAATGAAGAGGACTCTATTTGTCTTTATTGTTTCTGGCAGGATCAGCCGTCTCTTTGATGGAACGGAGCCCATAGTGCTGGACAGTCTAAAGCAGCACTACTTCATTGATCGAGACGGCCCCATGTTCCGCTACATACTTAACTTCCTCCGAACCTCAAAACTCCTCATCCCTGATGACTTCAAAGTGAGTGTCTGTCTAGAGCTTTAATCAGGTACTACAACAGTTTATCACTGCAGCGTGTCTGAACAGTCCCAAATCACAGGAAAGCTATTAAACAAATTCAAGATTTTCATTGTTATCACAATCAGATACACTTGAGTTGAAAAACCACTTACAGAGAACAGCTTTGAAAGAGTATAGTGTCCCTATAAGCATTGCTTAAGGGCAGAAAACTTTAAACTGACCAACATGATTTTGTTACATTGCTATGTTTTCTTTACTGTGATAACTTTCCATATATACACACATATATATACATATATATGTATATATGTATATATATATATATATATATATATATATATATGTATATATATATATGTATGTATGTATGTATGTATGTATATATATATATATATATATATATATATATATATATATATATATATATATATACATATATATATATATATATATACACTGAACAAAAATATAAACACAACACTTTTGTTTTTGCTCCCATTTTTCATGAACTGAACTCAAAGATCTAAAACATTTTCTATATACACAAAAGACCATTTCTGTCAAATATTGTTCACAAATCTGTCTAAATCTGTGTTAGTGAGCACTTCTCCTTTGCCGAGACAATCCATCCCACCTCACAGGTGTGGCATATCAAGATGCTGATTAGACAGCATGAATATTGCACAGGTGTGCCGTAGGCTGGCCACAATAAAAGGCCACTCTGAAATGTGCAGTTTTGCTTTATTGGGGGGGTCTGGGGGGTCAGAAAACCAGTCAGTATCTGGTGTGACCACCATTTGCCTACCAGAGCTGTTGCCCGTGAATTGAATGTTAATTTCTCTACCATAAGCCATCTCCTGGACAGAAATGGTCTTTTATGTATATAGAAAATGTTTTAGATCTTTGAGTTCAGCTCATGAAAAATGGGAGCAAAAACAAAAGTGTTGCATTTATATTTTTGTTCATTGTATATAGTTCCATACATTCTATACGTATTAACTTTTTATGTGTATATATATATATATATATATATATATATATATATATATATATATATACTAGAACCATTTTTTGACTTTTTGTCAACACATTATTTACAGCATTTGTAACTGAATATTTGCACCTAGATACTTTGTTACATACATATTGTGCTACTGACGGAGCTAAATCAGGGCCAAATGTTTTGTACTTGAAAGCAAGATCTGAAACTGAAAAAAAAAGATTTGAAACTGTAAAAAAACTAAGATCTGAATCTGAAAAGATTAAACATGCAACTGAAAGAAATAGGATCCCAAATATCAAAACATATGAAAGTGAAAAATGAAAATAAATGATTTATTCAAAAGAATTACCAGAGTTGATCATAATTATTTTTAACCTGAAAAAACTTTTTGTACATTTATTTTTATATTGAATACGTTGATGTATTTTTCAAAATTCAAGATCAAAACTTGAAATTTCAGTTTCAAATTTTACTTTTTCAAGTACAAAACATTTGACCCCGATTTAGCTCCATAGTTATGATGTAATGAGTTTTGTTTGTAGTTAGCACCTACATTACATCTGCAAACAAACTGCTACAGACCTGGGATTTTTACAGTATTTACAACAGTGGTGTTGTACTCAGAAACTGTAGGGGGCGCCAAATTGTGCAAAATGCCAATTTCTACATAATTTTGCTTTAAAGAAAATTTAATTCTCCAACTTTCTTATTCATTAATTCATTGTCATTATTTGACACTTGTGCAGTAAACCACCTTAAAGCATTAAGTATGTGTATATTTTTTGTGATTATGTCTTTCAAATAAATTTGATAGCATGTTTTTGTTTGTGGAAAAATATTTGTGCAGTCTACTTGTCGTTATCAGCCTTTTTACCTCCACTGAGTGACACCAAAGTTGATATTTTCAAACTACACCTAGTGACTTAAAGTGTATATTAAGCTAGCAGTAGCTGCTCCCCAAGGTTTTGGACCTCAGCTGCAGGAGCAGGTTATTTTCATGTGGGGGGCATAGGGGGGAATGGGGGGCCAACCAAAAGCCACAACCAAAATTAATTCTGCCACTGACTTCTCTCTTCATAATTTACTACGCAATGGAAACAATTACTTTTTAAAAATTTTATAGTTACATAGTGTATTTACAATATGTCTTCATTGTCTTATAGTGGGCTATTTTAACTCAAATATTTATGCCACCCTGTTACAAAACTGGGCTTCATGGAATAAATGTTTGAATGTTTGAAGCCTGTCGGGGAACAAAGGTAGGGCAGGTGTGGCTATTAGAAATAAATAATTACCAATAGTAATTACTAAAATTTAATAATCAAAATTGATAATCAAATCAATAAAACGGGGCACGACTCTGGAATCAGGGACAAAATACCCAGAATGAAAACAGTCTCAAAAGAAGTGGTAACTTTTTTTTTAAGATATTTAATATTAAAGGAAAAGTGAGGGAAATGAATCCGAGCACTGACCGCAACAAAGCATATGCACAAAACAATCACAGAAAACAATATAATAGAATTTATTAATGTGAGCAAATTGATCAATAATCAACAATACTTCAATCAACAAACATCTATCATTCATAGCAGCAGCTAAACTATGAAACTAAAACACTAAGACAAACTCAAGCAAAAAACAACAAACAAGCATGCAGTGTAATCACCTTGGCCTGATCCTTGATAGGAACATGGCTTACTGTACGCTCACATGGCAGCAAAGCTAACACTTTAGTTCCACAGAGTGGAGAGGCTTGAATCAGCTTGTGATGAGCACAAAGAAAAGCAAGCAACAAGCACAGTGTTTTACAGTGTAAAACTAGCAGCAAATAGGACTCGGTGGTCCACAAACTCATAAAACAATGTAGCTTATAAGCATACAATTTAATTTCTAGTGTCTGCCCAGACACTAAATGAGCCTCTCTTGTGCTAGCGTGTGTCTGTACCCTTTATCCAGCTTGCTTCCTTGGTGTGGATTAAAGGAGTTGAACGGCTCAGCATCCCAAGTGGGCTGAGCCGATGTGGGGGAAGAAAAGGGGTCAAAGCGGATCGCTTTGAGGGGACGTCCTCCTTCTGCGGGGATGAGAGAGGGTGGGGTTGCGCAGCTCTCCTCTGCATCCGGAACGCATTTGGTCAACACAGGGCAGTTTTCCGCTCGTCCAGTGAGGTGAAAGACTGTGGCTTAGGTGGGTAAACTCCAAACTTTTGGGTACTCCCTTTGAGCAACAGCTGCGCAGCCAAAAGCTGATGATTTGAGCAACACGTTACAATGGGACTGCGATGAGTTGGGGCATGCAGCTTTTTTAATGTTCTCTGTGCATCCAGCACCGGATGTTCAGGTACCCTCTCAGACAGTGGGAAAAGGGTGTTTTCAAACCTGGGGGGACTGTGGCAACAAGGTGCCACCTCCTGGATAGGGTTGGTGAACTTTCCTTCGTTTACCAGGCTTTGTTAGTACAAGGAGGCTGTATGTTGGGCTTTGGTCTACATGCAGTCCACTCTATTGTTAGAACCATGTGGTGAGGGTTCCAACAAGCCGATGTTGTCTGCAAACTTCAGGAGTTTTGGATGGGTCTTTTGGGTGCAGTTGTTGGTGTCAAGAAAAGTGGGAAGAGCACACATCCTTGACTGTCCAGGTGCTGGATAGCACAGTAGACAGACAGTAGGCACTACTGTCTGTCTACTGTCTGTTATCCACAGACAGGTGGAGGCTGGCACAGAGCTGGAAGTGGAGGACTTCTGGGATTGTGTTGAGCACTGAGCTGAAGTTCATAAACAGGATCTTTGCGTATCACCCCCGGAGTCGAGGTGTTGCAGGATTTTGGTTAGTATGGTCCTTGGCCAGTTGATGGGGACATCCTGCAGCCCTCTCCACACTGACACAGGGTCATCAGTTCTTAATTGTTTTTCTACATGTATATTGATCAATGCTTTGTTTATAGTTAGGGATTTGTGCTTGCATCCCTGTATTTTATGTGTTCATGTGTGGATTTTTACTTGTGTGTACTTTTATGAGCCATTCTTTTTTGTCCTTTTTTCTTCTGTCCATGTGAATGGGTCTCAGACCTTGTTTTCATATATATGGTATGCGTTTTTGTGTGTGTTTGTAGGAATATTCCCTGCTGTATGAAGAGGCCAGTTTCTTCAAGCTGGCTCCACTACAGGCAGAGCTGGAGCACTGGCGGACTAAGCGAGAATGCGGGAGGGTGTGTTTGGAGTGTGAGTGTGTTGTGATTCATGTGGCTCCGGAGTTTGGTGAGAGGATCAGTGTGAGCGCCCACCGGGATGTGATCGAGGAGGTTTTTCCTGAGGTCAAAGATATCATGTCCAATTCCCTGACCACCAGCTGGAACCAGGACTCCAAGCAAATCATTCGCTTTCCACTCAATGGCTACTGCCACCTCAACTCTGTCCAGGTACAAAACACACTCTGGGTTAAAATCTTTCAACACCATTGTTTTTAAGGAATCAGACAGTAGTGGCTGATCTTTTTTTTTTCTCTCAGGATGAATTTTTCTGTCAGCATGTGTTAGCACCACTGTTGGATTGTCCCTATCTTTGGTGCACCCTGAGCCGCAACAGCCTAGCAGTTAGCAGAAATGTGTGTTATATCATTGAAGAGGCACTGAGAACATAGGAACTCCTCACATATGTGTCCACCATTCTTAAACTCTTATGGTCTTATGTTAAAGTGGCAATCAATTAAATGTGACTTCAGTCAGTTATCAGTTGGCAGGTTTGCCACGCTTCCATAACAATTAATGTCCACTGTTATCTGTCTTTTCTTTGTTTGTTTGGCCATGACCATTAACAGTACCACCTACTCTCTCTGTACAAGCAACGCGTCACTAACTGCATCACTAACTGCATCACTAACTCTTGTGATATTTTCCGGGAAAGTCGCCACTGACACCCAGTGTACATCTTTGGTACTACAGCACATGCAAGGGCTTTCATCAGTGGGCCACAGGCTCAATCATCATTGTGGTACCTTATTCACCGATAGATTGTGAATTAACAGATATTTATTTACATGAAAATCTTCAAGATTATTACTTTAAATACATAAATCAAATGTATTAATTGGGATACTGAATAATCCTCTAGGGGGCAGTGGTGTACAATAAACAGCATAATTTACATGGTTCAAAAGAAAGCCTGATGTTTTGGAAAATTGTTCAGTTTGTTGAACTGCAGCTGGGATTTGGTATCTATCTAATAAAACAGTAAAATACAGTATATCATGGCAGTCTTCAGTTCCAATGATTTCTACAACTCTCTTTTTTCTGTGATGGAATGAGTGGAACACAAACTACTTTGTCACAAAAACATTCATGAAGTTTGGTTCAATAATTAATTTATTATAGTTTATTATAGGTCTATACCAAATCTGGTATTGGCTCAAAAATATACATACTGTAACTTGAACAATCAGTTTTGGTGATTATAGAACAGTTGTGTGAATCAAATGTTCTGTGTAGCATGGCCTCTTAACTTCTTCTGAGCGATTCTGATTGATAACAGCTGATGACTTTTCTGGGCCCATTTTAATAGGGCTTGTTTGATACAGCCATTAGACTCAGCCACAAACACTACAATGGGAAAGTCTAAGGAGCTCAGCATTGATCTGAAAGAGTGCATTATTGATTTGAACAAGTCAGGAAAGTCACTTGGAGCCATTTAAAGGCAGTTACAGGTCCCAAGATCAACTATACAAACAACTGTTTGTAAGTACAAAGTGCATGGCACAGCTGTGTCACTGCCACCATCAGGAAGAAAACACAAACTATCACCTGCTGCTGAGAGAAAACTGGTCAGGATGGTCAAGAGTCAACCAAAAACCACCAAAAAGCAAGTCTGCAGTGAATCAGAAGCTGCTGGAAGACAGGTGTCAGTGTCCACAGTCAGGTGTGTTTTACATCAACCTGAGCTGAGAGGCTGCTGTGTTAGAAAGAAGCTCTTGATCCAGACGCAGCACCTTAAAGCTCGACTGAAGTTTGCTGCTGATCACATGGACAAAGAAAAAACCTTCTGGAGGAAAACTCTGCGGTCACATGAAACTAAAACTGAGTTGTTTGGCCACAATGAGCAGCAATATGTCTGGAGGAGAGAAGGTGAGGCCTTAACTCCAAGAACACCAGACCTACTGTCCAGCATGGTGATGGTAGTATTATGCTGTGGGGCTGTTTTGCTGCCAGTGGATCTGCTGCTCTAAAGAAAGTACATGGAATAATTCTTCAGGAAAACCTAAAATCATCAGCAGAAGATTGGCTCTTGGATGCAGCTGGTTGTTCCAACAGGACAATGATCCCAAACACACATCTAAAGTGGTAAAGGAATGGCTAAATCAGGATAGAATAGAGGTTTTGGAACAGCCTTCCCAATGTCCTGACTTGAACCCCATCGAGAACATGTGGACTGTCCTGAAGAAAAGTCTGTGCCTGGAAGCCAACAAATTTAGTTGAACTTCACAGATTCTGTCAAGAGGAGTGGTTAAAAATCAGCCAGAGGACGACCAGAGGCTTGTAGATGGCTATCAAAAGTACCTGACTGAGGTGAAAATGGCCAAGAGACATTTAACCAAATATTAGAATTGCTGTATGTATACTTTTGAGCCAGAAGGTTTGGTCACATTTTCAGAAGACCTATAATAAATTCATGATTGAACCAAACTATTTGTGACAAAGTAGTTTGTGTTCCACTCATTCCATCACAGAAAAATGAGAGCTGTAGAAATAATTGGAACTCAAGACTGCCATGATGTACATGTTGTTTACAAGTGGATGTAAACTTTTGACCAAGACTGTAGGTACGCTATACTGTGGATCGACTGATTATCAGATCTGATAGCATTTTTCAGATAGATTTCAGAAGAATCAGTTTTTTCATTATAAATTTAAAAAATCAGATTGCTGATAAAATAAATTATTAGAAATGTGCTACTGTGGCTCTGATGCAGCATCTGCAAAGTAACTAGTAAGTAATGTTATGACATACATAGTGGAGTAAAAGTATGTTTCACCAACATGTAGTGGAGTAAAAGTATATTTCACCAACATGTAGTGGAGTGGAAGTATAAAGTAGTAAAAAATGGAAATGCTCAAGTAAAGTACTTCAGAACTGCACCTAAGTGCAGTAACTGAGTAAAGTTACATACCTTCAGACTAATGGTCAGGCCCTTTTTAAATTGTTCATAGCCTCTGTTGTAGAGGTGGCTGCTAGAAGCTGTGGTCAGAATGGATGGACTTTTGACATTCAGCAGTTAAGGTTTGCACACAACTTAGAACAGTAATGCCAAGCTACAGTCTGTGTGAAAGTTACAGAGTTTGAATGGGGCGCAACACAGGCAAGATGACCTCTGTGTGTAAAGGTAAGCTGGTAGGGCAGGACAGGGGTATGTTGGTCTGATGGTGTTCACAGTCTGAAAACTAAACAGATCCCTCATTCATCAAATAAAGGAGAAATGTCCCACACTTTCAACCCACAAAGCAACATTACAAAACCAAACAACAATAATGTGTCAGCAGGTCGTGTCTTTGGTGATACTTGTGTCTGTCATCCCGTCCCCCACCGACTCTTCATCACATTTCCGCCCGAAAAACAGCATCTGTCCCTGGCAGAGAGAGTCAGGCAGCTCCCACAGTAGACTGGCGATGATTATGTGAGGCGATTTCGGCAAAAAAATTGTCTTTGTCATCTTCCACTATTGTGTTGTTGTAGTTACCGTCTCTGGCAACTTATATTGAAAAAAATCACCAAATTTCATGAAGAAAAATCACCGCGACGGTCAGCTCTCATGACTGAGTCTTCAGAGAACTTTTCCTCGGAAAACAGTGTCCCTCTCCACGAATGAGAGCCCGACAGGGACCGCTATTGGTGGCTGATGACGATTATGTGATGTAATTTAGAGTAAAAAACGTATCTTTGTCACTTTCCATGATGCATGGTGGGTCAGGATCTTAATCGCAACACTTTATAACAGCATCCATATGATTATACACAGTCGGCAGAGGCATGTTTAGATTTACAGGTGGAAACCACATGTAAAAAAAAACACACACAGAGATGTTATGATGTGTACTGTCACGCTTTTTGGTTCCGCAACACAGAAACAAAGGTGGCATAAAGGCAGGCTTTCGTTGTGGCAATATTGCAAAATCTCTGTGTGAAATGGGCAAATACCACCTGGTTGCAACATAGTACCAGCTAAACCTTTGTTGAAATGGGCTGACTTGGCTTATGATCAAAAAATAGTAGTTGACAACTTTGCTAACATGGCCAAACATCAAGCAAGTGCAGCAACACAAGACATGTAACTCAGCAAGCCAGCTAATATTATTCACTATTCAACAGCAGCTCCAGCTCTGCGTCTGTCCTCAGCCTTTTATTCAGCAAAGCTGATGCTGATGACAAATACTTTACTCTCGTCTCTTGCTACTCACTTGGTCACTGTCTCTGTTACTCTTCCATAAGCATCCTCTTCATTCTTTTCACCTCTGTCATGATGTCCATGGAGGCCGATATCTTTGCTCCGGTTGTGGCACCTATTCTGGCCCTAGACTACACTGCAGTGCTCGAGCAGTGCCAACAATTTCATCAAAATCACTGATAGTTGTTACTGTGTGTGATATACTGCCATAAAGCGTTACACACTCTGATGCTCACACCAAAGTTAGACAGTGCAGAAACAAGTGATAGGGGGGCGGAGTGACTGTGACACCATTCACCGTAGTGCAAGTCACTGTACCATCAAAATGATTTTGAAGCTGTCAGTTTAAGGTAAAACAGTTACATAATGTGAATGCTATGATGTAATGAAAAAAGTATATGAGAGCAGAGGCACTCCATTAGCTCAGGTTGTCCCACCTGCGTCGTTCTGATCTTTGAAAATGCAGTGAAATAATAAGCAAGCTTTGGCTGCAGAGCTGACAACCCATTTTGTTTTGTGAAATTAACTGTTGGTGCCTCAGTTTTCTACCGCCGGAGGGCACAAAGGAAAGAACATTTTCAAAATCTACATCTAATGTCTATAAATTGACCCATTAAATGTTGAACTAGCTCCCTCCTTTGTCCTGGCAGACCTCTTGACCTCAGCACTCCATTGGAGAAAAAATCTGAATGTCTCGTTCAAAGGTTCCTGGTCAAATCTCATTGTTGTGTTGCTGTTGTTTGCCTTGTGTGTGACTGCAGGTGTTGGAGCGGCTGCAGCACAGAGGGTTCTGGATCACATGTTCATGTGGCGGTGGAGTGGACTCTTCCCAGTTCAGTGAATACATTCTAAGGAGGGAGAACCAAGGCAGCCAACACCCCTCCACCCTCATCCAAATCAAACAGGAACTCATTGACTGAACTCATTTGAAATCACAGAAGACATTTGTACACATATCAGCAACACTGTCCTGTGCAACTATTTGCTCAGATTTCACAAACTGAGAACAGGTTCTCTCCACAATCAAAGAAGTCATCAAATTGACCAGACATAAAAACACAGTCTCCTATGCTTCAGTGAAAATCGCTACATAGGTGACTGTCTTCAGGTGTGTATCTTCTTTGATACTTTGTAGCAGTTGCCACATTCATTTTAGACAGTACATTATACATTATAGTGAAGAAATAGGTCCATCGGTGTAGGGATTGGCAGGAGATCATGGGAAATGTGATCCTAGTTTTGAGGTACACTGGCATTAGCATTTCTATTGATGCAAAATGGAGGCTAAAACTTAGGAGTGTGCAGTATGGATGCATTCTTTGACAAGGTACATTTATTGTCATTTTTTAAAACCCAAGGGTTTAAAAAATACGAAACTATTTTTGAGTCCTTTGTGTTGAATTTATTTTATAAAATAGAGTTCTGATGATGAATTGAGGACTCTCACAGCCTGGGGAAAGAAGCTGCTCTGTAGTCTGGTGGTTCAGCAGCAGATACTTCTGTATCTGTTGTCAGATGGCAGCAGGGTGAACAGACTGTGGCTGGGTGGGTGTTGTCTTTTAGTATCTTTGGGCTCTGTGCAGACATCTCACTTCACCGATGTCACTGATGCTCTGTAGATGGTACCAGTGATGTTCTGGACGGTTTTAATCACCTGCTGTAGAGCCTTTTGTCCTAGGTGGTCCCAGAACCATGCCAGTTTATGATGTTTCCAGTCAGGATGCTTTCTGTCCTTTTTTAACCAGGGTGGTGATGTGTGATGATCAGGATAGGTTCTCTGTGATGGTAATTCCAAGGTACCTAAAACTGTTCACCTGCTCCACCTCAGCTCAGCAGTTATTATGTGTTTTTGAGGATATTTATATTCCCAGTTTGGCATCCTGATGTAGACAGGGGTGTATGTCTTTGCCTCCTTTTTTATAAAATCAACAATCAGCTCCTTGGTTGTTGACTGATTCATGGTACATGTAATTTTATATTGTAATATAGTATATTTCCTGGAAATTCAATTGAGAAACTGATTACCAGATGTTAATGTCTGCTCTGGCTAATCCATTGAATTAAATACCTGACAAATTGAAGTGCTTCATCACATTGATGCAAAAAGTTGTGCTCAGTGGTTTCCATGCCAGCATTGGCATGATACCTCCAGTAATTTAAAAGGGAGAGCTACTACAGTGTGACATATTTTAACAGTTGTTTCATGGGTACAGTTGAGAACCCTACGCATTAGTCATCTCACCCATGGTCTCATGCTGAGGCTGGAAAATTTGCCATGTCCTCATTAGGGATGCAATGATAATACATTTTGATGGTGCAGCTATAGTCTGAGGAAAAATCCTGCTGTCTTGGTTTCAGAATTATAATGCATTTATTTCACAACTATAGATTTATAAAAAATTAAATAAGCATTTTTAAATTAGAAGTTTTGTTATATTTTTGAGAGTAAGAACAGAAACACAAAAGTGGGGTTAATTGTGAAATCAGTCAATTGCTGCATCGCTCCTAAAGCTCTTCTCAGGAGCTAAATGGTGTAGAGTGGCTACAGCTCATAATCCGACTGCATGGTTTTCACAAGGGTTTTTATACAGTTTGAAAGTTTTAATGATACTGTACTGTACTGTACATTTTGTTATGTATGTGCAAACATTTCCAATGAAGATGCTAATGTGTTCTTTTGTGAATTTAAATACCCAGACAGATTGATAGTGTTATTGAATTTCTCTGAAAGGATCATCTCACTCATATGTCAATTTTTCTTCATCTGAACAAAGACTGCTGATAGGGACCCTTTTATGTTTTTGGAGGGCAATGACAAATCACAAAATTTAGAGGACATTTTTATTTTTCAACAGCATATATACATTTTACATTATATAGTTCTGCTGCAGTGTTTACAGAGAGACAATAACTTTGTAGAGAATGCTGCGAATACTTTAAGGCAAACAATCTTTTTACAGCCAAAGCTAATGGTTGTAATGTACTGTATATATTGTATAAGTACTGTACATGCTTGATGCAACTGTGTACAAGTTGCAGTGGTAAGTATGAGGCATGAGCCTTTTTTGCATGCACTGTTGCATTGTTTTGTAATACTTGCAGAGACCATCAGTTACTGTACCTGGAGCAAATCTCACATATTTGCATTTAGTCAAGTATAAATATAGAGCACAAGCACATACTTCCCTGTGAAAAAAATAACTCTTATAAATACAGCCTTAATTTAATTTTGGCATGCAAAATCTTTATTTTAGATGCACAATGTCTTCATTCTTTTCGAAAAATAGAGGCAGAAGATCCATGCGAATTCATTTATTTTCCAAACATGTTTTATGGGCAAGTTGGGGATTAACTTGTAAAGATGCATGGAACAGCAACCTGAGCCAGCACTATTTATTTGTATATTGCATTTTCTTCGTTTTGCATAGTTATTGTAAGACAGTGTCATGATGAATAAACAAAAACTCACACATAAGGATTTTCAAAGGATAAATGCAGTGACATCTCTCACAAGTTTTACTTTGTTGAGGCAAATCTCCAGTGAGTCCTCATGCTGTCGTCTGGACAGTTCAGACCTCAGAATGTCTTGTGTGTTGGATTTGGTGGCATTTAGCAGTACGGTTCCAGATTGCAACCAACTGAATACCCTTATCCCACCATCCCCTACTTTGGCCACTAAAAGACACAAGAAACACTTTAGGCCCCATCTTGCCAGTGTTCGGTTGGTCTATTGCAGGCTACTGTGGAAACCATAGTGGTGCAACACGGCAGCCTAAAGGATAATTTGTGCTCCCTTTATGTACGTCTGTTTCAAACAACATAACTGTCACTGCCCACATACTTCTATGCATCTTTCACGTTGGCATGGATGTTAAGCAACCAATAGAGGGTGCCGCTCAGAGTCAAATTCATCAGTCATTAACCTCCACTTTTTCTTCGCCAATGTCCAACTCATAATTAAATCCTGTCCAATCTCCCAGCTGTTGTAACTGTTTGTCTCTGTGCCTGGGTGAAGTAACATCATACAGGTGTTTAAAACTTCTCACCAACTCGCATAACCTCCCTTCAAAGTTCCGCCATTCATTTTCTTCCTCCTGACCTGTGGTTGTGTCTCACTTGAGCTACTGGCTACACTGCCCCCCATGACTACCAGAGGTACTGCTCTGTTAGTCTGTATCAGTAAACTTTCAGAAAACATGCAGAAATATGGACAAAAATGAACATAGAGTACAGGCAGAAGGCTATGTCTGTAACCGTATCTAGCAATGTGAATAAATTAGCCTTAAGAGAACCTGCTCCCTCTGTAGATATAAAAGGATCATTCAAAGGAAATCAAAACTTTCACATGATTATACACTAATGATGACATAATTATGAATATTATATTCCATTCCTGTCAATAGATCCTCCTAACTCCTACACACTAGACTTAAATGGTATAGTTCAACATTTTGGAAAATACTCTCATTTGCTATCATGCAAAAAGTTAAGATGAGAGGATTGATAACAATCATATGTCTGTACCCCAAATATGCAGCTTTCTGTCAAGATTTAACAATCAGCATGCCTATAGCATGCTTAAAAGTAAAATCCGGATGAGCTGGTTGGTGGATTATTATTAACTTATTAACTAAGACAGAGATACCTGTTTCTCCTATTTCTGGTCTTTATGCTGAGCTAACTGGCTGTAGCTCCATATTTACTATACAGACATCTAAGTCTCTGCAAATAATGAGCACTTTTCCCAAAATGTAAAACTGTGATATATGAAGGATCGATTCATGTAAGAAAACAAAAAAATAGATTTCTATAAATTCAAAAACAAAATATTTTAGAGGATCCCATGAAACAAAACAAGAACTTCCTCTTTGAAAAGATGACTCCACATATGGGGTCTCAGTGTGTCCTACAGGATTTCATGTGGACCATAATACGATTTCTATGCTTAATATGTCAATATGTCAATATAATAATAATAATAATAATAATAATAATACATGTTATTTGTACAGCGCTTTTAAAAACTCTCAAAGACACTTTACAAGAATAGAATACATACAAGAATACATAAAATCAAGTGCATGGTGCATAAAATCAAGTGCATGGTGCGATAAAGGAGAAATATGTAGAAAAAAGAACAATGTATGAAGGATATGGATCTGTGTAGGTTTTTAGGGAGAACAGGTTGAGGACAACAGACAGCTACGGGTGCAAATAAAAAGCGGATTTGAAGAGGTGGGTTTTGAGTAATGACTTGAAGGTGGATGAGTCTGGGCAGTCGCGGATGTGTTTAGGGAGGGAATTCCAGAGGGAGGGGGCAGCAATGGAGAAGGCTCTATGTGAGGCAGCAGGAGCCAGGAGAGAGAAATGCCCCCGGGTGTCCTCTAATTCCAGCCCTCTGCGTCCCTCCAGTGGTCATGTGATTCAATCCCCATTCATGTTTTTGTGGACTCTGGTGCTGATGACAATTTCATTGACACCACCCTGGCAGAACAGACACGCCTTCCCATCAAAGCTCTCAACACCCCCTGGTACAGATCCACCAAACCGCCTGTTCGTTCCAGAGGAGGTCCAGTCCCAGGTATTGCAGTGGGGGCACTCGTCAAGGTTCTGGAGCTCAGTGGACTCTTCAGTTCCTTCGCCAGCACTTCTGGTGGCCCAGCCAGTCAAGGGACATAAATGAGTTTGTGGCAGCCTGTGTGGTGTGTCTCCCGCTGTCTGATGGGCACTCCGCCATTCTCACTATAGTGGATCGCTTCTCTAAGATGGTTCACTTTATTCCCCTGCTTAAGCTCCCATCCGCATCTGAGACCACCGACCTCCTAACCCTCCATGGTTTCCGGCTCCAAGGGATCCTGTCTGACATCGCCTCAGACCGCGGACCCCAGTTCACATCCCATGTCTGGCAAGCGTTTTGTAAGGCATTTGGTGCCGTCTCCAGTCTTACTTCAGGCTATCACCCACAATCTAATGGCCAGACTGAAAGGGCCAATCAGGACCTGGAAACCGCCCTTTGCTGCATCACAGCCCGTCATCCCACTTACTGGTCATCTTTTCTCCCTTTGATGGACTATGCCCACAACTCACTCACCAGCTCTGTTACAGGTATGACCCCCTTCATGGCTGCCAACAGCTTTCAACCACCACATCTCTCCGCTCAGGAAGACGAGGTCGCTGTTCCCTCCGTCCAGGCTCATGTCACCCACTGCAAGGAGCGTAGTGGACTTGTGTGTTTTTGGTGTCTTTTTCTGTTTATTGTGGTCGCAGAGGTGCAGTGAGAGGCTGGCCGGAGTTTCACCTCACCGGAGCTGCGGACACACACGCACACCTTTGGTAGGTTGGCAGTCAGTACCTGCTTAAAAGCCTTGGTCTTCACACTACCTGCTGCCAGATGACTTTTCCACATCGACGTGGTATATGGCTACAGCCAGTCGCTTCACTAAGCCTCTTGTCTGTATATTACCTGTCTACTTGGAAACCCTATCTTTTTGTTCTACCTCCAGTATTGACCTACTATCCCAACTACCAGTGGCTCCGCACCCCGCAACCCAGCTCTCAGCACCTCTGCAGCTGGCACCCTCGCATCGAGCTCAACCCGAGCCTCCACATGCCACCTGGTCCACCAGCGCCACAGTGAGCAACCTCTCCTTCAACACCTCTCTGACGGACTCGCCAGCCAGAGTTTTGCTACACCTTGCCCCTGCATATTCCATTGTTGAAATCTCAATAAATCTGCCTGCACGCTACTCCTGCCTCGCTGTCCGCTTTTGGGTCCTGCCCCGCACCACACAGCATAACAAACATCTCAGTTTTGTCAGTTCATAAACACCGTTACCAGTTTACCTTCATCAGACGTTGAAAATAACCTGAATTGTAATTCTGTCTGATGTTTGTCAAAGTCACAGACCACAGTGCTGAAAGTGACTGACAAATAAAACATAGACCAAGGAATACACTGACCAGTTAACAAGTTAACTCCTAGTACTTGGTTGGGGCTCCTTTTGCATGAGTTACTGCATCAATGCGTGTTTCATGGAGGCGATCAGCCTGTGGCACTGCTGAGCTGTTATGGAAGCCCGGGTTGCTTTGATATTGTTGGTCTGGTGTCTCTCATCTTCCTCTTGATAAGTCCCTATAGATTCTCTATGGGGTTCAGGTCAGGTGAGTTGGCTGGCCAATCAAGCACTGTAATACCATGGTCAGCAAACCAGTTACTTGTAGTTTTGGCACTGTGGGCAGGTCCTGCTGGAAAATCTCCATACCCTATGGTCTTAAAGCAGCAAGGGGTCACATTCATCTTTGTAAGGCTGATCCGTCTGATCAGGGAAAGAAGGAGGTTGTGCCAGTGAGCCAGGTCTTGTGAGTATGGGAGTGAAGTTTAATTTAGAACGGTCTTTAATATTGGGACACATTTTTAAACTTAAGTATGTAAAGCCTACAGTTGACCATTTAAAAGGAAAAAGAAAATGTCCTCTTAGCCCAAACCTCTCAAGGACATTGAACAGGTAATGCCACTCAACCCTCTGAAATGTACGGTGGCCCAGAGGTGTCAGGCCAAATACAAAAGCCACAACACAAATACAAAAGTCACAACACAAATACAAAAGCCACAACACAAATACAAAAGCCACAACACAAATACAAAAGCCACAACGGAAGTGAACTACAACGGAAGTGACCCCCAACGGAAGTGACCTACAACACAAATACAAAAGCCACAACACAACTACAAAAGCCACAACGGAAGTGACCTAAAACGGGTCCGTGCATGAAGTATAATGAATCTGCATTGTTTACGTTGTATAATGAAACATCCCATTTTGGGGGTATTTCCTATTTCATTGTCGTAAGACCTGTAACGCAGCTTGTTTCTTTATCCGACTTGTACAATGAACATTGAAAAAGGAAATCGAGTGGTGGAAACAGCCTTCAAAGTAAAAGTTGGGCGTTTTGAAGCGTGTTGGCCGCAGCTGTCAGTTTAAGGAGAGCGAAATGAAATAAATACAACCTAACAACAAATAGTCTAAATAATTTAGATAATTCATAACTGTTATACAGTGATATTTCCGCCACTTTCCCACAGTTGAGAGAGATAATCACCGGGATTTTCAAAGTAAACACACCGTGTTTGAGACGGAGACTGAGCCGCTGGACTGCAGTCGTCATGAAGTACCGGTAAGTCAAACTTTTTTGTTGTTCACCTTATCCACCAAACGTCTCCAACCAAACACTGTTTAAATCTGTTGACCTGCCAGGAACGTAGTTAGCTGTTAACTTCAGAACATAGCCAATGCTAACAATGCTATTTTGTTTGCAGGTAAAGTTGCTAGCTGTTGTAGCTAAACAGCTGTTGTAACGTTATGCTAACGTCACTCGTTTGTTATTATCAGCTGTTTTGCACGTCATTTTAATATTTGTCCATCTAAGTCTGTGTGAAATGCCTACAGTTATGCTAGAAGTGAGTTAACTGGACCCTGCCCAGTCATATAAGTAAGGCTGAGGGGTGTTTTGATATTAATTTTGATGTATTAAACTGTAGTGTGGTCTCTGTTCACAAATGTATGTTACCAGTAGTGTTTGTGCATGCAGACAGACTGCAAAGTAAAGAAATATTCTAAATAAATAATATAATTAATGTCATGTATCCCTATAATTAGTGAGTA
Source organism: Pagrus major (assembly GCF_040436345.1). Lineage (NCBI taxonomy): Eukaryota > Metazoa > Chordata > Actinopteri > Spariformes > Sparidae > Pagrus > Pagrus major. Next base: position 33,445,317 of record NC_133225.1, on the reverse strand, counting down.
AAAACTAAAGCTACAATTAATACACTGTTCATCTGTGGATGTACAGTTGACACCATCAAAATAAAGAGGAAAGATGAACCTCGGCCATATATTTTCTTTATGCAGTCTTTATGTAAGACATCTGTTTTTAAACCTAACAAAATATGTATAATAATAATATGCATAATGTTAAATGAGTGTAATAGCACTACACTCTCTAGTGTATGGTTTCTTTCATCAATTTGAAATAAACTTGACATCTTTGTTGTTATTGTCATTACAGCTGAAATGGAAGGTCCTGTGTTGGCCCTGTGCCTGACACTGCTCATGGCCAGGGATGATGTCTACCCTAAGTGCAGGGCACCAATATCTCAGGAGAGTACGGTGGCTGTGGCTGGCCTGTCCAAGGCCTTGCAAGTAATTAGAGGCACTTTCTAAAAATGTTGTTGTTGTTGTTTTTATAAATGTGTTAAAGGTGACAAATTATGCTCATTTCTGCTTGTTGACATGGTTCCTTGATGTCTAAATGGAATGATAGTAACATGCTTTGGTCGAAAAAACCGAAGGATTGAGCACAGCAGGGGTGTTTACACACCAGTTTCACAGCCCTGTTTTAAGCAGCTGGTTTGAGTGCCTTTCCCTTTTATGCTAATGAGCTACTGCGTGCGCCGCCCACCTCTTCCTGCCGGGCGGAAGACGTGAGGACGGCATCGCGTGACCATGGCAACGAGCTATACACATTTGCGAAGCAACTTTTCTGTGTCCATGCCTGCATATGACTGATAGTAGCACAGCAGACATGTAGCAGCTAACCCCTGTCTCCGGCTCCAAAACAAAGTAGTGATTGCTTTACTGCAGGTAACGTGCAGGTCACTGTCCTTTAGCACAACATGCTAATGAATTAACGTAGCTCACCGTCCGCGAAGAACTGAGACATTTCACCCCGTCTCCTCTGCGTGTTCACGGAGGAACAGTACCTCACCGTCCGCTAACAACCGAGACATTTCACCCCGTCTCCTCTGCTTGTTCACGGAGGAACAGCAGCCCACCGTCCGCTAACAACTGAGACATTTCACCCCGTCTCCTCTGCTTGTTCACGGAGGAACAGCAGCCCACCGTCCGCTAACAACCGAGACGATTTCATACAATCTCCTCTGCTTGTTTACGGCCGAGCAGTGGTTCACCGGCCGGTTAGAAGCGATAAAATCTCAATATCCTAATTCATTTTCTCAATTCACTGTCATGTTTTAAAAGAGTGCTGATATGACAAATCGTGAATCCTACGGCCAGTAAGCCCAACGTAGATAACTTCACGTTAGCCTCATATTTACATCGACGGTTAGCGTTAGCATTAGCGTTAGCTCATGTGCTAAATGACCAAAGTAACACAAACTACACTGTTTTTTAAATACTTACAGTTCCATCATTGACAGTGGGTATGGATCCATCTTTTAAGGGACAATCTTGTTGCCAGTCCAGCGTCCAGTCCTGACCCTGGTTGCTGAAGCAGTCCGGCATGAAGTGACTGGCACAGACGTAACGCTTTGCTCACTGAAGCTGGGACGTTTCCCTGATAAATAAAATGTAGCCACTTCACTCTGATATCCTCTTTGATAGTGAGGCCATGTAGCGAAACAGGAGGATCCGTGCATCCGACGACAGAGCAGCAGTGCTCGGCTTTCGGGTTGTACATGGTAGCGGTCAGGCTGTCGCGTAGAAGTTAAGCGAGAACGAGAAAAATGGCGGATCCTCGTCCAGGTAGCTGGCCAAGTGTGGGAGGAGATAGCCAGCGCCAGGACTGGAGTATGCAAAAGACCGGATTGTGACGTCACAATCCGGTCGAAATCCAAACGGCTCGTTTAGAGACCCAATCCCTGACTCCAGTAGTTTACGAAATATTGACTTAGTTGTCGAAAAATCATGCTTAAGGGGTGGAGAGGCACTCCGGATACGCAAATATACATACTAAAGCAAGGAAAAAGTGAGTTTTGCATAATATGTCCCCTTTAAGTTATATTGTTTTGACACATTGTGTTCATCAATTAAGTGTCAAGTTGGAACTCAGAACCTGACTCTGATGTGTTTGTTAACTGCACTCTTCTGACATTTTCTCAATCTACACATCCTACAACACACAATTTCCTGTAGTGGGTATTTTAAAACTCCCTCCACTTCTTTAAGACATTTTGCATTTTAATAGGCTTATAACTATGGCAAGAGAGGATACAAATACACCAGTAAAAATAACTTTAATGAATTGTTGCATTTTTTCCTGTATGTGTATACCTTTTATTGATGAATACAAACAACAAATACAATACCACAGTGATTCATAATGACTTCATTTTCTGGGACCAGTATGAGCTACTACATGTTTCATGTGGGTACTGTACAAAGATTAACCATCTCTTCTAATTAAAAGACAGTGTTTAAATACAAAACTGAATCAGTGTTGAAACTCCTTCACTCCTGAGGTGAGCGACACTCCTTCCACATAGATAGATAGATAGATAGATAGAGAGATAGATAGATTACTCAGTAATAAATGACTAAAAACAGATAAAAACACAGCAGTTATTGCACACAGTTATTGCCTGAGGGGAGGATGGGGAACAGGGAGTGTCCGGGGTGCAAGGTGTCCTACTGGACTAAGGACGCAGCCCTGGGGGAGGCCGGTGTATGCTGAGTGATGCTGGAGGAGGTGTAGTGGCTGATCCTGACGCACTGGGTTCTGTTGGTGAGGAAGTCCTTAATCCACCTGCAGAGAAGGTCTCCCAGACCCAGTGTTTGTAGTTTGTCTGTCAGTTTTCTGTGTAGTGGATCTATTGGTCCTGTATGCAAATTGGTGTTGGTCGAGGTCAGGAGGGATGCATGTCTTAATGTGGGGCAGTAGTCTCTTGAAGCATTTTCATAATCACAGACGTGAGGGTAATCATTCAGGCTTGTGATGGCTGAGGTTTTGGGTACAGGGATTATGGTTTTCAGACATCTGCCTCTCCAAGGGTCTCATAAGCTCTCTACTCTGGTCCTCTGGAAACTCTGCAATAAAAGGTAATATTTTGTTAGGTTTAAAAACAGATGTCTTACATAAAGACTGCATAAAGAAAATATATGGCCGAGGTTCATCTTTCCTCTTTATTTTGATGGTGTCAACTGTACATCCACAGATGAACAGTGTATTAATTGTAGCTTTAGTTTTTACTCACTAATTATAGGGATACATGACATTAATTATATTATTTAGAATATTTCTTTACTTTGCAGTCTGTCTGCATGCACAAACACTACTGGTAACATACATTTGTGAACAGAGACCACACTACAGTTTAATACATCAAAATTAATATCAAAACACCCCTCAGCCTTACTTATATGACTGGGCAGGGTCCAGTTAACTCACTTCTAGCATAACTGTAGGCATTTCACACAGACTTAGATGGACAAATATTAAAATGACGTGCAAAACAGCTGATAATAACAAACGAGTGACGTTAGCATAACGTTACAACAGCTGTTTAGCTACAACAGCTAGCAACTTTACCTGCAAACAAAATAGCATTGTTAGCATTGGCTATGTTCTGAAGTTAACAGCTAACTACGTTCCTGGCAGGTCAACAGATTTAAACAGTGTTTGGTTGGAGACGTTTGGTGGATAAGGTGAACAAAAAACAAGTTTGACTTACCGGTACTTCATGACGACTGCAGTCCAGCGGCTCAGTCTCCGTCTCAAACACGGTGTGTTTACTTTGAAAATCCCGGTGATTATCTCTCTCAGTTGTGGGAAAGTGGCGGAAATATCACTGTATAACAGTTATGATTTATCTAAATTATTTAGGCTATTTGTTGTTAGGTTGTATTTATTTTATTTCGCTCTCCTTAAACTGACAGCTGCGGCCAACACGCTTCAAAACGCACAACTTTTACTTTGAAGGCTGTTTCCACCACTCGACTTTCTTTTTCAATGTTCATTGTACAAGTCGGATAAAGAAACAAGCTGCGTTACAGGTCTTACGACAATGAAATAGGAAATACCCTCAAAATGGGATGTTTCATTATACAACGTAAACAATGCAGATTCATTATACTTCATGCACGGACCCGTTTTAGGTCACTGCAGTTGTAGGTCACTTCCGTTGTGGCTTTTGTATTTGTGTTGTAGGTCACTTCCGTTGTGGGTCACTTCCGTTGTAGTTCACTTCCATTGTGGCTTTTGTATTTGTGTTGTGGCTTTTGTATTTGGCCTGACACCTCTGGGCCACCGTAGAATGCCTTTTTGGCATCTAAAGCAATAGCAAGTGCTTTATGTTTAAATTGATTTGTAAATTGGACAACATTCAGCAACCTTCTGATGTTTGTGGACGATAAGCGACCGTGAATAAAACCCATCTGGTCAGGGTTAATAATACTCTGAAGGAGCACTTCTAACCTCATAGCAAAGAGTTTAAAAGTACTTTACTTTCTTCTGGTATAAGACTGATAGGCCTGTCTGAGCCAAAGAGATCAGGTGGTTTCTCCCTTTTTCAAGATGACAGAAATATTAGCTAGGTTCCGGGTCGAGGGGAGGCAGCCCTTTCCCAAGGAGTCTTTGAACATTTCTGTTAGGGGTGCTACTATGTTACTCAACAGTTTTTTGTAGATTTATGGGCAAAAGCCATCCGGCCCTGTTGCTTTCCCTCCTTTTAAAATGTATCATTTGCATTTAACCACATATTTTTTTTACCTTGCATTACCTTGCACTGTTTTAGTTCACATATTGATCCATAACCTCACGTTTTATTGCACTTATTAGCACCTTTTGGCACTGTGAACAATGACTTGGCCTGTGTGTGAACTGTTTTTTAATTTACTTTTGAGCAGCGACCTTGCTGATTTATGAGTAGCTGTCTGTGCACAATAGCTGTGCTCCCCGGATGCTTGTCGGGTGTTGTGGGTATATCCAAGGCCGTCTGGCCATCTAGATATTGTTTTGTGAAATCTCCCTTTCTCGAGGTATATCTGAGTGTGCTATTAACTGTGACTTTCTCTGAGACTCATAGTCAGTCTCACCTAGAACCAGTGCCGGCCCAGACCAATTTGGTGCCCTAGGCAAGATTTTAGCCGGCGCCCCCTTGCATGCATACACTCACACAGAAACTGCATGTATTCAATATTTTAAAAGTGCATCTGAAGAGAGAAGTATATGTGACCACTGGATGTTACATTTTAATAAAAAAAACAGATGCTTGGTGTGTGCTATACATAAGACTAATATAGACTAATAATGAAAATATGATGAGATTCATTCAACTTTATCGTCATTGCAAATGCAATTCAGTCTCGCACAATACTGATAGTGTCCATCCAGGTGCCAGTGGCTTTATTGTACAGAATACTGCAAATACAAAAAGACGACAGTCTTGAATGAGTATGGCTCTCCCTGCTGCTATCTCGACTGTCCTAGGCTTTACAACTGAGCTTACTTCCTTGTTTGCAAGGATTACAGCACCAGTCACTCACACTGTAAAGCCTATACTGTTCCCTACTGGTGAAAACGGGTATTGCCCTACAGGCACATAAGGTGAAGCAAGTGAGTTTCCCCTGTTTTTCATAGTGACACAAGGCCTTTTAAATTAGATTAATCAGAAAAATAATGGTGGGGGGACCAAGATAATTACAAGAACTCACAAAATACAAATTCTGGACATAATCTAAACTAATAAAATGTCCATGGTGCCACACCCTCCCCCTACTAAATGTTGTTACATTTTTTCCGCAAATACTTGCTACTAACGGTGCCTATTCCTTAATAATCACTATGGTTACACACACTAATGGCGTTTACCTGTTCAATAAAAGCATTCTTCATGCTATGTTAAATTAATTACATTTAACCCATAGTAGAAGTTACTACTGCTCAACTGATACCCAATACCAAATCTTGTGCAGGATAACCAATTTTTTTAAGGTCTGTAAACAAGTTCACCCTACTGGGATGTATTCTCTACTGTAACTAGACTCAACAATCGGCCAACACTTTACCTTAGTCTGTTACCACACACCCTATGTCTACAATTTGAGGCACTATAATGTGTTTGTCACCATTTAAATTTTAATCTGTGACACTACTGTATGTCCTTTAAGATGACGGTTATACTCTGTCCATTCTTTTCAAGGTTTTGCACACAAAACAATGCATTTGTTTGCATCAGTTTGTTACTGCAGTCTCTAGCACATTGTCTGTATTTCTGTGGGCACCCACGGTCTCCAAAGTGTCTGGAAGCAAAGTGCTGATGTGCCCACCTCAATGCTGTCCATACCAGCTTGTCTGACAGTAGGTTGTCCCAGCGCATCATACATCAACATCCTTGGCCGCCGTTGCTCTCTCTGAGCGTGGATGTGCCATGTCAGAGGTGCCGACCCCAGAACTGTGTCAGAGTCTCTGTCTCTTTGCTGATGTTGCTCCTCTTTATCAGATGTTTGCTCTTTTTGTTGCTCCTGTAGGTCATGATGATCCTATGATGTCTGCAGCTCAAGGTCCTCCTCTTCTCCTGCATCCTGTAGCTCTGGCTCACTGTCTATTGTCTGCAGTTCTCCACCCTGTTGTTCAGATGCCTCAGCCTCTGGAGTTGGAGCATCAATTCTGCCTTTATAGTTGTGTTGGTGTGAAAATCTCCACACAAGTTCACCTTCATCCTCACTTTCCGTGTCTGTGTCCTGGTTTGGTGACTGTTGCTGAGCTTTCCCTTTGTTTTGTCTCAGGCCCCTCTTTCTTTTGTCCTGCTCTTTTCTCTCTGGTTTTTCCACAGGAAGGCTGTCACATGGAAGCAGCAGATTTCTGTGCACTGTGCGGCTTCTGCCTCCTCTCTCCGGTTTGATTTCATAAACAGGAATGTCAGGGCTCTTTTGACTCACCACCACATGCACAGCATCCTCCCAGTGTGAACGAAGCTTGCCAGGCCCTCCTCTTTCAGCGAGGTTGCGGAGCAGGACTCTGTTGCGAGGATGAAGCTGAGCTCCGTAGGTCTTTCGGTCGTAGTGTCTTTCACCTCTCGATGCTTCTTTTTGAGCCGCTGTTGATGCGATTTCATAGGCCTCTTTCATTCGTGACTGCCACTTCGCCACATACTCCCCATAGCTCACTTGCTGCTCCTGTGATGGTAAGTTGAACAGGATGTCTACAGGAAGTCGGGGCGTGCGGCCAAACAGCAGATAGTATGGAGAAAACCCAGTAGCCTCACTCCGAGTGCAGTTGTAGGCGTGCACTACTTTTGCCAGCGAGTTCTTCTAGTCTGTTTTTTCAGTATCAGTCAGTGTTCTCAGGACGGACAGGAGCGTTCTATTGAAACGCTCCACTTGTCCGTTGCCTTGCGGATGGTATGGAGTAGTGTGAGAGCCACGCATACCACAGACCTTTTGCAGCTGGGAAAACATCTGGTTCTCGAATTCCCTTCCCATGCCTCTCGATGCTTCTTTTTGAGCCGCTGTTGATGCGATTTCATAGGCCTCTTTCATTCGTGACTGCCACTTCGCCACATACTCCCCATAGCTCACTTGCTGCTCCTGTGATGGTAAGTTGAACAGGATGTCTACAGGAAGTCGGGGCGTGCGGCCAAACAGCAGATAGTATGGAGAAAACCCAGTAGCCTCACTCCGAGTGCAGTTGTAGGCGTGCACTACTTTTGCCAGCGAGTTCTTCTAGTCTGTTTTTTCAGTATCAGTCAGTGTTCTCAGGACGGACAGGAGCGTTCTATTGAAACGCTCCACTTGTCCGTTGCCTTGCGGATGGTATGGAGTAGTGTGAGAGCCACGCATACCACAGACCTTTTGCAGCTGGGAAAACATCTGGTTCTCGAATTCCCTTCCCATGTTGGATGGGTTCTTTCTGGAAAGCCGAAGGTGGGTGCGAAGTGATTGAAGACTTTGTCCACCACTGTTTTTGCTGACTTGTTTGTTGTTGCATATGCTTGTGCGAAGCGTGTAAAGTGGTCCATTACCACTAAGATGTATTCATACCCATGTTTGCAGGTCTCAAGATGTAAAAAGTCTATGGACACAAGCTCAAAAGGGTAGGTAGTGGTAATGGAGGTCAGTGGGGCTCTGGTGATCTTGCTTGGTCGTTTCCTCTTAAGACATTCACAGGCATGCATCACAAACTGTTCCACATCGCTTTGCATTCTGGGCCGGTAGAACCTGTCTCTTATTAGCCCCAGAGTTCTTTCTGCCCCCAAATGTCCCATTTCCTTGTGTAGTTCTCTGAACACTGTCATGGTGCTCTTTGGGGAGCAGGAGCTGATCTCTGCCATTAGCTCTCCTGTAGAGGACTCCATCACCATTTACATGCAATCTGCTCAACTGTCTCAGCAGGATTCTAACATCAGGTGGTTCTGCTTTTAGGGCGTGACCTTTAGGTTGATAGTCATTGGCTTTGAAGTGCAGAAAATGACCAATCACAGCATCTTTCTCCTGACTCACCCTGATTTCCTCTTGTGAAAGAGACTTTCCAGCAGACAGTAGTGGGGGCACTAGGCTGATGGCACTCTGGTTGACTACTGTGGTCTCACGAAAGGTGTTCTCTCTCTGTAACACTGCACTCTCCACAGAAGCTCTGATTACATCCTGCTTTACCTCTGCTGTGCACTGGGCCATGTACTGGTTGATGTCAAGAGGTAACCTGGATAAGCCATCAGCATCTGCATTCTTCTTACCCGGTCGGTATCTGACAGTGAAGTTGAAGTCAGCCAATTCACTCACCCACCGATGGCCTGTTGCGTTCAGTTTTGCTGTTGTTAGAACATATGTTAGGGGGTTATTGTCCGTGTAAACAACAAAATGTGGGGCATAATAAAGGTAATCTCTGAAGCGTTCACAAATTGACTACCTTAAAGCCAAGAATTCCAGCTTTCCGGAATGCATATGATAGTTTTTCTCAGGGGGTGTTAATGTCCGTGAAGCATATGCAATCACCTTCATCTTGCCTTCTTTCTGCTGGTATAACACAGCCCCCAGGCCCTGTTGTGAGGCATCACAGTGGAGTACAAATGGCTCAGCAAAATCAGGGTAGCCTAGGATGGGTGGTTCTGTTAGACAGCCAAGCAACTTGTTTAGAGCATCCTGGTGACTCTGAGTCCAACTGATAGGTGTGCTAGGTGGTGGCCGCCCCCTCTGCTTTGTACTAACCTTTTTTCCTTTTGGTTTTGACACAGGTGGTGGAGTTCTGTCTGGAGGCAGGGTCAGCAGCTGGTAGAGCGGTTTTGCCAATTTAGAGAAGTCTGGGATGTAGACCCTGTAGTAAGAGAGGAAACCAAGGACTCTGCTCAACTCTCCTACTGTGGATGGTGGTCTGTCTTTGAGGGCTTGAACGGGAGCGATCTCGGCTGGATCCATAGTATACCCCTCTTCTGATACTATCCGGCTGAGAAAGCGCACTTTCTGCTTGAAAACATCACATTTCTGTGGACTGAGTTTGATGCTATGTTTTTGGTATCTCTGCAGGACAGCACGAATGTGGTCCACATGACTGTCGAATGAAGGTGAGTGGACTAGATTGTCGTCTAAGTATGGCTGGCAGATGACATCACGAAGGCCCCTCAGGCAGTCCTCCATACTCCTTTGGAACTCTGCTGGAGCTGAGCTGAGGCCAAAGGGTATGCCGTTCCATTGGTACAAACCCCAAGGTGTTATGAATGCTGTGAGGGGACGACTGTCAGGGTCCGGGAACCCCTGGTGATATGCTTTGCCCTGATCAAGGACTGAAAACCAGGAGCTGCCATGCAGGGAGTCAAGCATATCCTGGATCCTGGGAATTGGATGTCTGTCTGGTACAGATTTCCTGTTTAGTTCCCTGTAATCACAGCACAGTCTCAATTCACCTGACTTTTTCCAGACGCAGACAACTGGGGAGGAGTAGGGTGACCTTGACTCTGATATCCACCCACGATTCAGGAGATCTTGGAGATATTCTTTCACCTCTTGGTGCAGAGGTTTTGGCACTGGTATGTAGGTTTTTCAGATGTCGTGTCATGCAGTGTGATGTGCATGCTTAAGGTGGGAATGCATCCCACGTCTTTGTCATCATAAGCGAAAGCATGACATTCCTCTAGTAACAGCTGTTTCACAACCTGTTGCTGGTCCTCACTGAGGTGGTCTAACTTAACTGGTGGATCCCACTGAGAGGGCTTGTGGCTGTGTTGTCGGTGGCTAGTTACCTCATTTAGGTGGATGGGATGCTGTACAGTGTTTTGTTCAGCTGTCTCTGTTGTCTTGTCGGAGTCGCACTCTACTGTGATGGGATACACTGCTTTTATTTCTTCCAGGTGTCCCAGAATAGTGCGAGGGATTAAGGTGACGTCAAGCTTGGTGGTGTTAGCAACCGAGACTGGGATGTATGTTGACCTTTCCTCCCTGACAGTGACTAGTCCCTCTTGGATGACAAGACCCTCAGGCAGCTGTGATGAAACACTGGGAACAAACAACAGGCTCTCTCCTGCAAACTGGGCTCCAACATGTGCACGAACGAATGTGGTTATCTGTTCAGCAGCCAGGCGTATTCCTCTCTTCCCTGTCTGCACTGTCCCCACACTTTGATTTGGGTCTGGTGTCTGTAGTAACTTAAACACTGATTTAGCTGTATTCACTGACACTGAGAAGATTCTGCTGATTTTCTGAATGTTTTGTGATTTTGGCTGCTGCTTGCCCCATTTACCCACTACTTCTTCAATCACATTAAGTCCAATAATGGGTTGCTCTGCAATATTGGGATCACTGGATACTAACATGGGGACTAGAAGTGTCTTTTCACGATGAGTGTCACAGTCCAAATAAAACTCTGTTTCTATCCATCCATTATATGGGATTTCACTCCCATTAGCAGCTAATGCTACCAGTGGTTCTGCCCCCAAAAGCTCAGAAAGTGGCCTGACGGTGCTGTGTGGGAGGTGTTGCTTTCGCCAGTCATTGTTGATGAGACTTGCCTGAGCTCCCGTGTCCCATAGAGCCTCAACTGGTGTGTTGTCTAGGTGGCACTGGACCATACATCTTCTCCCTATGAGACTGATGAGCTTGGTTTGGCGTTGTGAGGGCACATAACCACTTGGTGGGTTACTGCTGGGCTCGCTGTTGTTTGGCTGTGGGGTGGCAGGGGGAGTGTCTGTGTGATCATTTGGTGGTTCTTGTGCAGGTAAGGAGGTGTTCTGAAGAGACACCGCGTTTACTTACAGGGTCTCTGCAGGTTTCAACAAGCCAAATTTAAGACTTTTTAAGACTTTTTTAAGACCATAATGAATACAATTTAAGACCCGTTTCACATCGATACTGGCAAAAAAGTAGAAAAGACTTGAAGGAAAACTGGAGGCCCGGAATTACTTGCAAATTATATGAATTTATTCACAGGTCTTTCACATTGGAATACAAAACGATTAACCTAACTAAAAACACCAGAAACCTCTGAACCAAGATTTGTTTGGAAGTTAGGATAAAAAAATTGCCAAACTATATTGGTAAACTGGCAAAACAAGTAAACAGGCAACGGCCATTATGTGTGTGTGTGCCTGCCTGCGTGTGCATGCACAAAAGAACTATCTGAGCTCTTGTCCCGTGGCTGCAATCTCCTCCACAATATTCTTGAGCTCTGCTAATTTTTCCTTGTAGCTCCTCCTCAGAGCATTTGACTTTGTGATGAGCTGGGCCATCTGAGTGCCCGCCTTGCCCTCCGCCTCTTCTGCAAGCTTGTCTGCATCTCTGGCCAGACTTTCAGAAACCTCTTGGACAGTTTTCCTTTTCTTTTTTAGTTCTTCCAGGTGATCCTCTAAAGCCTTTCGCTTCTTTCCCTGTTCATCAGACTCCTTCTTCCTTCTCTCTTGATCAAGGTAGACGCGGTACTTGGACCTGGCTGATGCTGCAGAAGTCAAGAGCTCTTTCGTGATGGGAATCTTGGTCACCCCACCATGTTGAGTGACATAATCACACACAAGCCTGTGCGCAACAACAGTGTCCTCCTGCATCTCCTTAACTTTGGAGATGAGGTCTCTCTTGATGTAATCGGCTAATCCAAATCGCGCTATGTACGCCGTCTTGTCTTTTCCACACTTAAATGTTTTTGCTATTTCTGAATCCGGGAACATCATCTGGAACAGCTCATCAATGTTCTCATTACCAGTATATGACTGGTGCTTAGTTACCGTATGAAAAGTCCATAGCACCTCCGCTTTTAGTGTCGACGTAGACCCAAACGCTGTCCGGAGATCGACTGGAGTTGCAGCAGACTGGGTCGCGCTGGACCTTGATGCTCCGGCTCCTGATGTGGAGCAATAGTGGCTAATTGGCGGCGTTTTCTGCTGGCATTTTATGACCGCCTTGTGCTTCTCTGATTTGCAGTGGGACTCCAATGCCTTAACGCCCAATGTTCCGAGCTTTAAAGTTTTCTTGCACAACGTGCAGTTCGCTTCATAAGCGTTTCCCTCCACCGGCTTCAACCATGCACTGAACTGCTCGTTCTGAAGCCACAAATCATTAAACTTGCACTTACCCATGCATGCAAGTGCTGTAATTCGCCTCTGTTTAATGTTTTCTCCGCTGCTATGCTAACTAAGCTGTCACAGAGCTGCGCCGAGCTGCGTGCGCAAAGCAATTCTGACCGGGCAGCACAGGTAGCCTACATTTAGTTCCGCCTCGTAGTTAGGTTATAGCGTCCTCAAAAATCGAAACATTTCAAAGCGAGACTGAAGTTTATCCATGTTTTAAGTAAAAGTAACGTCAATAGATTTTTAAGACCTTTCAAAATCGTATTTAAGACCCTTTATGAGATTTTAGGAGAATTTTAGACATTTTAAGGCCTTAAATTGAAATCATTGGATTTAAGACTTTTTTAGACTTTTTAAGACCCCGCGGATACCCTGTACTTAGGACCTGGACAGTGGGTGGGCTACTGTGGGTCCCGGTTCAGCAGCCCCCTCCCATTTCCCTGAGTGAACCTGTTCTGCCTGCAGCCACGAGAGAGATGGCCTTCCTTCCAACAGCGATAGCAGTGTCTACATGTGTCACCGACCTGAGCGTCTCTGCATGCCTGGTATCCTCTAGCCCATGTTGCAGCTGATGATGGCCGGATGGCTGTACTGGGCCTTGACTTTGTTGCCTCTAATGTCTCATTGAACTTTTTTTTTACTTCAAGAACATCAGCCTTGAGGCCCTCAATCAGCTTAGCCATCTCTGGATCTGGCCCTTTACTCTGTCCTTGTTTTTTCTTTGTGGTGACTCCCGCACCCCCTGTCCTCTGGGTTTCATCATTTGTGTCTTTCTTACTATTCAGAGGTAGCTTACTGTTGTTGGGTTGCTGCTCTGTGTGTATCTCATTTACCCTGGGTGTCTTGACTATAGTGTTTCTTCAAAGCTTGTTTTGTTGCTCTAACTTAAGACTGGCAGCCTCGTTTATCTTTTCTATCAGAACCTTATCTGTAACTTTGGGGTTGCTAAGGTGGGGCTTCAACTGAAACTTCACTGCCTCACTAAGCAGACCAGTCTCTAATGAGCGCAGGAATTTACGTTGAATTAAGTCTGAGCTGAACTGTTCCTCTTCGGTGTCACCACCAGACTTCCAGAGCAGTTTTTCTCTGAGCTCTATGGCCCTGAACAGAAAGCTCTGAGCTGATTCTTTGGAATCTTGGGATATGTTCATGAGTCTATGAAGCAGGTCCGATGATGAGTCCACTTTATAATGTCCTCTCAGTATGGTTCTTAATGTGGGAAGTGTGAGGTCTCGCTTCACTTCCAGCAGGTCTCGAAGGTGAAGGCCAGGGCTTACTGCTTTAATCACAGCTTTGAGGATTTCAGCCTCAGAGTAGCACTTCTTCAGCCCGGACTTGATCTGGTTGGTCAGGCTGGTAAAAGATAATTTGTCCTTCTGCTCGGCCTCCCTGATCTGACCCCAAATCCGGAAATCTTTTCTCAGTGTGATTTCTCGTGCTTCAAGGGGTGGAGGCTGATTGGCTTCTCTTTCTCTTACAGGTGTTGTGCTGCTGAGCTGGGACCCCAATGCTTCAATCTTCTCCTCCAGAACACGACGTGACTCCGCCTGAGCCTGCTGAAGCTGTTCATACTCTTGTTGTAGTCTCTTTATTTCACTAGGATCAGTTTGTAGTGATTCTGCCTGGTCAGTAACATGTTCTTGTAATGACTGTATGAATAACTGGAGATCACTGATAAATTGCTGGAACGTCTGAGATTCCTCACCCTCTTCAATTTCATCCAGAGTGCTCTCTGCTAGCCGAATCAGGGCCTGACGGGACTGTCCTCTGAATCCCTCCCCTGCTGGTTCACTGCACTTTAGATGCTGACACACCTTGATGAGTTCTGGTTTCTCAAGTGTCCACAACACCGCGCTGATCTCATCTTTGAGCTGCTCCATCTTTGTCTTTTGTTTGTCTCAATTCCTCTAGGTTCGTCTCTTGAGAAGGAACTGTCTTCGCTGTGCTAACAGTCTTTTCCTGACTGGGTAGCTCGCCAAATTATGTTACACACTTGCACAATACTGTGTCCATCCAGGTGCCAGTGGCTTTATTGTACAGAATACTGCAAATACAAAAAGACTGTCTACGTCCTACCTTGTTTGCAAGGATTACAGCGCCAGTCACTCACACTGTAAAGCCTATACTGATACCTACTGGTGAAAACGGGTATTGCCCTACAGGCACATAAGGTGAAGCAAGTGAGTTTCCCCTGTTTTTCGTAGTGACACAAGGCCTTTCAAATTAGATTAATCAGAAAAATAATGGTGGGGGGACCAAGATAATTACAAGAACTCACAAAATACAAATGGACATAATCTAAACTGATAAAATGTCCATGGTGCCACATAACCAGAGTGCAAAAAGCAGTAAAGTGCAGTGAAAACTATATATATATGATGTATATATATATATATGATGTATATAACAAACATAAACTGTGACACAATAAACCAAAGGCTTACAACTACCCTATTACTTATGAAGGGGATGGAAAACTAAGCATTTTAACTGACATACAAGCAGGAAAACACAGCCAACAGGTTAAAATAACACCTGAACAGGCCTGAGGTTAACTTTCCAAATGTCCCTCATGAATTTAAGGTGGAGTAACATTAACTTACGTCGACTCAGCTATTTACTGATTATTAAACAATGCTACTATCGTCTGAAGTAATCTAGCAAGTTAACACTCTGCTCCAACATCACATTGACGTTACTGTACCTCTTTCTTTTTCATGTTTTTCTTCCTCTTCTTTCCTTCTTTTCCTTCCCTGGGCGCCGGATGGGGCCAGTCTTTTGGACATTGTGGTTCTGCTACAGTATCAATAAATCTCTCTCTTGGTCTTGGGGTCACGGTCCGGTCAGATTCAGGCAGCTTGCCTGTCGACCCCGCCCCCCACCCTCACAGACGGCAGGTACAGTGCAACAAGCCAGCCAGGAACCCAGAAAAAAGCCCTCTCCATTATTTAATAGGCTTTGCTTTGAAGTTATGTTGCTGTGGGCTTATATAATATTTCGAAATAATAGTAGTAATAGCACTGTTAAAAAATGGTAAGTTTTTTTTTCGCCCCCCGTGGATGATGGCGCCCTTAGCATTCGCCTATACGGCCTATGCCAAGGTCCAGCTCTGCCCAGAATGCCTTTCTGGCCTTTCAGCTGAAATTAGTTGACTCTGTTTACTCTTTTCTTTTATTATTCATATATAAAATTGCACAAAGACAACCTTTTGTAATTCATCTTTTATTTGTTCACTGCTAAATAAGAATTTCCACCACATTTGGCTGAAAGAGTTCTACCTTATCTAGGAACGTTTTCCTTGCTTCCTCAGAGGATAGACAGCCTGAAGAGTTTTGCTGTCTTGGAGTGATGATATTGAAAATGTTTCTCCTACCCGAGGCTAAACAAGCCAAAAGCCAGCCTGGTTTGTTGGCAGATTCATATAGCCTATGTCTTCCAAAAAAAAAAAAAATCTGCCTTTCTTGTTAATAGTTGTTTTAAAGCAGAACAAGGAGCCTCCAGACGTTTCCCCAAGAGTGTGGATGGAGTAATTTTGAATTCCTTCTCCAAATCCCTGGTTTTCTTCTCCAGCACTAGATTTTTAAGAGCCTATTCACTCCGTGCTGAAGTGTATGATATTATGGCACCACGGAGATAACCTTTCAACGCCTCCCATAGAGTTGTAGGGCTCATGTCTGAAGATTTATTCTCAATAATGAATTGTTTGATTTCTTTACTAACATAATCACCAAAGGGTAGGCTGCTAAGTAAGGATGGTAGTGCTGGCATGAGGGGTCTCGATGAGGAGGTTTGATGGTCACAGTGACAGGTGGGTGCTCAGATATGAACTGGCTTCCTCTTGCGCAACCTTTAATTCTATCTTCTAAATAATTCTAGTATTCTGGATGAAAGGAAAAAAATCAATCCTTACTTGATGAGGTTTAGAGAAGAAGCTATACTCCCAGTTAGTTGGATTAAGTACTCTCAATACATCATGCAGATCTAAATTGGTACAAAATTCTGTTAGTTTGAGGCTTTTATGAGATGGGTTGGGCTTAGGAGGAGACTGATCAATCAGAGGATCAAGGGTGCAGTTGAAGTCACCGCCGAGTAGAATGAGAGAAGAAAATTAAGAAATGTCCGCAAGAAGTCAGGAGAAAAAATGTGACTCATATACAATTGGACAATATACGCAACCCCCGTAAAATATGTTCCCCATAAATGTACTCTGAGACCAGCACATAGCGCCCATTCTTATCAGAATTGCTCTTTCTTTTGTTAGGAAGGTGAGAATCTTTTGGCACTTGATGACATGATTTATGCCCTTAATATTTAGTGTGTTATTTCTAGATTACTCACATCAGCTAGAAAGGTGTTGTCCACCTTTCTAGAGTGAAATTAAGAGAAATCACCCCGCCAAAACAGGAAAAAAAATCCAGATCCCATACCTGAACCCTATGAGAACTAGATCAATATCACCTTTTCTCCTGCAACCAAGCAACATAACAGGGAACTCAAAATTAGTTAGCTTTACAATTCAGAAAATCAACCAGGAAGGAAATAAGAATAAAGACAAACAGTGCGTAAACATATCCCTACCCTGTACATACCTATGACTTGTAGTAAAGGAGAAAACATAAGGGCTCTCATAAACTACAAAACAAGATACTGTATAGCATAACTGGTCAAATTAAACTGGATTATACCGGCTGGACATTCCCTTAGAAAAGGATTAATAAATATTTAATTATAAAAATCATAACGATAGTAATGATAAAAAAATAATAAAAAAAGAGTGCAAGAGTACATAATGATGAAATTGTAACATAAAAATGTGAGCCATAAGGATGATTAATGGCTATGTGTGACAGGTCACAGCTATCAGTGAAATGCAGCTCCACACTTCTGTCGCTTCTACAGACCACAGATGCCGACCAGGTGGATTATGGCGTGTTTATTACACACAATTCCCTCCTGCAACACAGCATACAGCACAGCAATGGCGTGTGAAAATTATCATCAGTCTCAGGATAATCTGAACAACACATGAAACGAGAGTAAGCATTTAAGCTAGTTTAGCATCATTACAAGTCTCCAAAAAGTAGCTTTATGTCTTAACAAATCACAGTAAGTGCTCAAAACAGTTACTACAAATCTCAATGAGTACATTGTCATGTACATTAACATCTGAAACCTTTAACAAAATCATTAATAATCCTGGACCACGTCATCTTACCACAGTGAAGTCCTCTTTTCTCTGTGCAGTTCCCATGCCAACCACTGTGCTAATAGATGGCAATGTTTCACCTTTTTTTCAATAATTTACCAAGCACAAATCTACTCCATTACATATGTGCGTGTGTCCCTGCCTAAAATTTCAAATGCATGGGCTAAGTATAAATCTGCTTTACATACCCCTATCCAGCGGAGCCTCCAAGGTGAGTCCTATTTCTAAGTCCCAATCCAACTGAAAAGGGTGTTGGGGAGAAACTTAAAAAAAATAAAAAAAGTCTGTGCCTATCCCTGGTGCCCAAACCAGCGTGAGAGACAGTTCACAATGGCCGTATCAAAAGAGCAAAGAAAAGCGAGACAGCAGCTGTCCTCCTTACAGTCCCAAACATTCACGAATTCTATGGCCTTACGTGGACACTTGAAGGTGAAGTTTTCGTTGTTGTACGTAAAGCACAGAGTGGCTGGGAAGCGCATCTGGAAGCGCACGTCCCGTTCAATGAGACACTTGCAGACATTGAAGTCACGTCCTGTTTGTCTCACTTTTGCAGAGAGGTCCAGTTGGATGTAGATTTGGTTGCTGTTGTACACAAGTCTCCCCCTTCCTTTAGCCGCCATGATCCCGTTTGTCGCAGAAACAGTGTATCCCTGGTCTTGAGTAGTTTTCCTGAGTCCAGAATCTTAGGGAGCCAGGATTCAAAGAACTTGACTTGATGTTGTCCCTCAGTGCCCTCCTTCAGACGACAATCTGTATGTTCTCTCTGCGGCTGCGGTTTTCGCTGTCCTCAACTCGTTGAGTCTAAATATTCACCTGCTTTTCAATGGCAGCAAGCTTGGAAATTAGGGAAGCCATGCAGTCTTCTGTGTCTGAGATATGAGACAGCCTGTGATGTGCTCAGTGTGGCTTTCAATCCCGTTGTTGATTCTCTCTGAAGTTTGATGAAGTTCAGCAAACTTCTGATCCATCAGTGTACTTATTTTCTGAGCAACGTCCTGAGCAAAACGGGTTGCAAGCCTTCCTTCCCTGTTTTTGGCTGCACCATCTCTTCGTCTCCAGTCGTGCTCTCACGGTTTAATCTCATAAAGTTTGGGCTCTTTCACTGGCAGACATATTCAGAATAAGGAAACCATCCGTAGAAAGGCAGTTACCAAGTGAAGCCTAACTTTATTGGTAGATTGAAATTTGGTAGCGACGAGAGGTGGACAAGAAATGTCCTCTTGCGACTTTGCGTCTTTTCATTGACTTTGTACGAAATCTAGACGTGCGAGGGTTAGGATTTAATTCGCCTCATGTTTGGTCTTAACACACCACTACACTGACTGCATTACGTGACCCACTGTCACCTTTGTCACTTTACATGGACTGCCGGTACACTTTTCTCCACATCCGGGAGATTAACAATGGCCTTAAACATGCATTACACGGAAACACTACGTGATGATTAGGTTTCTGTTTTCACCGGCCTGCTCTTCTTTCTCTGTCAGTCTGTTTGAACATCCTTTTAGTGTCTAGTAGGGTCTCATAGCCATATTAGGAGGAACAGAATCCTTGGGTGATAATTATTTACCACCCAATTAAATTAATAACAAATTATTCAAACTGTAGGGTAGATAAGTGTTTTGTAAACTGGAACTCCACAATTATTCCCACTGTAGCTGTATGGAAAAGCACAGTATTTAACCCACTTTTTACCTGGTGATGGCGCTACATGAAAAATCATTAAAGTTCAAATAATTCATCCTGTGGTGACTGAGTACAACATTTCATGGCAGTCCTTCCAATAATTGCCAAGATATTTAATTCTGGAAAGTTGTGGGTGAATGGAACCACATTACCATCCACAAAGCCACACTGCTTTCATGGATAAAAACAACCAGAGTCAGAATAAATATCAGGATGTGACTGTCCTTTTTTTTAATGATCAAACAATAAACAAGCAGAATGATGAAAAACCCAACATCCAACTGAAAACTGAACTACACTTACTGTACTTTTTCAACACTTTTCAGTAAACAGCAGTATCTTCCATTTACATCTTTTTTAATCAAAACAAACTGTGTGCTTTTAGAGACCAGCTGATTAGAATCACTGATCCAGCACTATCCTCAAAACATCATACGTACTACGGAACACAATTACAACAGAGTGCAAACATCTTGGAGGTGAAAAAATAAAAGATAACAAAACTTGTTATAAACACAAAGATTAGTATTAGATGATTCAGTCAGTGGGAGGAGTGAGGGGAGTCACTGAGGGTAGTCAGAGCATGGCTTTGTAAAGAGTGAGAGAGTGGCGGAAGAAGTGGTCCTCTTCCATAAACACCAGTAGATCCCTCAGCATGACCCGAGTCACTCTGTGAACACCCTGTCTGGGCAGGAGAGTCACCTGGCAGACAGACACAGTGAGTGAGTGATAACACTGACATGAAGCTGGTGGCGAAAATGTTTTACAAAAATATTGACACAATTTGTTTGATTAGTGCAGCCAAAATTTCCCAATACTAGCATACTAGCTTGACAGCTGTGAATACTAAAAATGTTCGTTGCCATGTTGTTTGCGATCATATTGATAATATTAGGTGTTTTTTTTACATGTTAGTTAGACATGAGGTACTTGGATGTGGTTAACGATGACAACCCTGTACTGCACTCCAAATACACAGCCTCTAAGCCTGTTGTTCAGTAGCTAGCCAACTTAAGCCACATATGAACTCCGGACAATATCCAGAGAATCAGAGAATCTACTCTACATCCAGAGGACTGGCCACTGACAATAACCACAGCAGATGTGAGAAAAATCCTGCTCAGCTGCTAGTCTGGATAATATATCTGGCCGTGGACTAAGAACGTGTGCCAATCAGCTATCTGACATTTTTAACATCTCACTCTCACATGAGACTGTTCACTCTTTCCTCAAGACTGCCATCATTGTTCCCGTACCTAAAAACTGCTGCTGCATCTAGTTTTAATGACTACCGCCATGTGGCCGTCACCCCCATCCTGATGAAGTGCTTCGAGAAACTGGTTCTCCAGCACATCAAAGACAACATCCCTGTAAGCCTGGACCCTCACCAGTATGCTTCCATCACTCCTCCACTATTCTTGTCATCAGTGTGTGTAGTGCCAGCTAAGATAAAGCCTGTGAAGAGGTAAAGGAGCTGTGAGGCCCTGTAGCTGCGAGAGGAAAAGAGAGGAGCCGGCTCTGCTGGGGAACCAATTTCAAAGGCAGTAAGAACTGTGTGCTGTTAACAGACCGTCTTCATCTTTAAACTTACAGCCTGCAGGGCTGCAGCTTAAACACATAGAGAATTAAAGACTAAATGAGCTAAACTAACAGTCTCACACATTTACAGTTTTAAGCTGTAGGCTTCCTGTGTGTCAGCATTAACTAAGGGAGGGGCTGGCCTTTATAGAAAGTCCTTCTATCAACCTCTGCTAATATCAAACATGCTGCTTTCTATCATTTTCTATTCATTGTTAGTGCTACACAATCACTGTTGCATTTTTGTTTCATTTTGCTTCAATCTTTGGTGTTAAGAGGATGTGTGTGTGGTGTATATTTTGTTTCTCTGCGTGGTTGCCAAGTATTTTAATGAGGTGCCTCCTCTGTCTTTGGTATTAATGCAGAACACTAATGGCTGGGGTTTGGGGGATGTTTTGTTTTTTTTGGAGGCAGCTGGCAAGTACAGAGCCCATAAAGTGACATGGGGAAAGAAAAAAAAAATGTATTGTCATGCGCACAGGGAACTTTCTGGTATATATACACAGTAATGTGAAAAAATTAGGACACCCCATTAAATATTCAGTTCTTTATTAAGCAATGTTCACATGTAGATGTCTAATCTTGTTTTTTTTCATCTCTGGAAAAGAAAATTATTTAATTGCAGGTAAACAACAAAAATGTACCTTGTTTTACTCATTAACCAAAAGATATCAACAAAAATGCCTGACTCCATTTCTTAGTTTTCAGCCAGTCCCTGGTGGATTTACTGGTATGTTTTGGGTCATTGTCATGTTGCAGGGTCCAGTTCCGCTTCAGCTTTAATTTTTTTTTACAGATGGTCTCACATGTTCCTCAAGTACCCTCTGATACATGGTAGAATTCATGGTGGATTCTATGATGGTAAACTGGCCAGGTCCTGCTGCAGCAAAGCATCCCCAAACCATGACACTTCCACCTCCATGCTTCACAGTTGGTATGAGGTTCTTTTCCTGGAATGCTGTATTTGATTTACGCCAAACATGTCCTCTGTTCTGGTGTCCAAATAATTCAATTTTAGACTCATCTGTCCAAAGAACATTATTCCAGAAGTCCTGCTCTTTGTCTATGTTCTCTCTGGCAAACTTCAGTTTGGCCTTCATGTTTTTCTTAGAGAGCAAAGGTTTCCTCCTTGCACACCTCCCATGAAAGTTAAAGTTGTGTAGTCTCTTACTGATTGTAGAGGCATGCACTTTCATATCAACAGTAGCAAGAGCCTGCTGTAGGTCCCGTGATGACATTTTAGGGTTTTTGGTGACTACTCTTAGCATCTTGCGGTCTGCTCTTGGGGTGAACTTGCTTGGATGGTGTTACGGCCCTGGGGCCTGTGGTCTTGCTCTTTTGTGTGTACTGGTTGTCGTTTCTTTTGCAGGACTGATTGGAGCTTGACTGCTAACCAGGCCAACCTGGCCAGTGCACCTGCAGGATAAATAGGCCCGCCTACCCGGGCGCCAGTCTCTCTCTGACTCTCCACCACAGCAGACCTTTGTTCCCTTTTTGCCTTTTGTTTTCCACCACCGAATAAGGTTGCATGCCTGATGCTACAAATACCCCTGTAGCGCTAGTCATGGCTTTAGCGTGAGTTGAATTTTGTGGAAGATTAGCTCTAAATGAGGACGGAAGAGTTGCCTGTGTTAACAGTGTAGTTTTCTCAGTTAAGTCTACTTCTTTATGATGCCTGAGGAGATGTCCTGCCATATTGTTCATGTCGTCTGTGGACACGTATGCTACAAGTGCATAGCTTACAAACTGCGGTTTCCTTGTCAACAACGTGAACGCAATTGACATAACTCACCGGGAACTCAAAATATTTCCACACTTCGAGTTCAGTTGTCTCTTATATCAGCAGTTGCCATCGTGTCTTTTCATTGGCTGCAGCTTCAGGTTAGAGGAGGGAACGTTAACTTGCCGCACTACAGCATGCTGTATGTGTGTGTTTTCCCCTCTTGGCATGCCTGCCGGACACGATACTGGGGGTGAGGCTAATTCCGCCTTTGATTTACAGTCGTCGACTCCCCTACTGATGAAGCACCATTCACCAAATTGGGGGGGATTCTTTGGTCCCATCAATGTTAAAAGAGAAAGATGAAGAAGTATGCTGAAAAGGTATGGAGTCAGCTTCACCTGCTTGACCAGTAGGACAGTGCATCTGGAAGTAGCTTACACGCTAGATACAGATTCCTGTATACATGGTATGCGGAGATTAATCTGTTTAAGAGTACAGATATCCAGCATAAAATCTGACAATGGTACACATTTTGTTGGAACAAACAGAGAAATGAGGGAAGCTCTGGCTGCCTTGAACCACAAGAAGATCCAAGGAGCCCAAGTACACGATGGAATAACCTGGAACTTTCCTCCAGCAGCATCCCATCATGGTGGCGTGTGTGAACATTTGATACACTTGGTGAGAAAAGTTCTTAACTCCTCTGTGAGGTAGAAGCTATTCTGAACAGCAGACCTATCACTAAAGTTTTTGATAAGGTGAATGACTTGGAGGCTCGAACACCTAATCACATTCTTCTCTTAAAAAGGAAAACATTTTTTTTGCCATTTTTGAGCAAAGAGATCTATACATCAAGAGGGGACATCAAAATACTGCACTTGCTTCAGACTTTGGAAGTCGTGGATCTCTGAATACTTAACTGTGATGCAAGAGTGACAAAAATGGTCCAGAGCCAGAAAAAAAACCTCACTCTGGGAGAAATCGTCATCATTGCAGATGCTACAGCTCCCAGAAGCTGTAGGATGATGGGCAAGGTTTTGTAGACTAAACTAGATGTCTGTCTGCTACTGGAGGCAATAGACTAAGACTGTTACAAGGACTAGTGGCAATACCACCGACAAAGAACATAAAGAGAACAATAAACAAAACATTAACATGTTTTTTATCAGTAGCAGGTATGACCAAAAATGTATATCATGGTATTTTTCAAAATTCTAACGGTTTCACGGTATATGACGGTATTTTTTTTTTCATGCATAATCAGGTGTTCACAGCATTTCCTACTGGTTGAGAGAGGAATTACTGCAGTAGATTGACTTAGGATGGCCTATTTTACTGTCATGATGAGTGAATATTGTAGAATAATTCCACACTAGTAGTAATACAGGTTTGCATGGCCCCAGAAAATGATGCTGTTTACAAAAAAGAGCCACTCATGATTCTAATGAAGTGAGGATTCAGAATGCAAAGACAATTGCAGTCAAAATACAAACTTTTACTGTGCAAATTTCACAAACATCTTTTATAACCAATACAAAAAGTAGTGCAACACTGACCATCGTGGTAATTTTTTTCACCGCGACAAACAGTTGGTGAGTTAAACTTTTTTGCCGGGGACAGACGCTGTTTTTCGGGCAGAAATAGTCGGTCGGACAGACACTTCTCCACGAATTACTGCGGTATGTTTTTCCTCATAAGTTGCCAAAGACACGACCAGTTACTACGTTACTGTTGTATGGTCATGTAACGTTGCTTTGTGGGACATTTATCCAAATTTTGTTGAGTGAAGGATCTGTATAGTTATCAGACAGTGAACACCAGACCGACACATCCTCGCTCCGTGCCGCCGGCTTATCCATTCACACTGGTGCGCCTCTGCTACTACCTCTGCTACTACCTCTGACTCTACCTCTGATACTACCTCTGATACTACCTCTGACTCTACCTCTGACTCTACCTCTGACTCTACCTCTGACTCTACCTCTGACTCTACCTCTGACACTACCTCTGACACTACCTCTGACTCTACCTCTGACTCTACCTCTGATACTACCTCTGACACTACCTCTGACTCTACCTCTGACTCTACCTCTGACTCTACCTCTGACACTACCTCTGACTCTACCTCTGACTCTACCTCTGACTCTACCTCTGACTCTACCTCTGACACTACCTCTGACACTACCTCTGACTCTACCTCTGATACTACCTCTGACACTACCTCTGACTCTACCTCTGACACTACCTCTGACACTACCTCTGACTCTACCTCTGACTCTACCTCTGACTCTACCTCTGACTACCTCTGACTCTACCTCTGACTCTACCTCTGACTCTACCTCTGACTCTACCTCTGATACTACCTCTGACACTACCTCTGACTCTACCTCTGACTCTACCTCTGACTCTACCTCTGACTCTACCTCTGACTCTACCTCTGATACTACCTCTGACACTACCTCTGACACTACCTCTGACTCTACCTCTGACACTACCTCTGACACTACCTCTGACACTACCTCTGACACTACCTCTGACTCTACCTCTGACTCTACCTCTGATACTACCTCTGATACTACCTCTGCCACTACCTCTGATACTACCACTGACTCTACCTCTGATACTACCTCTGATACCATCTTCGGAGGCGCATCAGAGGCGCCGTGATATTTCGCCCCTTGCCGCATCTGAGACTTTCACACAGAGGAGGATGCAGAGAATTGGCGCAGGATCCCCCGCATGCAAACGGCAGTGTGAATGTGGGTTATGTAATGTTATGTATTACGTAAAACCAGAGCACTACTGTTTTCCCTCACCGCGCCTCGCATTCGCACCATGCGTGTTTAGAAGCGCAACATTGAAAAGGGTCCGGTCTGAAACTGTCGCGCGGCGTTCCCAATGATATAAAAATTCATATCATAACGAAAATATACCCCAGTATTCAGTGTGAACTGGTATACCGCTCAGCACTACATTCCATGATGGAAATCTGTTGTTTTCAAATCACAGACTGGATTCTCTGTAACAGACCAATAGAGTCAACAAGTCCAGCGAGGGTTGAATGCACTTTGGTAGATCCACCTTACATAGGCGACGTCTTGCATATCGTCACAATGCTGTGTTTTCATAAACTACGATAATCTGGTCATGGGGAACCCCTCGCCTATGTCCAGGCACACTCCCTCCTTCTCTCCTTGGGAGAAAGGGGGGCAACTCAGGCCTCATGGGTAGAGTAACAAACACAATAAATAATAATCGTGCATGTATTGAGGAAGTAGACCCATTGATTAATCACAGAACATTTTGTTTGCCTTTGTGATATTTTTTGTATTGCTTTGGTGGCCACGGCAAAACTAGCAGAAATGCTGCTCCTGGTGTTTCACATACAATGATGATGATGATGATAATAAAAAACTAAATTGTGGAGGGCATATTTGCAAGTCGCACAGGTGACCCTGGTTATAAGATTTAGTCGCACTGTCTTCAAAAATCGTCTCATATTGCGACTAAAAGGTTACTGGTACATGGTTAAATGGTTTTCCACACAGAATGGAGACATCACACAGACCAACCTGGCTTTCAGTCTGCTCTACAAGTCTCGTCTTGCGAGGCCCGATGGCAGCCAGAGCGGTGAGGTTGGCCTCTCTCTGCTGCACCTGAGCTTCCTCCATTTGTTGTAACTGAAAAAAGAAGAGAGGCAAAAAGATGTGTGAAAATGTGGTGAATTAAGACTAACACAGCTACTCACACATTCTATTCTTATACTCACATTTAAAATCAACTTACAGTTGTGCTCATAAGTTTACATACCCTGGCAGAATTTGTGATTTTTTGGCCATTTTTTAGAGAATATGAATGATAATACAAAAACTTTTCTTTCACTCATGGTTAGTGGTTGGGTGAAACCATTTATTATCAAACAATTGTGTTTGCGCTTTTTAAATCATAATGACAACAGAAACTACCCAAATGACCCTGATCAAAAGTTTATATACCCTGGAGGTTTTGCACAAGCTGACACACATGGGTTTAAATGGATACTAAAGGTAACCATCCTCACCTGTGATCTGTTTGCTTGTAATAAGTGAGTTTGTGGGCTCCTTACAGACCCCTGCATGTTTCATCCAGTGCTGCACTGACATTGCTGGATTCTGAGCCATGGGGAAAGCAAAAGAATTATCAAAGGATCTGTGGGAGAAGGTAGTTGAACTTTATAAAACAGGAAAAGGATATAAAAAGATATCCAAGGAATTGAGAATGCCAATCAGCAGTGTTCAAACTCTAATTAAGTGAAAAATTAGGGATTCTGTTGAAACCAAGCCACAGTCAGGTAGACCAACAAAAATTTCAGCCACAACTGCCAACAAAATTGTTTGGGATGCAAAGAAAAACCCACAAATAACTTCAGCTGACATACAGGACTCTCTGAAAAAAGTGGTGTGGCTGTTTCAAGATGCTCAATAATGAGGCACCTGAAGAAAAATGGGCTGCATGGTCGAGTCGCCAGAAGAAAGCCATTACTACGCCAATGCCACAAAGCAGCCTGCTTACAATACACCAAACAGCACAGAGACAAGCCTCAAAACTTCTGGAACAAAGTTTTTTGGAGTGATGATACCAAAATTGAACTTTTTGGCCACAACCAGAGAGGAGTCAACAAGGCCTATGATGAAAAGTACACCATTCCTACTGTGAAACCTGGAGGTGGATCGCTGGTCAAAATTGATGGCAAGATGAATGCAGCATGTTATCAGAAAATACTGGGGGAAAACTTGCACTCATCAGCCCGGAAGGTGCGCATGGGACGTACTTGGACGTTCCAACATGACAATGATCCAAAACACAAGGCCAAGTCGACCTGTCATTGGCTACAGCAGAAAAAAAGGTTCTGGAGTGGCCATCTCAGTCTCCTGACCTCAATATCATTGAGCCACTTTGGGGAGATCTCAAACGTGCAGTTCATGCAAGACAGCCCAAGAATTTACAGGAACTGGAGGCTTTTTGCCAAGAAGAATGGGCAGCTTTACCATCTGAGAAAATAAAGTGCCTCATCCACAACTACCACAAAAGACTTCAAGCTGTCATTGATGTTAAAGGGACAATACACGGTATTGAGTACTAGGTTATGTAAACTTTTGATCAGGGTCATTTGGGTAGTTTCTGTTGTCATTATGATTTTAAAAGAGCTGACACAATTGTTTGATAATAAATGGCTTCACCCAACCACTAACCATGAGTGAAAGAAAAGTATTTGTATTATCATTCATATTCTCTGAAAAATGGCTAGAAAATCACAAATTCTGCCAGGGTATGTAAACTTATGAGCACATCTGTAAGTGACCTTATATTTTCACAATGCCACGCTGAGTTCTTATTTTTCTGACAACTTTGAGGGCATTTGAGGGACATTATTGATTATTTACATTTTGCTGCATTGCAGTGTAAGAAAAATAGATCAAATCCAAACAAAACAGTTCAGCTCAGAAATCTTCTAATTTATTTCTAGGCTGGCTTTAGTTTAATAAAATCTACTTTGTTTTCTGGACAAAATTATCCTGGGGATCCTCTTGAATAATGTGTTTCCTCCTTCATTTACTTTTCATAAAATGTTTGTGGATGTAGCGAACATTTTAAACAAAATCAAAATTCCTGGGGGTTCAGGAGTGATGATGCCGACCCCTGCACTGGGTAATGAAGGCAAACCAAAATGCACCAATTTCACCCACACAATGTCTGAGATTGAAAGGACATAAAAGATGTAACAAGACAGAAACACATTGAGGGAGACTCGAACAGGGAGAAAAGGTGTATTCTGACAAAGGCAGTTAGGACTTTCTTTTTGCTCAGGTTTCAACAGAGGTTCCCTTTTTAGAAAAAATTGTATTGTAAACCGTCTCAGGGAAGCTCATCTGCATGCTCGTCGTCCTCATCGGGGTCTCGACCTGACTGCAGTTTGTCGTCATAACCGACTTGAGTGGGCAAATGCTCAAATTCGATGGCGTCTGGCACGTTGGAGAGGTGTTCTCTTCATGGATGAACCCCGGTTTTCACTGTTCAGGGCAGATGGCAGACAGCGTGTGTGGCGTCGTGTGGGTGAGCGGTTTGGCCCATGGTGGCGGTGGGGTTATGGTATGGGCAGGGATACCGTGACGAGATCCTGAGGCCCATTGTTGTGCCATTCATCCACGACCATCACCTCATGTTGCAGCATGATAATGCACGGCCCCATGTTGCAAGGATCTGTACACAATTCCTGGAAGCTGAAAACATCCCAGTTCTTGCATGGCCAGCATACTCACCGGACATGTCACCCATTGAGCATTGAGCACCAATATCCAGCAACTTCGCACAGCCATTGAAGAGGAGTGGACCAACATTCCACAGGCCACAATCAACAACCTGATCAGCTCTATGCGAAGGAGATGTGGGCAAATGGTGGTCACACCAGATACTGACTGGTTTTCTGCCCCCCCCCCCCAGACCCCCCAATGAAGCAAAACTGCACATTTCAGAGTGGCCTTTTATTGTGGCCAGCCTAAGGCACACCTGTGTTTCACCTGTAAAAAAAAAAAATGTAATTAAAAACAATGGGTGAAAACAATCTCTTTTCACTGGGATCAGTGACACCCTTAAGGTCACTGTTTCTCGACACTTCCTCCATGTTTACCTGCTGATTAGCTCAGTATAATGTCCAACAGACATCTGTTTTATGACCAGAGTAAGATCCGTGTGACATCAGCAAAGGTAGGGATTATGATGGTCTGTCTAGATATACAAGTACATCATCATATAAAGCCCATTTCTGTTCACCTGCAGCCATTTTTATTCCTTTAAGCTGCATCTTTTCACCTTATTCCTTGTGCCAGCCCAGCACATCAATACAAACTTCAAAGAAAAAAAGGTCCGACAGGCAGCCTTGTCTAGTCGATTGCTCTAGAACAGAGGGTTTCAAGCTCTGAGGCACAGCTCCGCAGGGGGCGCGGAAGAGTTGAAGGGAGAGACAACACGAAGTTTGTTATGAAAGTCTGGCTGCTGATTTGGAGGATTATCAACAGTGTCAGCATCTGCAGTAGCAGCGGTTGTGACACAAAGCTTATGGAGGTTACTAAGGTACTTACTGTAGGTTACGTGGAGTCATAACTCAGTCAAATCTGAACACAGAGACACATATTTTTAGATCCAGTGTTTGTGAAATTTCCAGGGGATAATATAATATCCAATATCACAAATAAATATCCATGAATCTGTTTAGAAATCCCCCTGAAGATGCTACTTCTAACTCCATAACTTATTTGAAAATCCCCACACGCAGCCTACACTGCAACTCAGTGAATCCAGTTACATTATACTTCCTGTTTACTTCCCCACATGTATTATGGGAAATGTAGTTTGAAAACTACAGCATGACGCTTCACCAAATAAAACTAAAACAAAGGAAAACTCCTGCTTGGAAATAAAGGAACCTGAGATCTTTAGCTGGGCAGATGGATTGTATAGTTTGGTTTCACCTAAGTCTTTAAGAAGAAAGGTCTGCTTCATGTAGTCAGTTATTTTTCAGCTTGGTTTTGTTCCATCTTGCATCCTTTCTGGACTGATAATTGACCTTCCACACAGAGCTTATTAGGATTCAATATTGGGTTCACCAGTCTCTCTCTCTACTTAGAAACATACCTAAGGAACTGGATATCAGATACACATATTTACTGAATATTCTTATATCAACAAGCAGGAAGGCAGATGTTGGATTCTTAAAAGGCCTCCCACCCTGAAACATTGGATAGATAATGGATAGATATAACAAATATGGCATGTCACTGTAATGTAATTATGTGACCTCATGTTCACCGCCTTATAAAACAGAAAAATAAAGTATAAAGAAAATGCTTTTTCGGCTAAACCTTAATGTGACATGTGAAAGGTTGGTTGGTATGGTTTGGGTGGCAAGGGATTATGCTTTTAGACTAATGACCTTTAAACCTTGAAGATAAAAGTGAACTTGCAAAATTAACTAATTATTGACTTATTAACATGATTTGCCCAGCATGAGGGAATTACAGTTAATTGTATCACAAATCCATGAGTTTACTAACATTATCCACACAAAGTTTGTTGAAGATGGTTCTGTCACTGAATACAGAAAATTCTCCAACCAGAGAAAGAGCCCCAATTAAAATCACTTCTGCTTAGCAGCACACCTACTCAGGTTGTCAGAGTATTTGTGTGTAAGTACAGAATTGGCAAAATATAGTGAATGTAGTGTGTGGGGGTGGCAGTAGTGTGGCATGTAAATTAACAGATTTTTTTTTTTGCTATGGAGAAACCTCTGGGAGCGTGACCGCTGCGAGCTACACAAGCACTGTGCAGTGTTACCGCCTCCTTAAATAGCCACAGTTACTAGTGCCCTTCATCTCCCTCACACCTTTCCCTGCCCTGCCAGCAAAAAACATTACACACACTTTTGCATTACTAAATGAACAATTAGCATGAAAGATAGCAGGGATTTAACCAGTTCCCAGACAACACTTCGTGGGGATTTATACAGGCACACAGAACTGAAACATATCAAGAGCCTCTCACTGTGATGAATACTGGGGTAGAGGGTCGAAGTAGTCTGTCGCTGAGCAGTTCACTCTGTAAAACTGATTCAAGTTGAAAATTAATGAACCTGAGCTGACCAATCTGGGTCCACTATTCAGCATACACAAGTGTGAAGTGGAAACCTAAAGCTTTCACTGACAAATACACTGAGAATGGACTTTACAGAGTAGAAGACATTGTGTGTCCAATTTCCATGTAGTGAAAAAAACAAAAAAAACTTTCTGCTTTGGGGTTAAGTAGTGTGAAAATGAAAGCATTTCACTTGGTTTTTCCCTCCTTGGCTTCCTCCATCATCATCCTCTTTAGACTCTTCACCTCGGTCATGCTGTCCGTAGAGGCTGCTGAGCCTGGTTCCATTGCCCACTGAGGATGTAGAGCATGCTGCTGCTGAATTCTATTGTGTTACACGGACAGGTGTTCAATATTTTGTCCACCCCACTTAGATTTGCGAAGGTTGGCTAAATAACAATAGCACAACATATACCATCAGGTAACACAAATCAGGAAAGAGAAAGTTATGTTTTTCAAATGTATTTTTAGATGCTTTGAGCACCACAGGCCAAGTGCCATCTAGTTCCATTATACTGGAGAGAAGGCAGACATCTTGATGGCTGATATCTCCAAATTTCCACAACTCACACCAAAACAATCTAGATCGGAGAGCGCAGTTGGGGTCTGGACCCAGACGCTGTCCTTTATGGACCTGCACCAATTCCCAATAAATTATTGAGAATTATTCTGTTTAAATGTAGTGTTTCTATTCTTTTCAGCACTAGCAGCCCAGTTAACTCACCATCATCTCATGTGATGCTACTCAGCCAATCAAATTCTGATTTTGTGGCATTGCAATTCCAGTGAGTGACATGAGTGGGTGTGCTAATTTCATATGGTGTGCTCTAAAAAGAGGGAAATTAAAGAGAGAAGGAGGTGGTGTCAAAGCTGTTCAATTCTTGCAAAGGTGTGTTGAGATGGTTTATTGATGGAGTTAATGGATGAATCGCACTACAGGTAATTTTTGAGTTTGGGGTGAACTATCCCTTTAAAAAAGGTGCACTATGTAGTTTTAGGGAACATTTTAATCAAAAGAGAAAGATTTTCATTGACTTTCACTGATTTTTTTTATACCTTAACAAACAAAATAAACAAACTCTTTGTTTTCATGACTGAATAAACTGAATAAACAAACTGACCTTAAAGGACAACATCATTTCATACCGTCTTACTTTGTTTACAATTTGTGGACCCTGCCACCTTCTTAGCTTCAAACAGTGTTTTAGGGGCCTTATTTTCTTCTGATAACAGCTTGTTTACTCACTTATGGAAAAGATTTATATTTCTGAGTTTGAATTTCTTCTTCAAAATTACATAGTGCCCCCTTTAATATATTGTTGTATTACAAGATTGTGGCCAATGTTGGAAATCACTGAGCAGGATTGCTGTATAGAAATTGGATTTTTACCATTTTCAGTACCATTATTTGATATTTTATTTAGCTTGCAGATAGTTGAGTCTCACAGCGTTCTCCAGAATAAAGGATATACACACCTCTTTGGCTCTTTGCTTGAGCTGCTGATGCTGTGGATCCTCAGTGTGTGAGCGACTCTGATCACAAACAGACAGATGTTGACTTAGTAAGCAGTATTTAATAATAAAATATGGGCAGAAAATGAAATGTCAACAGATAATCACTGTTGTTTCAGACAAAATGCTTTTATGACTTAAAATGGCACAAAAAATGTTTACCCTTTTAAAGATAAACTTCAAATGATAAAAATGTAATAGTCTCTATACTATTTGTATTTGAATACATACTGTAATATGTTCTTGTTTCTAAGAGAAAAAATGTGGTTTAAGTCTCATTTCAGTCAAGCAAGAGCAGTTTGACTTTCTAGCCAAGTCTAGCTTACTCTGGCCAAACGCAGCAGTCTCTCTCTCTCCTCTTCATCTTTTCTCTTCTTCTTCAAACACTCAATTTCACCAAGGAAGCGAAGCCGGGAGCGTGTGTCACTCACTTTGGTATGCCACAAATCCTCCTGTTGCCACATAAACACACACACAAATTTAACAGGACAAGATGTTTTCCAGGCAGAATGGTGACCAGACATAATAGTAATGTTTATATGGTTTTTGACAAAATGAACAAATATGCATAGCAAGCTATGTGACCTTATGTATGATTGTGTATGTATGGACAATTGCTACCATCTAGGACAGTTAACAGGCAATCTACTCACCTCATTTGCTAGCAGCGATAGCACACGCCATTGTGACTCCACTGGGGCAGAAAAAATTACGCAACCCATCATAAAATAGGGCGACTCGAGATATACTCCCTTTCAGCTTTGTAAAAGAAGGTTTGAGTTGACTGTTAAGCCGTTTGTTTAGATGGAGTACAAACTACTACCTCAACAAACAACAACAAGATTTGAGAAGATGTATGGGAAAAGCGCAGTGTAATAGGGTGCTGAACTGCAAAGTGCCTACAAGGTAGCTACTGCTACTGTACTGACAGTGGCATTTAATACCCCTTTTCCACTGGTCAAAAATCCTACTTAATCCCGCTAGGATTGGTCTTTTTTGTGCAATGGGAATGTGTAAACTCTGGATTTACACCCGGGTCAATTGACTCTGCAGTAGACCTGTTTTTTTAATCACCTATGCTCGGCTTTGACCTAAATGTAAGACCCGGGTGAACACGCTAAATTCTGCCACGCAAAGTGATTTTTCGACATTTTCAAATCCGGTGGTGGCGCGTTAATAAGGAAGGAATTTCAGATGCAGTCTATCCAAGGACGTTTTATTACTGCACACAGTGTTGGAGGTTGAGCGGCGTTCATTCCTATGAAACCTGCTCAGTGGTGTTTTGAAGCCACAAAAAACTTCCTGGGTATGATAATACTACGGACCGAGCCGACTAACTTCCAATTGAGCGCCCCGCTAACTTGAATGAGGATAAAATAGCAGCATTTAATCATGCAGCTCTTCTAGACTTTGCATGTTATTGGACCGAATGGCTCAAATTTTGATCATTTTGCAGGGGTTGTGACGCTCAGAATAATTTAACCATCGTTTTACAGACGCTTCTTATATAGTGGGTCTGTCGTTGTTTTCTCTTCTGTTACAACCGTTTCCGGCGCATTCGTGACGTGAAACGTGACGTCAGTGGCGCTATAACGTGACGCTTCAGATAACAATCACAGACCGGCTGCCTTGCCTGCGGGAAGTGGGAATGAGGTCAGTTGGTGACTTTTAGCAGGTTGACTCAGGTCTCTGCATCAGCTGTGTGCTCGGACAGCAAGTGGTATTTGGGACTCAACGTACTGCAGTGGTAACTCTGTTCACATCGACAGTCAATGCAAATAACTTTGTTCTTGTAGAGAGAACCATCTGGCAGGGCTGTGAAGTTGAACTTGTCATTCAAAAGACCCTTTTCTTTAGCCATTTCTGCTCAAGGAGGTTTGTTTCTGCTGCCATCCACAAAGTTACTGCTGCAACGCTTCCTGATTTCCCAAACTACGGGGCAGGCCAAGGGTCATAACGTGCGTGCATTAATCGTGCATCAAAAAAATTAACGCAGGTTGGTGCAGTGGTCTGGGAGAGTCACTCCATGGTCCATGTGTGCGATATGTTGGGAACGCCGCTGATCAGTTTGCAGATAGGTGAAGCTGCTATGTTGTTGTGCTACTAGCATCCTGCACCTACTAGTGATTGTTTGTCCTCATCGATGGATTAAAAATAAGAGTAAAGTCATCACTGTCATTACTGTGTGTTTTAAACTGGGGGACAGGACCTAACCGAAGTGAAAGTGAAACTTAACGCTTCACTGAGAAATGTCTGTTGTGTTCCCTCTGTAGTATTAAATCCATGCTTAATAACATGCCCTGCTACTGACCCGTTCTACTCTGCTTATGATCTCTGGTCACGCCTCTGCCACAGTAGGTTAAACATGCCAGTCCTACAGTGATCATTGGCATCAAGAGCTGGGTTTTAAACTGGTGCAAACTGATTGAATACACACAACACATTACTTTAAAGCAAGAGTGGAGTGTAAAGTAATGTGGTGTGTGTATTCAATCAGTTTGCACTCCACTGTTAAAACACAGCTCCACTGGTGCTTCAGTTGTAGGCTGATCACCAGCTTATGTGATTGGCCACCGCAACGTGATGTTGGGCTGCGTTTCTCCAAAAGTTGACTCCGTCTCAAATTTTTCAGCACCTTTCGGACTACCCTCATTAAAATGAATGTGAAAACCTGGGTTTTCACCAGAACGCCAGATCCAAGGTGAATCCACTCACTGCACTACAACATGCTGTGTGTGTGTTTTTTCCCTCTTGGCATGCCTGCCAGACTGGCCACCTTTGATTTTGAAGGTTGAGATCGTGACATCATTTCGGTTGATATCCGACTTACAATTGAGATCGTGACACTCCTTTTGATCCAGGTCACACTTGATGTACCTTCAGGGCTTCCTTGCGGTGTTCTGCCATCACAGTGAGCTTCACTATCAGCCCACGGAGACACTCCTGCGTAGCATGAGAAACTAGAGCTACCACCTCTGGGCTGACATCAGTTAC
The DNA here is from genome assembly GCF_040436345.1 of Pagrus major. Taxonomy (NCBI): domain Eukaryota; kingdom Metazoa; phylum Chordata; class Actinopteri; order Spariformes; family Sparidae; genus Pagrus; species Pagrus major. The sequence continues at coordinate 33,409,475 of NC_133225.1, read as the reverse complement.
TCCCAGTGCCCGTCCTACCCCAGGACACACAAAACATATGGCATCAGTATAACAGAAAGAGTTGAACACAAAGACACATGGTAGCTAAGCCAAGGAAGTCAAGAAATGGAAGAAAAACACATATTTAGTGGATATATTTAACTAACATTAACTCATTGAATGGTAAACATGAAGAAAATCATCACATTTTATTTTATTAATGCTTTGTCTTGTTATCACACTGTGACTTTAATGAACAAATTAAATGCAGTAGTTTCTGACATAGTTCTGTCACCATTCTAGATGTGACCTGACATAGTTTCCATAGCCATAATAATACTAATAATAATATTATCAGGCATACTTTGGTGTCTGACAGAGATGAGACACTGCAATTTGGTTATTGTCATGCTGCCAGCTTGTAGCGGTTAAACTGCTCTTTCTAGTATTAAAGACAAGCCTGCAGGAATGCTGGGGCTTACTCAAATGCATCAAAGCTCAAATCATGGTCTAAATCATTATTCAACTGTTTTTTGGGGTTTTTTGAGCAACATAAAGCTCCTAAATGGCTTAACATTAATCTCAAAAGCTGGTAACATAAAAGTGTATGCACGCACATGACACAAGCACACTTAACAGGAAGCATGGGGCTGAGGGAGGGACAGTGGCTGATCTCCCCTACTCTACTCTTCTTTCATTACATGCATAATAACAATTAAGTTTACACTGTAAGTAAATAATGGCCAAGGAAATGATATAGCTTGTATTTGAGGAAATTTGAGGAAATGATATAGCTTGTAGTGAGGCACGGATCAGCTCAAAATTAATCTGGATCTGCATGTGGGCTACGTATAAATAATTCACCCATCACCTACCTGAATTAATTATTTTCTCCAATTCAGAGACCCACATGGACATTAAACTCTAGCTCTGCTGGTCCCTGTAGACTATATTGTAGTATCAGAGGTAGAGTCAGAGGTAGAGTCAGAGGTAGAGTCAGAGGTAGAGTCAGAGGTAGTATCAGAGGTAGTATCAGAGGTAGAGTCAGAGGTAGTATCAGAGGTAGAGTCAGAGGTAGTATCAGAGGTAGTATCAGAGATAGAGTCAGAGGTAGTGTCAGAGGTAGTATCAGAGATAGTATCAGAGGCGCAGTATTGGCGAACTGAACCAGTGTGAATGGATAAGCCGGCGGCACGGAGCGAGGATGTGTCGGTCTAATCGTGTTCACTGTCTGATAACTATACAGATCCTTCACTCAACAAAATATAGATAAATGTCCCACAAAGCAACGTTACATGACCATACAACAGTAACGTAGTAACTGGTCGTGTCTTTGGCAACTTATATGAGGAAAAAAATACCGCAGTAATTCGTGGAGAAGTGTCTGTCCGACCGACTATTTCTGCCCGAAAAACAGTGTCTGTCCCCGGCAAAAAAGTTTAACTCACCAACTGTTTGTCGCGGTGAAAAAAATCACCACGATGGTCAGCCCTCCCGACTGAGACTTCAGTTAACTTTCCCCCATAAACAGCCTCCCTCCCCGCGAGTGAAAGAGTCAAACAGTGTCCTGTTTACTGATGGCGATTATGTAATTATGTAATTAAGAAAAATACGTAACTTTGTCATTTTCCAGGATGTTTGGTGGGTCAGGTTCCCAATCACAGCACATTATAACAGTCAGTAGGTACATGTTTAGATTAACAGGAGGACACCGGGAAACACCTTGAAAAACACATACGTCATCATCATGACGTGTACCGTCACGCCTCCTTTGGAGCCGCGGCCTCTTCACTAAGTCACACTTGTTGTATATTTCCTTTTTAGATTTACTTGAATACTGTGTAATGTAGCTGGGCTTGAACTTAAAGCAAAAGTATAATTATTACAAGTTGCACTACTTTTTGTATTGGTTTTATAAAAGATGTTTGTGAAATTTGCACAGTAAAAGTTTGTATTTTGACTGGAATTGTCTTTGCATTCTGAATCCTCATTTCATTAGAATTATGAGTGGCTCTTTTTTGTAAACAGCATCATTTTCTGGGGCCATGCAAACCTGTATTACTACTAGTGTGGAATTATTCTACAATATTTACTCATCATGACAGTAAAATAGGCCATCCTAAGTCAATCTACTGCAGTAATTCCTCTCTAAACCAGTAGGAAATGCTGTGAACACCTGATTATGCATGAAAAAAAAATACCGTCATATACCGTGAAACCGTATTTTGAAAAATACCGTGATATACATTTTTGGTCATACCGCCCAGCCCTACCCATTGGTGTGCCATGACTGCAATACATGCAAAAATGGTATTTGGGACAGCCCTAAGAGATCCGGATGTATAATGCTGAATGCACAAAATGAAATGAATATTGAGTCTAGCAGGTTGGCTGAGCTTTGCCACAGCACAGCTGTAGGAAAGTCTACCGTTTCTGATTTCATTGTTCTAAAGTGTTGCCAAGCCCCCTTTACAATTGTGAGTTTTTCAATGTTTGGTCCTAGCACTCCTGCCGTAGTTGATGATGTAGGGCTGCTCAATTATGGAAAAAATCATAATCACGATTATTTTGGTCAATATTGAAATCACGATTATTTAAACGATTATTTTTGAGTTTGGAAACATGATGCATTTATTCAGCATTTCTCTCAAAAAAATACACGAAATGTTCAAATCGAAAAATACAAAATGTTCAAATCGAAAATAATGTACAAATATGTATCCAACTGTTCTGCAATTTCTATAAAACATTTAATGAATAAAATAAATATACTTAGAAAATCAAATAAGCCAAACGATTGGGTGCATATCTTTAGCTATAAAGTATCCAATGGCAGCTGTTATTTTCTTGTGCCTGTCCGAATTTGACGGTTAAGGAATCGCATTATACAGTGTTTCTGAGATCGATGTCTGACGCGCAGTATTGGCGAACCAAACCAGTGTGAACGGATAAGCCGGCGGCGCGGAGCGGGGGCGTGTCGATCTGATGGTGTTCACTGTCTGATAACTGAACAGGTCCTTCACTCAACAAAATAGAGAAATGTCCCACAAAGCAACGTTACAGGACCAAACAACAGTATCGTAGTAACTGGTCGTGTCTTTGGCAACTTATATGAGGAAAAAAATACCACAGTTATACATGAAGTGTCTGTCCGACCGACTCTTCGTCACATTTCTGCCCGAAAAACAGCGTCTGTCCCCGGCAAAAAACTTAAACTCACCAAGTGTTTGTCGAGGTGATTCAGCCCTCCCGACCAAGACTTGGTGAACTTTCCCCCAGAAAACAGCATCCCTCCCCGTGAGTGACAGAGTCAGACAGCGTCCTGTTTACTGATGGCGATTATGTAATTATGTAATTTCGAGAAAAACGTAACTTGAGTGAGTGCCAGTCAGCAGGGCCGCGTTGAATGCTTTTGGGAGGGACTGAATTGCGCATGCGCATCTCTTTCAGAAAATCTCTAGGCTTACTGTACAACGAAAAATGCCAAATAAATCGTTTCAATTCGATTATATTAGTTTGGAGATCGTTTGACCCAAAAATCGAAATCACGATCAAAATTCGATTAATTGCACAGCCCTATGATGATGTCATACTTTGTTATGGTAAGATCAGTTGCCAGTCGCACATTCGCCATGAGTGAGCAGTAGTGGATGCCCATTGTGTGTGTTCATGCACAAATGTGAGTCGAACCCCTTCTTAGCTTATATTAAGCCACCAAATGTTGTTACTTTAAATATTATTTGACTTGTTACTAGCTCCGAAATTGTACCTTTGAGTCGTTTACGTTTGTACAGCATATTAGATTAGATCACATGTGGACATGTGGATATAATGTTGAGGGTCTTTGGTAACTTGGCAATTCCTTGATAATTATGTACATAAGCATCTTAAGCATAAGCATATCCTTCATTACTTTTGCGCTGTTTTGCCATCTGACTGTTTTCAGTACTACAGTTAAGCAATTTGGTCACAAGGGGGCTCTACTGCCCACAGAATTGTTTATTCTGGTCAGTAGTTTCCTTAAAGGAGCCATCAAGCCAGCATCCCAGAGGTTCTATCTCTATCACAACAGCTCTTGTACCTGTATGAAGGATTCGGCTGAGCACTGGGTTATGTGAGAGGAAGAGCTGATCCTGGCATGACTGCACCACAGAGCCAACCATGGTGGTCAAGATCTGTGCGTTCTCCTCTCTCAGGTCGACTCCAGCCATGGAGGCCACATCATTAATGTCATCATCTTCTCTGAGAAACACACACACACATACAACAGAATAACTCTGCTTTAGAGTCAGCCAGCTTTAAATTTGAGATATCAACTGTATGTATTACTTGTAAGATCCAGAACTATCCTTTAATGCAAATCTGGTATGCTGAGATGGATCCTGGGTGAAAGGTTGCTTCATTGTAAACATTCCTATAAAAAGACAAACATACAAAGTTATTTGTATCGTAGCATTTCATTTAACAAGTGTGTTTTTGGGTAACTAACACTACAGTTTGCTAAATTTGTGGGGCTACTGTGAAGGGCTAACTTAGACCTCATCTACCCTCATCTCTCTCACTGGTGTAGACAGGAGTGTGTGTCTTTGCCTCCTTCTTTCTAAAATCAACAATCAGCTCCTTGGTTTTGCTGATGTTGAGCAGTAGATTGTTCTCTGTGCACCACTCTGCAAGATTGTTGATTTCCTCCCGATATGAACTCTCATCGTTGTTTGTAATCTGGCCGATTATGGTGGTGTCATCCTCATTCTTTACAATAGAGTTCTTTTGATAACTGGGAGTGCAGTCATGGGTGTACAGAAGGAGGCTGAGCACACAGCCCTGGGGAGCTCCGGTGCTGAGCACTAACATAGATGAGGTGTGACTGCCAATGTTTAGTTGCTAGTTTCTTCAGTGGGTCGTTCTCAGTCTCAATGAGTCTCTTACCTGTAGTATTACAATTCGCGTTGTCTTGCCAACGAGAAACAATCTGTTTATTTCTGATTAACATAGCATTTCTCTAACTTTAGTTTTTTGTTTTTACTCAGGCTGCTTTCTACTGGGAACCTCTCTCTCTCCTGGCTCCCGCTACCTCAAATACTGACCACTGCTCTCCTCTGTTTAACTATATCCTTACATCTGTACCTCCGTAAAATTTGATGCCACTTCATTCTGATGTTTTATTTTTTATTGCTAATTATCTTGTGTGGCCTGCCCTCCTCCAGGTCACCCCGGTGGAGTGGAGGTTGTGTAACTCAGGCACCACTTGGCGATGCCTCGGACTGCTCTGTCATCCTCCTGGACCCACACACCTCACTTATATTATATAATTACTTGCATCAGATATTCTGTCAGTGCAAGTTGTAAACTGTGATTTGTTGTTCTGTTCTGTACATGTGACATCTACTGCATGTTTTTCCATCCTGGGAGAATGATCCCTCCTCTGTGGCTCTTCCTGAGGTTTCTTCCATCTTTTTCCACTGTTAAAAAGGTTTTTTTCCCCCCATTAGGCAAATTTTTCTTCACTCAAATCGAGGGTCTAAGGATAGAAGATGTCGTTCACTGTACAGATTATAAAGCTCACTGAGGCAATGCAATTTTGATTTTGGGCTACATAAATAAAATTGATTTGATTTGATTCTGAATTGTCTGGGGTCTGATTGTGAGGAAGTCCAATAATATAAATATTCCAGAGTAACTCCTGAATGTGTCACCAAGTCTTATTTCATAGCATATTTCTTCAACTTACTTCTGAGAGTAGCTTCCAACCACCTCGATTCTTTTACTTGATAACTATGTTTCCTTCCTGCCCCCCTCCTAATTTGACACCTTGGTCATGTCAACTCTATGCCCCCTGCAGGTCTGAATGTAAATGTCCCTCTTCCTTCCCTTTTGTTTCCATCTGTAATTGCATTACGTCTCCCCCTACCCTTTGATCAATACTATGTATAATTACTGGTTTGATCTATTGTATATAAGTTTTTCCATTTTGCTTGCTCGGTATCAGCTTACTGACTCAGACCCATTCTGTGCCTGTGAGTTCACCAGTGTGCCCACATACTTAATAAATTCACACCACTAAAGCAAACCTCTGAACGGGACTTTGGATGATTTCTTCAACAGTACTCAAGCCCAGAGTATTAAGTTTTCCAATTATTTTCATGGCTAAGAATGCTGAGCTAAAATCAACAAACGTCATTCTGATTTAGTTGTTCTTATTCTGAAGCTGTGTGAAGAATGAGTGAAGGACAGTGGATATGGCATCCTCTGTGGATCTGTCGGTTTTGAATGCATACTTGTTAGGGTCCAGGCTGGCAGAGATGTTGCCTTTAATGTGCTGAGGAACCAGAGGTCTGTAGCACGCTCCCAAACTAATGCAGTTAAACTTTCTCACATTAAATTAACGTATCTCTTCTTCCTGTTTAGCTTTCACACAGTGTACTGGAATAAGCCTACAGATAGTGCCCCCCTTTCAATGTATTCAATCGTGAATCGGTTTAAAATTGATAACTGATTCTCAATAAAATTGTGACCACAAGAATCAAAATAGAACGATGAAAGATTCCCACCCCTAATTTTCACAACATTTACCTGTTAAGGGTTTTCTTGACTGGACTTCTGTGTGTTTAGAGACAGGTCTGTTATGTGTCATCAACCCAGGTCTCACAGTCATTTCTCGTGGCTGCTGGATAACCTGCATTTTAAGGGCAATCAATATGCATCAGTCCCAAACACGCCATATATCAGTCCCAAACATGCCATCTACTGTATATCAGTCATAATGCAGATGACAAGCAGTTTTAAATTTCTATCTCACTTCAACATCTTACCCTTTTTGACAACATTGTTAAACACATTTACATCTAAAATCCTTAAATCCTTTGCCAAGACATACATCATTGTTATTAGGGAATAGGGCAAAATGCAAAAATAACCCTGGATATTTGAAGAGGTAATTAAGATGTTTAATACAATTTTAAATGTATTACTCCAGATTGCATCATGTTGTGTGTTTACATGCACTGCAAGGCTTCTTGTGGAGTATTTTACTTTTAATGGCACTATACAGCGCTGCAAGACTTTTTTTGTTATCTCACACAAATGCATAAGGATGAATGAGTGAATATACACACAATGACGTGAAAATCAGTCATGCCAATGGTTTTACATTATTCCACCGATCAACAGATGCAGGTAACATGTCAAGATATGCTGAGATACACCAACAAACGCAGCTTAGAGGACGGCTGCTAGCTAGTAAACAAAAAAAAAATCAGCTTTGCAAGTATTATAGTAACAGTAACACTGTTCAGTGATATTCACAATACATGTTTTTCTATAAAAAATAAAAACTGCTCACCACATTAGACAACCAGGCAACATTTCCTTACCTGCTTGCAGGTGTCAGTATTGGACTGCTTCATGGTTGAAGACAGAGTGATGTGGTTGCGGGTGGAGGTTGAAGCCTGTTGGATAAAAAACTGGGGGTCGGCAGTAAGGCAACGCACTGCAGGAAGACTTTTCTGCAAGGAAGAAAAGATGAGCAAAAAGACATCACAAGACATTTTTTTGTATATAATACTAACACTAATAACTGGAGTTCCAACTCAATCATTTTATTTGCCCAAACAGTGATAAGACTTCTGGTAAAAACAGTCTGTAAAGGATAAATTTAAAGGAAAGGATAAATTTAAAAGGAGAAAGTTATTCAGTTGAGCTGAGCAATGTCCAACTATGAGAAACTACTGTATGTTCAGATTAAAATTAATTTGCCTTGGTGAAAATACAATATATAGCAAGCAGTTGGCCTCGATCCTGATCAGAGTCCTTAAATACAGGACATCTATCACTGCTAAGGCCAATCAGGTACTTAAATTTACAAAAATGCTTATTAAATATGTATCTGACACATTATAAATAACAGGCACAGCCTTCTACGCAACAATTTTTACTCACATATGTCGTGAAATGCTCACAGTGTAGGGCCCAGCCTTCATTAAAGACAGCAGCATGCTGCAACACTAGCAGACTGATTTGAACTAAACAGTGAAGTTCAGTAAAGGTCAGATCGGATTTTGTTTGGCTTTACTTTATTCAACACTGATCCACTAAAAGATGTTCAGATCAGCCTCGATACTGATCCCTTGGATTGGCTCGGGACTACCCTACTTTAAAGTCTATGGTCTTGAGTTTAAAATCACAGACTTGAAAATTTCCTGCAGACACCCGAAGAGGTCACAATAATGTGTTGTTTTGTCTCTGATCACCTTGAGGAAAGGAACCAAGCAGGGTTGTGGAGTTGACTTCAACTCATGATATAGCTTCTCTGTAAACTCCTCTGCTTCAAGCTTTTCCTCCTGCAGAATAAGAAAAGTATAAATAATTTAGGAAAGGAACATTTTATACATTTTAGTGTTACCAAAATAAAATAAAACAAAAGCGGGGAAGTTAAAACTGAAAAACCCTGATGAACATTATGCAACTACATATGGACAGTATGAGAAGAGGAGCAGGGATTTGATCCAACAATCTCAGGGTCTATTTACTAGCTTTTAAATAAGGATTCTTTTAGGTCTACTTGCTAGCAAGATTTTTTTAAGTTAGTGTTAAATTCTATGGAGCCCTGGAGGTGACATGGATGTGTTTTGTTTTTTTTATATCATGCACGCGAGTTACTATCTCGCACGCACGAGACACATATAGATGAACGCATCTATAGGAAATGGACTAAAAGAGCGGTCATGAGTCATGTTGTAGCCAATGATTTATGTATTACATAGAGAGACTTGCTCCTTTTGTGATGAGATGAGAGACTTGATGTTTTGTGATGATATTTAAATATAAATGTATTCATATTCTGGTAATGGCTTATAATAGCAGCCAGTATGAATCAAGTCTGTTACAATACTCTCATACTTGGAAGAATTGTCAATAAAATCAGTCAAATGTTTATCTGTTTCTGTGTGGGTAATAACACGGTGTACATCTAAGATCAGAAAGAAGCCAATATGCATGCAAAAGTATTAAATAGGCTACTCTATCATAAGAGTCAGCACAACTACAAGCCAAGTATACTTAAACTTTCTATATAAGTATATCTCTGATTAGTACATAAAAAGTATACTGAAAGCATACTTTCTTATTTTTAGTTTAAAAGAAGTATACTAATGGCACACTTGAATAAACTTCTTTTTCGTAAGGGCATGACCGCTCTTTTAGTCCATTTCATATAGATGCGTTCATCTATATGTATCTTGTGCGTGCGAGATAGTAACTTGCGTGCGCGAGATAGTAAGTCGCACACGCGAGTTTAAAAAAAAACATCCATGTCACCTCCAGGGCTCCGTAAATTTCTGTTGACAAGAGTAGATATGATACATGTAGTCCTAGGTTCTCTTCTAATCCACAGGAGACAAGCACAGTAATAAATCTGTAATGCAGGTTTAAAAACAATTAAGTCATTGTAGTGCTTTTAAAACCTTGTACTGGCATATTTTAACGTATTTTGGACATCAGAAGATATCACTTTTTACTATTTCACTGACGGAAAGCAGCTCCTGTGATGATGAAGAGGGAAGACGTACCAGCAGACTCCTGACCAGTCCTCTGACATTGTTCGCCATGGTGGCAGACCTGGAGTCACTAGATGCCAGCTTGATCAGAGTCACCAGGAAGTTCTTGCACTTCTTCACACTTTCCAGGGTCTCCTGTTGGTGAAATGACAGCCAACAACTTATCTTCATAAAAGGTTAACTTGGTCAATTTGTGACAACCAGTCTTGTCCCTCTGGTGCTAATTTGCAACTGATGCATCAGTGTTTACGAACCAACTATCTGGATTCTTGTAGAACTTTAAGTGTTTATCTGACACAAAAAACTTGCTGATTGTCAGAATTGTATTAAAAGTAAGATGCAGCTTATTCAGACATAAACTAGTGGCTGACTCTATAATGAAACGGTGGTCACTGCTGAAATCACTGATGCATCAGTTGTGGCAAAATGATGCAATAGTGAAAGGAAAACTACAAATCAAGACTACATGTCAAACACAGAAAATGTATTGGAAGATCAAAATAAGATCTTTAGACAAAAGTGTACAGAATAAGTAGTAAAACATACAGAGAAGAATCAGAATCAGAAATACTTTATTGATATCGAGGGGAAATTGCTTGCGTTACAGCTGCTCCTATTCAAAGTCTTAGAAATATGCAGAAAAATAAAAACTATATATAAGCAAGAATAATAAATATAGAATAAAAATATGAGAAATGTACATTCTACTAGAAATATATCTACATATACAGTGTAATAAATAATGCTACAGTTGAAATATGGGTTATTGCACATTATCTATCTTAATTATTGCACATTAGAGAGAAACAAAGCATCCAGAGTCCTCTTATTGACTCAGAGTGTCTGACAGCGAGGAGTTGAACAGTTTGATGGCCACAGGCAGGAATGATTTCCTGTGGCGCTCTGTGGTGCATCTTGGTGGGATCAGTCTAGTGCTGGATGTACTTCTATGGCTGACCACAAAGTCATGGAGTGGATGAGAGCCATTGTCCAAGATGACATGTAACTTGGACAGCATCCTCCTCTCTGACATCACCGTCAGAGTCCAGCTCCAGTCCCACAACATCACTGGCCTTGCGGATCAGTCTGTTCAGTCTTGTGGCGTCTGCTACCCTCAGCCTGCTGCCCCAGCACACAGCAGCATAGAGTATAGCACTGGCCACCACAGACTGATAAAACATCCTGAGCATAGTCTGGCAGATGTTGAAAGACCTCAATCGTCTCAGAAAATAGAGATGACTCTGCCCCTTCCTGTAGAGGGCATTTGTGTTCTTAGCCCAGTCCAGTTTATTATCAATGTGGACTCCCAGATACTTATAATCCTCCACAATGTCCACACTGACCCCCTGGATGGAAACAGAGGTCAACGGCACCTTGGTCCTCCTCAGGTCCACAACCAGTTCCTTGGTCTTTGTCACATTGAGCTGTAGATGGTTCCGCTCACACCATGTGACAAAGTTGTCCACAGTAATCCTGTACTCATCCTCAGCACCTTCACTGATACATCCAACTATTGCTGAGTCATCCAAGAACTTCTGGAGAGGACAGGTCTCTGTGCAGTAGTTGAAGTCTGTGGTGTAGAGGGTGAAGAGGAAGGGAGAGAGGACAGTCCCCTGTGGGGCCTCGGTGTTGCTGACCGCTCTATCTGATACACAGTGTTGTAAGCACACATACTGTGGTCTGCCAGTCAGATAGTCAATAATCCAGGTCACAAGGGTGAAATCCACCTGCATTGTCTCAGCTTCTCACCCAGTAGAGCCAGATGGATGGTGTTGAATGCACTGGAGAAGTAAAAAAACATGACTCTCACAGTGCTCGCTGGTTTGTCCAGGTGGGCGTAGACACGGTTGAGCAGGTAGATGATGGCATCCTCAACTCCAAGTTTGGGCTGATAGGTGAACTGTAGGGGGTCCAAAAGTGCTTTGACCAAGGGCCGGAGCTGTTTCAAGACGAGTCTCTCCAGGGTCTTCATGATGTGGGAGGTCAGAGCCACAGGTCTGTAGTCCTTGTAGCCACAGGGACGCGTCGTCTTCTGCACAGGGACAAGGCAGGACGTCTTCCACATCACAGGGACCCTCTGTAGACTCAGGCTCATGCTGAAGACATGGTAAAGTACTCCACATAGCTGGGGGGCACAGGCTTTGAGCACCTTGGGGCTGACACCATCAGGACCCGTAGCCTTGCCCAAGTGGAGTCTCGTGATCAGCTGTGATGTTCACTGTAGAGGTGGCAGGTAGGGGAGGGGAGGTGTAGAGTCAATTGGTTGTAGTGTGTAGCGGGTTTGGAGACCAGGGGAGGAGGAGTGGGGAGGGATCTCACAGGAGGGTGAAAGGCTGTAAGGAGGAGGAGGGGGTGGAGAAGGTGGCCGTCGGCAAACAGCAGTAGGATTGATGGTGGTGTTAGCAGAGGGGTGCAGGGGCCTCGGTATCAAATCTGTTAAAAAACAAATTGAGTATGTTGGCCCGGTCCACACTGCTTTCAACTCCTCTATTGCCAGCTGACCTGAATCCAGTGATGGTCCTCATTCCTCTCCAGATCTTTCTCGTGTTGTTCTGCTGAAGTTTCCACTCCAGCTTTCTCCTGTAGTTTTCTTTAGCTGGTGATGATAGTCAACATGAATAGTAATTACTCCTTCCTCCATCCAAGAAGTGTTCAAACTATGGGACTCCACCAGTTTTTACACAGCTGCAATTCAAATCCATAATTAACCAAGCATACTGGGTAAATTTATTATTTGGACCACAGACAGTGTGGTATGGTAACTGCTGCCTTAAATAAAACTTGTGAGCTTGTGGTAATAACATGGCAAGCGTTGCACACAATATGCTTGGTGTTCAAGTAGTTAAGTTGGCAATGGCAACACAGACACCAAAAGACTCCTCGTTGTTCTCTTGTCACTCTTCACAGCGTACATAGTTGTTTACTTCAAGACAAGTTTTCAAGACATAACATTGATTTGATGTGATAAGTTTTGATTGAAGTTAGCACCTACAATACATCTGACAAATTGATACAGACCTGGGATTTGTATTTATGACAGTGAATGCCAATCATCTACATAATGTTGCTTTAACTAACCATAAAAAAAGAACTTTCATGGCCTTCCATGGTCAGCAAACTGAACATGAACTCTTAAAATTTTCCATGTATTGTAGGTATAACCTATGACAAAATACATTCATCAGCATTTGAGAGGGAAGTCTCTCTTAGATGAATGGCAGTGAACATTGAGACGACTACTGGCCACAGCATCTTTCAACCATCCAAACTGACCAGCCAGACCCATGGAGGAGAGGGAAAAGGTCCAGGGTGGGAGTCATGCTAATCCATCTTGGATTTAAGGCTGAACCTGGCTATTGTCTGGTTGCAGGAAAATTAAATGCACAAATGGGACTCAGTCAAAGTTGATAGCAGGTTTTCCCTGCTGTCAAACTTTTAATGTGAAGATTATGACCATACCATAATCATCATCTTATTGCTGCTATGTATATAAATAACTATATATGTTCCATGATTGTGTAGCATGAAGCAGGTCACAAACTTTTCATACTATTTCATTATGCGACCCTGTTTTGTACAACGGCAAATAAATGACCTTGAACCTTGTTTCTGTAATGACAACACAACATTATAAATGCTACCTGCATAGGTGATGATGGGGCTGTTTGTCGAGTACCTCCATGTTTTCCAGTTTCACAGTGAAATTGGTTGTCTTAGTCAAGTGAAATTCAAACTGGATGCAGGTTAAAAGTGGGACAAGCTGGATTCACCTGACTCAAAGTGGCTGGTGGCTCTATTTTGGTTCCTGTGATGACCGCCTTCATGCGAGGCTGGCTCCCCTGCTCACACACAGCACTGGGGTTCTGGACTACTGCTGGTTTGGGAGCTACACCAATCACCTGAAGAAAAACACAATATATAACTTATGGCAGTAATAAGCACAAATAAAACTGATCAATGTTAAGTCAACAGACATGCATGTATTGGTGACACAAACAAGACCTGCTAAAGTGGGATGTGGTTGTGGGGAGCAGCAGGAGACAAACTCACAGCAAAGATTGTAATTGGGTTACTGCCCTTAAACTCTTATGCATCTTTGCATCTGATCAAAGAGAAGTTATACTGGTGGCATTTTGATTCTGGCAGTAGTCAAACTACTGCAGCCAGACCCCATTAATAAGAGGGTTTCAGTCCAGGTCAAAGTGAACTATGGTCCTGGTCATTTATGGTGGGAACAATGTGGACAAGCAACAGGATTGTGTGATAATGACTACACCTGTGTGAATTCAAACCTATGAGACTAACCTCTGCTAACCTTGAAACTGCTCAAGCAAGGTATCAGCTATTAGTATCATTATCTATTAGTCATCTAGCTATCCAGTACTGTGGTAAAATGTGCCAATAATCAGAAAAGGGGGTTGCAACAAAAATATGTTGTGTTACTCCATGTACTTTGGCAGTTCCTTATTAAAAATAAATTACCATAGTATCAATTTTACAGCAGGTTCATAAATATGTTTATTCATGACAGTATGCATTATCATTATTTATGACAGGTGAGGTCATTTGCAGGAACACTACATGACCTACCATCAGGGATTTTTAAGTGTAAACCAGCTCTTGTACCTTCACCACAGCTGTCTTCTGAACTGGTGCTGGTTGGAAACCATGAGGAGCTGCCATCCTGATCACTGTCACCTTCTCATTACTTTTATTTCCAGCTGCTGCTGATACCTAAATTCCAGACATGATATCTGATTAGAACACACACACACACACACACACACACACACACACACACACACACACACACACACACACCTGTGGGGCCAGTATTCTGGGAACTTGACCACTGACATCCCTTGGTCCCTGTTGAGCCTGTGCCATAGCCTGCTGGGACACCAGCATCAGCTGACCATTGTCACTGCGAATCAACATCATACCTGCCAGAAATAGAGTCAGAAATCTTTTACAATTGTACTTGATTGATAATTGATAATTTGTCCATAAAAGCAAGAGTGCTGGGTAAAGTAAACTGTATGTATGAGCCTCTTCATACCTGGAATTAATATCTGTCCTAAGTTATCAGATCACAAGTGGACAGCTCTGAGTCCATCAGTTCACACCTGGCATTATGATGCGTCTCTACATGCATCTCAAGTGTCCACTTTGTGATGAGAGCTCACTTGCATTCTCTATATGCCTATAAATACAAACATCACTGGGACAAACAGACACTATGTCTCTTTACAAAAAGAATGAAATAACTTAATGTATAACATTTGGCAAATTTACCAGAAGGCCCCAAAAAAGTGTTTATGGTTTCTCCTAATTCAACAACTGACAAAATTCAGGGATTGTTTTAAGGGGGTCCTGGGGACTTTCTCCATGGGCGTCAAAGAAGTTCCCTATATTGGTTAATGTTTTTTAAATTAAACGTGTTCACAAACTGACACTTTTTACAAGGAAAGAGACAACTTAAGGTATTGCATTTAATGCCAAATTTACAAGAAGGCGCCAATGATTTTGAATTTGCTGTCACCAATTTGCAAAGTTTGTTAATTTCTCCTCATTGAAAAGGGAATCTCCCCAGATTCATTGCAGTTACTAGTTCAATGGTTAGTTGAAAGAAACAGTGTGTGTGGTAATATTGGCAGGTTAGGAGCCCAAACAAGAAATTAAGATTGCAGTGAACCACATGGAAATTAGACAGTGGTCAATTCATTCTGCCTGCCTGCCTATTCTTCTTCTTGTTGTTTTTGGAGGACGTCAGTTGAGTAGGCGTTCCTGCAATGTGGCCAACACACTGCTAAGAGAGTGTGGTCACATGTGGCCCAGACCACCTCCGAATGCGGTCTGAGCGATCACATCTCAAATGTGTTCTTGGGGGCTTACTCTACTAGTGATCAGATCACTCAGGATGGATGTCCAGGTCTGAACAGGGCCTATGTGTAAATCATGGACCAAACGAAGTACAGACACAGCTTGTGGGACACATTTAAACAGAAAAACAGAACAGCATACAGTAAAAATGAATTCAAGATGTTACAGTGGCCAAAGCTGTGCAAGTTATATGAATAGAAATGACAATGTCACCTATCAGGACAA
This sequence comes from Pagrus major, assembly GCF_040436345.1. NCBI lineage: Eukaryota > Metazoa > Chordata > Actinopteri > Spariformes > Sparidae > Pagrus > Pagrus major. Next base: position 33,393,837 of record NC_133225.1, on the reverse strand, counting down.
TGGACCACTTAACAGTGGCATCCTGCTCACCTGCTGGTATCTGGATATTGGCTGGGAGCTGAGGAGCAACAGTGACTGTCTGCTGAGCTGCTGCCCTCGGTACAGTTATCACCACCGTCCTTCCTGGGGTTGTGGCCTGGTTCATGGAAGCCAACTGGCTCAAAGCTGTTTTTTTTGCCTGTGGTTGGCCTTTACTGCTTACTCCTCCTGCGTTGGCCACCTTTGCTATCACCATGACAGAAGGAGAGGCGGTCTGTAGTGCTGGGGCTTTAATTGTAGGGGAGGAAGGTTGGTGGCCCTGGCTGGTGGGGATGACTTTAGGTGGTGCAGAGACAGAGTTAGCTTTTTTGACACATCCAGTAGCAGGTGGGTGTTGCACAGCAGTGATGGGCCCACATTTGGCTGGAACCTGTAAAATCTTGACTTGAATAGGGGTGTCTCCATATCCAGCTGCCCCACAGGATTCCAGCTTCTGGGCTTCAATAGCCACTTTATCTGTGGCCATAATTATTTCTAAGTGGAAGAACAGTGTGACTTTATTTATAATAAAACACAAAAGAAAGAATCTGTTTGTCTTCCGAATGCTCTAAATTATGTTATGCTAAATTAACCTAAGCTATGATTGGAAAAAAAAAAAAAAATCATTTAAAACACAAAGTCAGAGGCCATGTTCTGGGGGACTAGCGCCAACAATTTAACCACTTTAACTATGCACTTTTATCAGCCAAGGTCACCTATGTGTTATTGAAAGACTAGCTAGTTACATGTTTAAGTTAGCTAGCCAAAAGATTAAACCATATTTAAACTTGACTTCTGTTTGTCTTGTTTGGTGCATGCAAGCAATCGCAGTGAGCATTTATAGGTTGAAAAGACGTTCACAACTGGTTCAAAAGTGAAAGCTGGTTCAACGACTATTTGAAGACGTTAATTAAACATTCACATTAAGACCATATTTCAGTGGGATTCGCAATGCTGGCTCTGAGCTGAACATTTTGAATGTGGTTCTGTTAGTCAGGCTCCAAGATGACGATACATTCATATTTGCACATATGAATAATACAAGTTGTTTTAAAAACAATTGGTAGAATGACATGGACGCGACCAGACCTAACAATGCGAACAGGCAGGACATTTAATTAGCCACCGCAGCAACGATGAAAGCTCAGTAATGAACGCTCAGGTATGAACGCTCAGTAATGAACGCTCAGGTATGAACGCTCAGTAATGAACGCTCAGGTATGAACGGTCAGTAATGAACGCTTAGTAATGAACGCTCAGGTATGAACGGTCAGGTATGAACGGTCAGTAATGAACGCTTAGTAATGAACGCTCAGGTATGAACGGTCAGTAATGAACGCTTAGTAATGAAAGCTCAGTAATGAACGCTCAGGTATGAACGGTCAGTAATGAACGCTCAGGTATGAACGGTCAGTAATGAACGCTTAGTAATGAACGCTCAGGTATGAACGGTCAGTAATGAACGCTCAGCTAATGAACGCTCAGGTATGAACGGTCAGTAATGAACGCTCAGCTAATGAAGGCTCAGCTAATGAAGGCTCAGCTAATGAACGCTCAGCTATGAACGCTCAGCTAATGAACGCTCAGTAATGAACGCTCAGCTATGAACGCTCAGCTAATGAACGCTCAGTAATGAACGCTCAGCTATGAACGCTCAGCTAATGAACGCTCAGTAATGAACGCTCAGTAATGAACGCTCAGCTAATGAACGCTCAGTAATGAACGCTCAGCTAATGAACGCTCAGCTAATGAACGCTCAGTAATGAACGCTCAGTAATGAACGCTCAGCTAATGAACGCTCAGTAATGAACGCTCAGCTAATGAACGCTCAGCTAATGAACGCTCAGTAATGAACGCTCAGGTAACGAACGCTCAGTAACGAACGCTCAGTAATGAACGCTCAGGTAACGAACGCTCAGTAATGAACGCTCAGGTAACGAACGCTCAGTAATGAACGCTCAGGTATGAACTCTCAGTAATGAACTCTCTTAATGAAGGTAAATGTTGGCGGTTCTGTGCAGCTGATGAAGCTGGCCCACAAGAAGCTGCATGGTAAGTGCAATGTCTTACTATACGTAAATGTATGAAACTGTTTCTATTACGATGTCGCTGAAGCTTCTTCCTGGCAGCTCACGGTTCAGTTCAGGATTACTGACATCTTGTATGAAAAATTAAATGCATTGAAATGACGTTGTTGTGTAAACCACATTTCACCTGCCAGCGCAGTATGATTTCAGAGAAACACTCACATTAATCACTATCCTCTGTCTTTCAACCTAAAAACGAACAAGTTGTCAAGTTAATCACACAAATGTGTGGGTTGTCACATGTTGATGTTGTAACCAAATTGCTGACGGGTGAAACGACGGCGAAAAGAAAATGGCTCCTGCACATTCAGACCAGAAACCACAAACTAGCAATCTACCTTGAAATCGCGGTTTGTGCTCACCGGAATGTTTGCTAGCTAATTTACGAACGTTAACTAGTGTTTCTGCTTCAGACAAGACCACATAGTTTAACTTAATTATCATCATTCAAAGACAAAATTAACATTTACATTGGCTGTGCGTTTGGTTTATATGGCAGATTTTTGAACGGAGCTTGGTATTATTTTATCCAGAATAAACTTTTCTAGTTAAACTGTCGTTATGCGTAGTTTGTTGAAATGACTGACGTTAAAGTTACCCGTCCATCAAGACTCACATCACCGAGTAAACTGTGGGAGAGAAGAGCAAAGTCACGGCTCACCTGCTGCTGTGGTTGATCCTGGATCAGTGCTGCGTTTGTGGTACAAAGTAAAGATGGGCGCTACGGCTGGAAAAAAACATTTTGATTGCGATGAACGGTAGATAAGCAGGTTTTTGAGAAAATGTACACAAGCCAATCGGAGGTGTTCGCCTCCAGATGGATTTAGATATACTGGGCAGCGAAGACAACGGTCTCAGTTATAGCCAATCCAATGACTCATGACAGATTCTTTGACATCAGGCAGTCCATCAAAGTCACAAATGATCTTGATGGGGAGAAAAAGAATGATGCCTTCTGTAAAGTTAGAGCACTCTTAGGGTGCCTCAGTCTACCGAAATCAGGGAAGGCTGGTTTGGACGAGCATTTGATTTCCTTCACAGGCCGTTGTCCATGGCAGTTTGTCCCGGGGAAACCAAATGCAACAGGACTGAAATCATTGGTGCTTGTCAGCCTCAATAGTCTGGTGCTGGACTGTGACGCTTACGAGGTGTGGGCAGGTGTTGATTAGTGCGACCACATGATTAGCCTTTACCCAATGTCAAACATAAGGTGCTCTCCATTTGCCAAAGATGGTGGCGGCAGTACATGCATCAAGGTGCAGGACAGTGGGATGCAAAAGGAAAACATTTGTTAAGTATATTAAATGTAACGTGTGTTTTGAAGATAAAGAACGCCTCCTGTCAAACAATGCATGATCTGCTGTTCGTGCTGTGTGTGACATGACCTAACCTTATCAAGAGTGGAGAACATAGTTTAATCAAAAAGCTCCACAGTGAGAAGTTATGTTTAAAATTCAGTTTTATTGTTCAGACGTTTGATGCTTCCTGTGATACATGAATGATCTGTTTTTAGTGTTATGTGTGACATGACCTCACAACCCAGCTTTAGGTGACTGTCAAGAGTTGATGAAGCAGTTTAATCAAATGGCTCCCTTTATGAGATGCTATTTCTTAAAATTATGTTTTAGTCCTCTTCACCTAACTTTATTTAATGTTAATGAAACGTAAACACATTTTAGTAGAAATCCACATAGAAAATGAATACAATATAATTCTGTTACATCATTTCATTTTGTGATCAAACAAGACCTGACAAGGGACAGATGATAAAACCTTGGAGGTGCACTATGTAGATTTGGGGAAGAAATTTTAATCTGTGGGGAGAGAAAGATCTTCATTTTACTGCCTAAACAAACTTAATAAACAAACTCTCTTTGTTTTCATGGCTGAATAAACAAACTGACCTTAAATGACAACACAATTTCTACGGTTTTACTTTGTTTATATGTGGCGGACCCTGCCACCTTTCTAGCTTCAAACAGTGTTCTGGGACCTAATGTTTCCTCTGACAACAGCTTGTTTATTAAATTATAGAAAAGAACATTATTTATTAAATTATTACCTTATTAATATTGTAAATTGAGTTTGATTTTTTTCTTCAAAACTACATAGTGCCCCTTTGATAAATAACATTTTTTTTAAGAAACTGCTCTCACATGTTTCTTTCAACCACAATTAAAGTATAAATATAAAAAACTTTTTTCTTCTGGGTCTCAGGAGTTCTGGGGCTAGGTTACAAGCCTGGGGCAAGCCTTGTTCAGCCCAAAGGTTGAACAGTTTAGACCCTTGATATTCCACATGCATACTGACAGGGATTTCATTACAAAAGAGACACAGGTAAAACAGTTTAAACAGTAACTACTGGCCCCTTAAATTGTCCCACAGAGACAAATAAAGTATTTTGAATTGAATTGCGATAGAGGTACAAACATTGAACTGTATAAAATGTGCTGTTTACTGTATTTTGTAAATTTGTGTGTTTTGTGTGGGTGAGTGTGCAGGTTTGAATGTGTGGAAAGTGAAAATATTGTTAGAGCTGACCTCAGCTGATTCTTTCAACAATATAAAATATTAAGAAATATTCTTTTAACTTTTTCTTTTTTGAATTCTTCCTCCTTTTCCCTTCAGAAATAGTTTAGGAAAAATTAAGTAAATCATAATTTTAGTATAATTTGTGTGTGTATGCAGTAGCATAAGCATAATGTTTTTGTGTAATATAGAACACTGCATCCGGAGAAATGCTTTGAAATTTAACTTGAAATAAATAAATGAGTATAATAATATCAAGAAAAATTACATTTTAACAAGACTCGTGCTGCTTTGGACCATTACTGAAATTCGTATATAATAATTTCTGCTGTTGATGGTGGTAATTTGAGCATGGTCACTACAGGGCCAACAGGCTGTTTAGAGTCACTCTACTGCCACCTGTTGGAGACAGGCATGTCATACAGGTTGTAACTTTACATCTGACTGATGTGGCTCTGTAAGGACAATAACTAGGCAGAAATGGTCCTGCTGGATTCTCATGGGAGTCATACACTATAAAAAACTGAGTTCTTTTGTCTTGATTATTTTTGAAGTGGATATTTTGGACCATATTTTTTCATCAGACATTTTTATAATAATAAAAATGTTTTCATCACAAGCCATCCTGCTAGTCCGAGGACCAAGAACCAGACCCCTTTACAGAATTTGTGGTTTTCAGTCTTAAAACACGTCCAGGCATTTGACCTATGATTATCATAGTTACTTATACATTTTCTTAGTGAACCAGAGTTGGATAAACTAAAACCTGGGGATTAGAATGGGTAAACAATTGAAAATATTTATTTTAAGTTAATCTTGGAGTTTGTTGCAATATTTTCAACAAAGAATCTCTACAAGCACTGACAAAGCAAGATATAGAGTCTGTGAGAGGGTGTGATATGTCTTTGTGAGGAAGTTTTTGCTAAATACATTCTCATGAAAGAAATGGCTGTACAAAGAACAGATGTGCTTTTCTTCCTACATTCTCAGATTTCATAATACTAAGAATCAATTATGGTCATTCTGTTAATGATGAAATGTAATGGCCATTATTATTTGGGGGCCTGGTCCAGCTCTAGGCCTCAAAAACATACAAACTCTACTCAGAAAGGCCCGGCACCAGCCAGGAATTGAACCGCTGACCAACTTGCTGTGAGCCAACAGGGCCCAGAGATGTTGACTTCCCTTTTTATTTTGGGACAACACAGACCACATAGAAAGAAGTGGCAGACATTTTATTACATGAACTGATAAAAATGTTTACATACATGTTTACCAACTGTCCTGGCACCAGTAATATATTTTACTCATCTGACAATCTTCTTCAATAAACCATGTATATTTTATATCTGTACAATAACACAATGTTATTATTTGGTGAATGGTCTGAATGGTGAATTGAGTCTGTCGTGTAGATATTTCCCCAGTTATATTTGGCAGAAAAGACAAAACCGCTGCTATTTCATTTTGCAATTCAGAGAGTAAAAGCTGTTTCTTCCTCTGCTCCTCCTTCACGTGTTACTGAAGCTGATACCCAAAATGTGTCAATATTGCAGGTAGGATCAGTGCTGTTTCTGAGAGCAGAGCTGAGGGGGGGACAATTTTTGTAACTTCCCAAAACAATGTGACAATCAGACACACTTTAAGAAGTGGTTGGTCAGGTTTAGAGTTTTAGAGTTTAGAGTTAATGTATTAGAAACGTCTCTCTCGGATGTTTTTTCATTCTTCACATAGCCACTTCAGTCAAATATGGTTACAACTGAGTGCAACAAGGAGAGAATGTATGCTTGTTCAGTTTGCATGCTAAATCATGACACAACAATGACAGAGTTGGTGGAGAGAGCTCTGGGAGGGCAGATCCCTCTCGAGTGGGATAAGGCTGTATTTTACTCTAATTTACTGACATCATCTCCTGGATATGATGAAGGCTCCGTATAACATCAGCTCCCAGAAATTAGCATTTGTTCCTCGGCAGGCACATTATTAATATAGTTTAGAGTTGATATGCCCACTTTCCCCCCTGTTAAATAAACATGCAGCTCATTTATGATGCGTTGTGGCTGTACTTCATATGCTCTAAAGCTTCTGTCATCACCTAAACATCAATACTGCCACAGCACAGATGAGGCGCAATCAAATTTCTTGTCTAGTTGTCTGACAACAGAAAACAGAAATACAACTCCACATGCCGATTCACATGGGGCCAATATGATCAAATTTCCTCTATGTTTGGTGAATTATCAAACAAAATATGCAGAGGATTTTTTTAAATTTTTTTTTTACAAATTATGGGCATGGCAGATTTGCATGGGAAGATTACAAACATCCCCTGCAATTATTACAAATTACTAAAGATCCGCAGTCCCATGCGAATAGGGCTTTAGATATCAAAAGAAAGACAAGTTAGATCATGTGACATGTCATAAATTACAAGACCTCCAGTCACTCTGATGATGAAGAATGTTAGAAGCCAATACAAAAGAACTTTGAGAGAGAATTATACGAGAGAGGAAACAGGAGGCTCTTGGCAGTAGATCTCAGATTTAAACAGAAGAAAACATTCACCTGCATTTTACTGTACACCATGAGTACCCCTTTAAATTAGTCACTTTTCCGATGTGAACACATTCCAGACTCAAAAACTAGGTAGAATTAGCATGTAGTCTTGAACTTGGTGTCTTCTCATGTTCTTCTCACTGAACTTTGCGGTTAAAACTTTAACTGATAACTTCATCATGTCTGTAAACCCTCCATGAATCCTTCAACTCCTCTGTTTTCTTTACCTCCGTCCTCCTAGCAAATGTAAGACTAACTGCTCGTCCTCAGCCAGAGAGAGACCAGTGTCCAGGGCTGTGTGCTCATCATCCAGATGCCTCACTTTCTTCCTCTTCTCTGCTGTGTGCTCCTCTTGTTCATCACTGCTTTCACTGCTGTGTTGCCTTTTAGCGGACCTCATCTGATCCTCATCCTCCTCGGAGTGCAGTTTGTCAGGATCGGGCAGGTTGCTGGGGTCAAACTCGTCTTCGCTGTGATTTGCCAGGTAGGCCACCACCTCATCCTCCTCTTCAGATTTATGTCCGTGCTTCTTGCTTGCCTCCCTCCTGGCTGCCTTCGCCTTCAGCCTCTCCTCTCTGTGTTTGGCTTTCACTTTACGGCTGTACTCCGGCTTGTCAAACTCCTGGTCCTCACGTTTCAGCCTCTCCCTGGCCTTCTCCACGTTGATACCAGAAACTTCCTCCTCTTCTTCCCCCTCACCTGTCACTGCACATTGGACTGGCGGCCACAGTTGCACAGCCACTCCCTGTTCACTGAAAGACACTTTGGTGTTGACTTGAAAGTTTCTTTTGAGGGCCTTTTTGGCTTCTTTGAACTTTGTATCCTTTCCCATTTTCTTTTTGAAGGATGTGGCAGGTTCCTCTAGACTCTCCTGCTCTCCTGTCAGACTGAAGACATCCCTTCTTTTGACTGTCAGCAGGTCCAAGTCTCTTAGATCATCCTCGTCCTCTGCACCAAGAAGTGGTGTCTTGGAATCATCCACCTCTTTTTCATTATCGCTTTCCTCCTCATTTGCTGAATCTTCTGACTCGGGGCTCTGACTTTCCCCATGTGGATCGTTTCCTCTCAGTTGGGCCTTAAAGCTCCTAAGCTCCTCCTCTTCTTCAGACTGCTCCTCACTCTGTCCTTTCTCAGCTCTCAATGCCTGAGCTTTATTTAAGAAGCGCACCCTCGGAGCCACAGCGAGGCCCAGAGAATGCGCATACTCCTCAATCTGGAGTTTAAAGACATCGAACACCTCTTTGTTCTTCATCAGGTAAACTGAGCGCAGGTAGGAAACAAAACACCTCTGAGCTCGCTCCTTCTGCTCCTTCTCCTGAGCAAGGAAGGCCTCCAGCTTCTGCAGGACATTCTGCAGTTTTTCTGCATTCACCTGGAATTAGACAATTAAATGATTACACATGTTTTCTACAGCTCTTCTGTTGTTGTGACAAACACTCAAATCTGTATGTTTGTGTTGCAGCTAAAAGATACCCACAGAAACTACCACTATGAAACAATAATTTGATGAAGCGGTATTTGTGAGTATTCCGCGCTCTTTTTTTTCCCCCCCACACAAAACTCCACAGGGTACTTTGAAGACATCTTTTTTTCCCTCTCTCGTACCAAACTCTATTCATCTGTCAATAGACCCAGAAACCTGTTCAAGGCAGGAATGTTGCACCGTTATTTCTCCTTGCTGTATCCATGTTTGTGTAAAAAGAGTGAGCTGGCATGCAGGGGCAAGGGTGTGAAATTTTGATGACCCATTATGTGTGCGACCCAAAACAGGGGGAATTTAAAAAGCAACTAGCAGCAATTAGCATCCAACTCAGAGAAGAAGAACAAAATTGTTTGCGAATTGGAAAGGCAATGATGTCCGGGAGCTCCCTACTCTCCGAGCCGAGGAAGAGATCAACCACCATATAACAGGGACAGTGTAAGGGAAATTCTCCTTGTTCAGGTGAGGGTTGCTAATTCTCCGAAGAATTTTAGACTCAGTGTGATGAATCAGATCTCTTTAATACATGCAGCATGGAGAGTAGACCCACAGTGTTCTCTGTTGTCTTTCAAATGTCTCTGACTTATATACAGTGGTTACATACTTTGACAGTTGTTGCTCACTCCTTCCCCAAACAATAACCCCCTGATGTTTGTGTTGATCATGCCTTTCCCAGGACAGTGACCCTTTGATGTTTTATTGGACAGTAAATGTCATCCTATCTACCTTCCTGTAACCACCAAAGAGGCAAAGAGAATTGGCCCTCATGTGACTGGAATCTTCCCTCCTCTCACATCCTGATATCTTCTCTACCATACATTGATTTCTGAATTCAAAACTATTTTTATTTCTGCAACAGTTAATGACTGTTATTGCAATATTATGCCATTGTTATTGACGTCTCGTTTCTGTGGGTCACTATGCATTTCTTTCTTGTGTAGCTAGCCAGCTAGGGTTCAGAGGCTGAACAAAACTAAGTCACAGACATGTGGTGCAGCGAGAAAGACACTTAAATCTGGCATGTATAATGGGTGCGTGCAGAGATTTGAGAGTTGATCTGCCTGCTCCCTTCGCTGGTGACAAGAGCCAGATTTTTCACGGCAGGGTGAGACACTTGCTAATTAATATCAGAATGACAGGGTAAGGTCTTAAATTTCTCCACTCAGAAATACGTCAAAGTGATAACACTGTTTTTTTTTAAGGGCTGAGCTATAATGGCAAAAATTATGATGATGATAATTTCCAAATTGATCATAATATTTATCACAATACATAATTTGATCAAGCTGCCAGTTTGAAGAGGATCCTGATAATACTGGAGCATCAGGTTTTCTACTTGATCTAGACAGATAAATGGGCCAGGCTGATATACTGGCTGATTCTTGCTTATCACAGATACATCAGCATTGGTGTATATGCCAGCAAATGAGTAAGAAGAAATGTCCGTACACACAGCCCTGGGAGGCTCCAGTGTTCAGCACTAACGTAGAAGAGGTGTGACTGCCAATCAGAACTCTCTGGGGTCCACTTGTAAGCAAGTCTAATATCCAGTTGCAAAGTGTTGTACTGAAGCTTAGAGTGTTTAGTGTTTCAATCAGCTTCATGGTGAGATTGTGTTGAATGCTGAGCTGAAGTCAACAAACAGCATCCGGATGTAGCTGTTCTTATTCTCTACGTGTGTGAAGACTGAGTGAAGGGCAGTAGATATGGCATTGTCTCTGAATCTGTTTGTTCTGAATAGGGGTGGGTAAAAATAAATAATCTTGTTCTTCTTCTCATTTAATTTCTGAATTCTTATTTCAAAAGATGGTCTACATGGTGTCATGAGTGATATATATATTATACAAATAATTAAAATTAAAAAAGGCTTTAAATATTTCACTCCATGTGTAATGAATCTAGAATATATATTAATGTTTCACTTTTTGAATTAAGTTAAGGAAAAATTTTCCATGATATTCTGATTATTTCAGGTGCACCTGTACATGTTCTGTGCAAGTATATGTAAACTTTTGACCATGACTGTACATACATATGGGTCATTCCATGCCAAATCACCCAAAATCCTGAACTTTTCCCAGTTCATATCATGGATTTTCTCAATTAAAATAAAAAAATAAATCATGTTAAAACTTCTATTAAATTCACGGGACCTTGTAAAGTCCTATAAATAAATTAAACAATTTCCCCTAGGGATAATAAAGTATTTCTGATCTGATAAATGTACTCAAAATAATTTTTATGTACTGATTTTTTAAAGTTTGGCCTGCAGAGCTAAACTTCAACATTTTAGTGTTTTTTTGTATTCCTCTGCAATTGCTTGGTAATAGTTTTCACTTTCTTGCAACTAAATTTTTGTTCTGTGTTGTGTAAAAGTATAACATCTAGAAAAGTTATTCAGTCCTGCATAAAAAAATGTGCCACAGATCTTGCTAAATATAACTTGAGAAGTGAAAAACCCACTTTCTGGATTATTTTAACTCTAGATTTTGCCAAGAAGGATTATTTTAACTTTCTTGAATATGAGGTTATTGTAGCTAGTCAAACACAAAATTCCCAATGGAGAATATATCTTTATGTTTCCATTTTATTTATTCTCATAGTTGACAGAAGTATGTCCCACTCAACCACGGTAGGTGGCGATATGCATCGTTACAGCTAGTTGCTACTGGACCTTCATCCAGTTGACCTATTACGTCACATACCAATCAAGTTAAGAAGCAGCAAACGGGTTGCACAGCGAACGGTGAAAACATGGATCACTTTTCGGTGCTGTGCATTTCGTATGTACTCTACGCTTTACTTTTAGTACAAATGAGATGCACGATATCCCTCATGCTTAATTATGCCATGGACAACTTCCAGGTCAATGCCCGGGGCAGGGACTGTGTTGCATACGCAGAGGCCAGTTAATTGCATATTATTTTGATAACTGATTAAGTGGTTTGAATAATTGTTTTAAGGGAAAAAAACTCAAAATTCTCTGATTCCAGCTTCTTAAATGTAAACATTTTCTGGTTTACTCTCAATTGAAAATTTTTCAAAATTGAAACAAACAAAAAAAAAACAATTGACAGATTAATCAACAATAGAAATAATCGTTAGCTGCAGCACCAGATTTGATGTCTGTTGTCTTGATTATTGTCCTGTGTGTTTGGTTTTAAACAGAGTTAAACATGAAATGTATGTTACAATCCAATACAACAATAACACTAAATGCAGCCTAGAGTTGAGCTGTACAGTACTGTTCTATTGTGGATTTCATCACACTGTACACCGTCTATTTTTCTGCTCACTGTGTATACTGTGGTGCTGTGGATGTGTGAGCTCTAACCTGGATCTTATTGATGGGAACCTTCTTTTCCTGCAGCTGGCTGACCATGCCCTTCTCTTCTGAGGGGAGCAGCAGCAGCAGAGCCTCCCCCCCCTCCTTGTACCTGGCGGTCCGGCCCACCCTGTGGATGTAAGTGTCTGCATCTTCTGGACAGTCAAACTGCAGCACCCAGTTGACTGCAGGGAAGTCCAGGCCTCTGGCAGCTATGTCAGTGGCGAGGAGCACAGCGTTCTGCTTTCTGAGGAAGTCATTGTAGACCTCCACTCTCTTCATCTGCTGCTGCTTGCCATGCAGAGCCAGGATGGGCATGCCGGGTCTGAGGCGACAGAGGACCCTGAACAGGTACTGCACCTCCTTGCAGCAGGCAAAGAAGACGATGATCTTCTTCTTTAGGTGGTTCCTGATGAACGAGTAGAGCATGTTGACCTTATGGTGGAGCTCACACACTACGTAGCTCTGCTCCAGCGTGGCAGGCGTGCTGAACTTGGCCTTCTCGTGAACCCACACGTACTCTGGGTCTTTGAGGCTGAGCCGGGCCAGGTCTTTAACCGACTTGGTCTGCGTGGCGGAGAACAGCAGCGTCTGTCGGGATTTAGGAAGATTATCCACGATGGCGTTTAGTGTGTCCGCGAAGCCCATGTCCAGGATGCGGTCCGCCTCATCCAGGACTAGCATGTGTAGGGTGGAGGCGTGGAAGGTGGCTGTCTCGTCCATGTGCTGGAGCAACCGGCCCGGGGTGCAGATGACAATATTGGTATGGTGGATCCTCTCCGATTCGCTCTTAAGGTCTTTGCCGCCGATGATGAGCCCCGCTGAGAACTCGTGGTTCTTGCCCACCTTGCGGAGGACTTCGAAGGTCTGGTAGGCGAGCTCTCTGGTGGGGGATATAATGAGGGCACCGAGGCCGTCCATGGAGGTCCACTGCTGGCGGTACAGACACTCCAGCACCGGTATGAGGAAAGCTAAAGTCTTCCCAGAGCCAGTCTTTGCCGCGCCGAGGACATCTTTACCTCGCAAAGCGAAGCCGATAGTCTGCCGCTGAATCTCCGTGGGCTGTCTGTACTGAGCCTCCTGCAAACCTAACAAGGTTTTCTTTGAAATGGGGAAGTCTGAAAACTTGACAGCCTCCTTAATATTTATGTCGGCGTACCTGCTAACAAGCCTTTCGATGTACTCCCGCTCGACCTGCCACTCGGGTTTATTCCTCTGTGCTCTCTCTCGTTTCACTCGCTCTTTCGTCTTGTTGTATTTTTTCTTCCATTTCTCGAAGTTTTTGACAGGGTCGGTGTCGTCTTTCATCCTCGCGGGTTTAAGTGACTTCCCGAAGGAGTTTGGACTTTTTTTCTCCATGATTTACAACAAACAGAGAAAGAATATAGAGTTAAAACACGGAAGCTCTACCGTTTTAATCAACAGCGTGGAGAAGACAGCTCGTCGTCGCGGTGTCGCGTTAGTATGACGTTTTCATCACGCGACACCGATCTTTTTTTTTTTTTTTTTACAGAATACTTTATTAAAAACTGTGGGAATTACATACAGAAACACAAATAACATTTAAGAACGTCTCCAATGAAATTATTTTTTTGAGCATTGTTAACTTCTACAAATGTTTTTTTATATTACACATGACATCATGAGCAAAAGAACCGGTCAGTGCCATGGCTGAACATTTCTGCTTTAGAACTGCAGCATACAAAGGAAATGGTACAGATTCAGACAGCCAGGGTTTCATACCTCAAACCTAAGAAACTAATCCCGTGAATTTGCGCGATGGGGCATTCCACCTTAACATAACGTTGCTGGGAAACGAGCTGTGTTAGGGAGAAGTCAGGTGTGCAGATGTAGCTTATTACATGTATATTGTATTCCGAGTTTCCCAACTTTTAAAAAATGTCAGAGACATGTTTAGTTTTGGACTGCAAAGTTGGAAAAGGGAGTGCATTCACTCAAGGACATGAAAAACAGGAGAAATGGGTGCAGTGTACATGGAATAATCGTGATGTCCCAGCTAAACTTCTGGAGTTATATATATATATATATATATATATATATAAATATATATATATATATATATAAATATATATATATATATATATATATATATATTTATATATATATATATATATATATATATATATATATATATATATATATATATATATATATCTACATATACAGGATGGCGCCGCAAATGACAGTGATCTTGCAACACTGTTGTCCTATTCTGGAATCTTTTTCATAAACTGTAAACCTTTTTATTCTCCACGAGAATTTTCCTCATTCATACTGGTCGGTGTTTACGTTCCACCGGAGGCGCAGGAGGCGCAGCGCTTGCTCGCCGACCAAATACACTGACTGTAGAGACTATGTAGACTGTAGAGACTGTAGAGCGAAATTACCCGGACGCTTTCGTTGTTGTCCTCGGCGACTTTAACAAAGGGAATCTCTGCCATGATCTCCCCAAATACCGTCAACAGATTAAATGCCCGACCAGACAGGACAACACTCTAGATCACTGCTACACTACAGTCAACGGTGCCCCCCCCCCCCTCAGCACTGGGCCACTCGGACCACGTCACAGTCCACCTGATTCCCGCATACAGGCACAAACTAAAACTCTCTACACCTGTTGTGAGGATATGCAAGATATGGTCCAGTGAAGCAGTGGAGAGGCTTCAAGAGTTTCTTGACTGTACAGATTGGACTATTTTCTGGCCTCCTAACAACAGTCTGGATGAGTACGCTGATTCTGTGACGTCATACACCTGCTTCAGTAAGGAACTGTGTGTACCAACACGAACCAGGGTGAGTTACAACAATGACAAGCCCTGGTTCACTGCTAAACTCAGAAGGCTTGGTCAAGGAGAAAGCGTTTAGGAGTGGGGCCAAATACAGGTTTAAAGAGGCCAAATACAGGTTTAGCAAGGAGGTGAAAGATGCTAAACGGCTGTACTCTGAGAAGCTACAACAGCAGCTCTCAGATAACAACTCGGCCTCTGTCTGGAAGGGTCTCAGACAGATCACCAACTACAAACCAAAAGCCCCCCACTCTACAAACGACTTACAAATGGCCAATGACCTGAACGAGTTCTACTGCCACTTTGAAAAACAATGGGACAGGACTGTCACCATCCCCCGGGATCCAACCCAACTCACCCAGACCCCCAGCCCCTTCCCTCCCACCCCAGCAGAGGCCTCCCCACAAGTGCCCGCTCCAGATCATCATCACCCAGGACCTCAAGTGGGAGCTGAACACCAGCTGAGCTGAACATTTGTAATAAGCAGGCCTGCTCAAGTAGAAATAAAGGTAGTGATCAAAATAGCTACTTCAAGTAGAGTACAAAAGTACTTAAAATGACTTGAGTGGTGAGTAATTTCATAAAGTCTTTTATTTGATGTGAATCTGATGGATCTGATTATTACAACCACAGATGGTCTTCTATGGGTAAAGAGGTGAACACACGTCTGTATTTATTTGTGATGAAATGACAGATGATCATCTCCTGATTGGATCCAATGCCACAAATACATCAGGACAATATTCCCACTCTGTATATTACATCATTATTAAACTCTATTAATTTAAAATGATATTGTTTGCTTGTTGTCTCCTATAGTTTTATTATGATCCGGAAAATAAATGAGCAAATTGTGTGTAATAATAGATGGTGTCTGTTAAAATGTCAAAATGTTACCGTGTCCTTAAACTTTGATGAATCCAGTACAGATGAGCCCACATCTGGTCTGTCCAATCACATGAAGACAGTAAGATTAGAGATGTGTCCACATCGGTCTGTTATCTTTCTGAAGATGTCTCATATCAGACGACTCACCTGACTTCATGTCTTCACTGTAACCTGAAGACCCTCTGTGGCCTAAACATTACATCAGTAGTTTGTCTGTGTTTCGTGTGAATAATTTGGTCTCTGCTTCCGTCTTCATCACTGCACCACTGAGTGTGACTAGTTCAATGCACATTTGGCTACATTACAGCAGAAATCAGGAGTAATAGTCTTTTTGAAGCATGTACGGTGTGTATACATTAAACGCACACGCTTTAACACAACACACACACGTACTGCTCTCTGTCAGCTCGGTGCTCTGATGACTTCACAGCTGTAGCCTGCTGCACTGAGCACTGGTAGCTCATCTGTTAATATCAGGGGTCAGTGCGATTTGAAAACCATCCTCCTGCTGCAGCTTCTGCCATTATGCTGCTTTGAACAGTCATGTGGAGGAGTGCCTGTGGTAGAATAACCAGCAGACCTGGACCAGCTGACCAGCTCTTAACGTATTGTGCATGAATTTATAAAATAATAGATTGATAAAAGTAGAGCTGCCACACAGACCCTTAAAGGACTGGCCAGACATTTCAACCCCTGATTATACAGTTATATAGCACCAATCTTGTATTTTAATATTTAGGAAACAGTTACTGAGGTCCAGACCTTGGTGACCTCACAGCAGGCTACAGCCATGCTGTTAGTGGAAAGCTGGTAATGCAAGTCGGTGTCATGGCCAGAAAGGAAAGAAGCTCCACATAATTACCCCAATATGCGGACTCCTTGCTTCCATCATGTCTCCTAAATGAGAGCTCTTGTTTACCCAGAAATATGATACAATCACTCAGTCTTTTCAGTATTTACCTATTTTTGCTGACTTATATTTTGTTCAATTGTTATTTCACTCAGGCGTCTTCAAACATTTTCAATAGCACTGTTGCTTGCAAGTGTCCTGTGCTCTGGTGTCTCATTGCAGCCTTGGTAAGGCAATTCAGGTTTTGTAAAAACCCAGCATGGCATAAAAAAAACATAGCGGTTGGTCACAAATAGACAATCCCAGTGATACAAATTGCTATGTCGCTGTAAGCCTGGTATACCTTTCATTTGTTGGAATGAAAAGTACATGTACAAGGAAAGGAAAGAAAATCTTTTCCCTGACTGGGACAGGGCTGCTAGTGGCAGGTTGGTTGACCTTTCCACTCAATTTCCAGCTTTTCTTGAAAGGTCCTGCACCCACAACATCACTGGTACCATCAGCAGTGACGTCAGTGAAGTGAGATATCTGCACAGAGCCCAAAGATACTAAACAACACCCAATAAATGTACCTTGTTACCTTGTAAGCAACAAACTTTTTCCAATAAATGAGATGTACACAATGGAAAAAGACAAATTGTATGTAAACTGGTGTATGATGCAGAGGTTTTCTGCTTTGAAGTATTTGACTTCCAGAAGGAGATACAAGCAACTTTCCTAAAGAGGAACATTGAAAGTTGAATGAATATGATGCGGTACAACTATAAACAAAGTCATTTAAAGAGTTGGATGACGTGAATGACATGAATACGCAAAATTTGCATCATTTGCATATTCATTCAAGTTGGAAATATTCAACTTAAGGCTTCCTTCAGACTGACTTTAGTTCTACATTGAAGAAAAAAAATCACCCCACATCAGTCCAGGCCAGCTGGGGTGTTAATGCAGAGGATTGAAAAATATGCTGGATTGTCATCATATTTCAGCACTTACCTTGTCTGAAGCAAGATATACCCACACCAGAGAAGCCCTCTGTGTTGTTTTAGTATGAATACAGGGCTGTTGTCTGATAGCTATTGCAAATTTACACTTGACATGGATCAAAGGAAGAAGCAGATTTTTTGGCTGGTTTTGGTATAGTTTATTTATTAATGGTATATTTTTGCATAGGGAAACATAGTCATTTCCAGTAATGAATTCATTAGCATTTCCTGATAGCAATGGCTAAATATGTTTAGAATGACACATTATTAAGGATGTTAATATCCCCCACAGCAGATGAATAACATTAGGGCAGAGAGACAGATTCAGACAGATTCATTCAAACGGGAACAGCACTCCAACCTTAAACGGGCAACTGTCAGTCCATGTAACCATGAGAAGACAAGTACGCAACAGTGTTGACATAATTTCCTGTCCCTGTCTAAATGTAGTCTTAGAGGTACAGTTTACATCATGCAAGAGAAGGTTGATTATTGACATTTACACAGGAAAAAGTACTTAAAGTGCTTGTTAAAGCTATAAACTACATCCAGTCCAGAGCAGCAGCCCTTTCCACAGTGAACATCTCAGGCCAGAGTTAATGTCAGCACTGAGCTCTCCCAAGCTGGAACATAATAGATAAGAAGCATAACTTGCCTCTACCTCATCTATTATTATCTCATATTGGGATATCAAGTTGTGCACATATCTTACTGGCAGGTGTCAATTAAAGTTGTATATTAGGACAAGTTATTTAGTTAAGTTAGACAAGAAAGTTTCTTGTTCGACTATGAGTTATAGCCATCGTACTGATGTTCTTTTAATGTGTTCTTTTGGAAGTGACCATAATGCACTCTGTGGTGCACCCCCACCATGTCGACTGTTTTGAGGTATTGGAGGACCTCATCATTTATCATATGTATAATTGATTATCGAAGATTTTGTGTTATAGTATAGCTAAATTATCTATATAATGTCCCAGTGTGCACTTGGTGCAAACATGACTGCGGTCTGTGAGAATTGTAGTCATGCAATAACTGATGAAAGCTGATCATGCCTATGCTCTCTCTGATGTAAGGGATATATCTGGAAGCTAGCAAAGCAGTCATATACTGTAACAACTGGAAAATTATAGGAAGAAAACTTGAAATATGAGACTGCAATAACATATTCTGTGAAAAATAACTATTTTGTTCATTACAAACCGTCTTCGGCACATGGAGTAACAGTGTGCAGAAGCGATGTTACTGCAGATACAGAAAGGAATCAACATTGCATCACTGTCACAGGAAAACTTGTAGCTCTACAAAATCTGATTTTCAGTAATTATGAAAGGTGTTCCAACTGCTGTGAGTCTGAATTACAGAAAAGGTTTTGGAGGGCAATTAAAAAAACAAACTTGCAATTCATGTAAGAAAACACAAAAACAAACACATACTAGAATTACAAAGGTTTCAGGCAACCGCAGCAGTAGGGTGTTGAATGATAATAAGTTTATAGAAAAGAGCCCTCTAGGAAAACATCCCCCAAAACTTAACTGTTAGATATTCAACAGTCTCTTTGCTCCTCTCACAGCCGTCAGGTAAAGATTGATCAACTTTAGCTGCTATGCTATAAAACGGGAATGACCACCTGCAGTGCCACTATTCAGTTAAATTGAAAACTGCTTACAAAACTAACCATAACCAGCCAATTACAATCAAAAGCTTCAGAAAGCAGTTATTATTCTGCCATGATGCATCTCAACTGGAGTCATCCAAAAATATGGTTATTCTCTGCTAACAGTGCTGACAGTGGTCAAAACAACACTTGGTTTGTACCACAAAGTATAGAAAAATCTAGCGGCAACTTCACACCTAATAAATGTATCCCAATAATTAATGACATGTCTTAGTCAATATGTGGTCAACAAATTTCAAAATATCTTTGACAATGTACCTATCCAGAAACTGACAACATTCATACAGTGGCTATTTTTCCACAAAAGTAAGCAGGATTTTCGATTTTTTCAACTTGCCATCAGGGCAAAACTACAGTTATGTCAGTCCAGCAGCTACAGCCAAGTCGCGGATGATGTGGATTCATGGGTTACTTCATTAACATTGGGGATACTGTCAACTGCATGGGACACACTGGCTCCCAATTCAGGCAGCATAACAGTGTGGTAGTCACACTAAACCAGCCAGGTACACAACATTCTAAGTAGTTCCCAAATATTGAGGATAAGCTATTAAGTTCATTAAAATGCCAGGCATGTTAATGAACCAATAATTGTAGATACAAATTGTTCATGTAGTAGTCAAATGCTGAAACAATGCTGAATCAAAGCCTAAACTGTCCATAGCAATAACTTAACACTGCATCTTTATAATGTACATGTTAGTCAATTTTGATGTTTCCTAGTAATGTGATGTGTGGAATGAAATATTAAAGTAAATGTGAGCTGAATACAATGACACTGCTAATTCTTAACACTGGTCATTTTCCTTAAAGTAGCATTCCAAGTTTAGCACAAACTCAGAGTACCCTAGTCATCTTTCTGGTCTAATGGTTCCACTGCCAACATTTATAGTATATGTACATACCACAAAGACACTATGAACATTAAAAGATGTGTTTACTAACATTGGTAATAAGTATCCTGACCATGTGGACTGTATGCATCTTCAAAGAATAAAACTGACAAAAAGTGTGTGAAGATGTAGTCCTTGCCCAAAAGCTCTTCAACATAGTAAATTTATAATGGGGTCTATAATATCTAATAATATATAACTACAATTACTACTGTAAATAATGTAAATGTAATAATAATGCAATGATCAGTTATATGTTGTGTCCCATTTAGCCTTGATCATCGTAAACATTTGGGCCTGTCATAGTAGGAACATTACAGGGGTTTCTAATAACACTAACAATGGCTCAATTCTTCAGGTGTCCATCCAAGTAAGCCATGACAGTGTGAAAGTGAGCCAGCATGCACAATACAGGACCCTGAAGCTGAAGCAGCTATATGGAACTCAGACATCATTTATTTTATTAGTTACACCTCTGCTTTCCCAACTGTCACATAAATGTTAAAATGTCTTCCGTGAAAAAGACCCATAAATTCTGCAAGCTTAAGATAAAGCAGAATGAAATTAGCATTAAGACAGAATACACTGGAACAAGATAAGATGAAGATACTTTCTTGGTGTATATGTGTCTAAATATATCAATAACTATATGTTTTTTACTTAAATATTTGTATACATTACAGGCTCTGTGTGTGTGTTGCATGACATTTCATTCTGCATCAATGTGTTATAGAATGGCAAGGAATGAACCTTGATACCTTGATTCTCCTGTTAATGCCTTAACACATTCAGGAAATACTTGATAACTATGTATCACTTAGTATTAAGTTGCTGATTTGTTCTGAACTCTGTCTTTGGTAACTACTCACAATTTTAGTGCCTTTATATACAGTGATATCACCACATTATTTATTAGCATTTGAAATCTGACAGCCTTTTTCAAGTGCAGCCTTGAAAGGAGGTGAGAATAGGACAAAGCTATAGTCCCTGAAAATAATCCAACCACATACCTGCAATCAATAACACATTCATTTCCCTCAAATGCAGATAGTATGTCAGTGTTCCTTTAGGTTTTCTTTAACTCTTTGGGTAGTTTTATGGCTTATCATCTCAGGACCTGGCCAGCCCATTTCCACAGCTAGTGATGTTCTCAAAACCAATCAATAGGCCGACGTGTCACACAATCACGTAGTGTTTAAATTTAACTGCAAGGTACAGTATACAAAATAAATCAGTTAAACTAGCTGTAACATGAAAGGCACTGCTTCTTAAAATCATTTTAGTGTTTTTTGTTTTTTTTTCCAGTTTCCATGCTGTTGACCTGCTGGTTTATTTTAATAGAGCAGAGAAAAACACTTGCAATTCAGCTTTCTTTTTCACGAGAAGAGTGTTGCATGGAAAGGCCTGTTAACAACGTGCCTGTTCAATTGCTTGGCCTCTGGTATTAGGCATTGCAGTTTTCTTGAGAACTGCTCATCCAAACTACTTCATACTTCAAACTGATTGCAGAGGGTTATCAACACATTTAAAACTGAAATAAGATGACATCTTGTTAGGTATAACCAGCACCTATACCTCGGCCTTGCTCCTAACCCGTGTCCACTCTCAGCTGTTTCAGAAGTCGTGTTAAGTTGCTGCTGGTGAAAACCCAATGTTTTCCAGTTTTGCTGCTTTATAATAAAAGATTTAAATAACTAAATACTGGGGACCTTAACTGTGAAGGATTTAAGAATATGTGTTTATCTCTAAATCAGCAGAGCTTTGTTTGGGCCGATTCTTCACCACTGCAGAGAGGAAGGGTTTTTACAGTGACTCGTTTAAGCACTACTCAACATAACAGTGTCATTAGTTAAAGGCCATCAAGTGGCTAGCTATAATGGACATGATAAACCTACTGTGGTAACCTGCTGTGCTGGGCTGACATACTGAGTCAAACTGAGTCAGGATGAACCAACACGTGTAAGGAAAAGCCCCATTACTTTGTACAGCCTGGACTAAACTGCTGTGAAGAATGCAGGAAAGATGCCATAATGTTGCACAACAGTTTCCATAACTATTATACTGTAAACTGAGCCTATCTACAAATGTCTGCTGCTGTTTGTGTGTGTGTATTGTATGTTTTTCTGAGTGACTTGAGCTCTCTGTCCCCCAACCACTACTGCAGAGTGAGTTTTGTAAATATGAAGTAGATTGGATGAACAGTTCTCAAGAGATGCAAACCACAGAAAGATGCAACAGCATTTATCATCAGTGTATGAATGTATGTATGAATAGGTGAATGTGACCTGTGTTGTGAAACGCTTTGAGTGGTTTTTAGACCTGAAAAGCACCAAATAATTGCAATTCCATTTAGCAGTCTATCCATGTGTACAAGTAAATGTTTGTGACAAACACATGATTCTCATTAACACTCAAGGTGGGGAATTCCAGATTATCTTGAACACAATGACGTCGATTATTATTGATTCCTCAATTGGACTTGCCTTCCTTCTCACAAGGGTTAGAAGAAATTTCAACTCTAATTGGCAACAGTGATACCATAGTTAGACTTACATGGTGTTATACTTTGTTTGAGTCGGTTTGATATACAGGACTGGGCACACTGTTGTTGCATTTTGGCTTGGTGGTGGTATTTAGCAAAGGCCTTGTTTCAGTACATTAGGGACTTTAAGCAGCAACGGTTGAAGGGACGGTGTTCGAGAAAGAAAGTTCCAGACTGTGCATGCGTGATTCTATCTCGACACTTCCTGACATTATAGTCCATCAGTCTACTATGGGAGAATGCCTGTTTTGCCATACCCAGGAGTACGTCAGAAAGTGTTAGAAGGTAGTTGTAGAAGAAGTTGTATATTTTGTAATAGACAATCAAGAGCTAATCACAGACGCATCACAAGTGAACCATAATTAGCCCTATCGAGGTGCTGCTTCATCTTTTTGACACATCACAAAAATACCGTCAATCCTCTCTGTCAAAGTGGCAGCAATATTAGTAGCACAATCCAGCTTCATACCTGTGATGCTGGTTACACAGTCTTTGATGTTATTCAGTTACATTATTAGAGCGAAGGGTGCAAACATGAAATTGTACATTCAACTTAGACTAGTATCCGTGACTAGTATCTGTATTACTCTTTTGTGTGATTGGTGGAGCATCATGTTGCTGCCAGTGTTGCTGATCTCCTCTCTGTCTGTCATTGGGTCCATTTTGGATCGCATCTAAAATTTGGAACAGTGATTTCATCTACTTCCATGTTCAACTGCGAGACAATTCCAGAAACAGTTAATTGTATGTCCATTTCTGTCTTAACAAATATTCTGTTCTTGAAAACAGAAAAAAAAGTAACATCACTCCCCAATTTCAATTTGTTCTCACCAAAATTGTGACACGATGTTAGGATTGGATATTGATTTGCTTTTAGACAGGCATACAATTTAATACGCTCACAAATTATTTCAGATTTGGACTATTTGACGGAAACTTGAATATTGGACATATTGAGCAATTGCAACAAAATGTTCATTTACCGACATATAAACCACAGCAATTCTGCTCATTTCAACTGCATTTTTCATATGGGTGATACTACAGCCAATAGAAAAAAATACTGTTCATAATTCATTGTTTAATTTTTCATGATTAATCCTATACAAAGCCCCTATGTGTCAGGACAAGATTCAGATATTAGTGTTGCTGCCACTGTCAGTCATCATCAGTCAGCTAACATCAATGTCTATCTTGTTCTTGGTCCAGATCCAATTGTAGATTTTTCTCTGAACACTGACTGTTATTAAAATAACACATTTAGAGGAATGTGCAACCTGAGCAAGTGTATGCATTCTTTGAGTGAATTCTGGTTCACTCTCACTTAACTTGACTTCCAGGATTGTCTCTCTCCCACTAACATTTTCACCCATCACCATTCATCATCCCTCACATGGCTAAACCAGCCCACCCAATTTTTTTCTCATTTCATGAGTCCCTTGCTCTGTATCGTGGCCACCACAGCTAAAGTAAAATGCACAAGCCTGACTAGTCACAAGTCCATGTTCATATTTTTGTACACACTGCTGTTTAAAACTTTACTTTTACAAGCAACATAATAACAACTGAAGAAATAACTGAAAATATAACCTAAAAGCCAAGTTAAATAGTCAAGTGAATGCATCCATATAAAACACAAACTAATTCATGGCTTTTTGTAGTCTCTTGTCATATGATCAGTCACATGGTCAAAACATAATACAGGCAAATGGATGGTGTTATAATGGCCAATTGTAGAGTTCATTAGCCCCGAAGCCCAAATCTGAACATGTTTCCATCAGGTGGGAGTGAGTGGCTCTGCCACATTAGATGCCTGACAAAATATTCACAATG
Organism: Pagrus major; assembly: GCF_040436345.1. Lineage (NCBI taxonomy): Eukaryota > Metazoa > Chordata > Actinopteri > Spariformes > Sparidae > Pagrus > Pagrus major. Next base: position 33,369,368 of record NC_133225.1, on the reverse strand, counting down.
TAGTATATGACTTTTCCCTGCAATAAATACTATCAAGTGTGTCTGCATGTATTTAATATTTGATAATATAACATAATGTAGACTTAGTAGTGTCTCTGATATTTGTTTGTTTTGTGAACATTTAGTCAGGACTTGCCACCAGGCTACTTTTAGAACCAATGGTTTTGCTTTTACAGAGTGGCATTTTCAGATCCAAGGTGGGCATACTGTAACTAAACACTAAAATAGTGTATAGTTTATTTACAACACATTAGTGTCCACATTTTTGGAAAACACACACCTAACTGAAAAACAAAACAAAACAGTGAATGACGTGTTTGACACAGTAACACTTGCAATGTCAATTAACCAGTCCACACACGCTTTTACCACTTCCCTTTAAACACCAGAGCCACTAAACCATCTCTATGAGTGCTATCAACACTGCTTATGGCAAATGACGTCATTATAAAAAGTCACTTAAATTAATAGTCAAACATTTTGGGAACCACAGTTCTTTTTTTTTTCTTTCTTTTTTTTTATAGATTTCCCCGGACTTCTTTCAATCTAAGTTTGCTCAGCTGTCATGGAGATGATTCAGTTGTTAAACGATCAAATGAAGTATAGAACTTAACTTATGGTTATACGATAGTGGGTGTTTGTATCTGGAGGGCAGATTATAACCCCTAAACCAGGATATAAACAATTCAATCAGCTAATGAAAATTAAATTTGCTGTGCCTATAGATGAATCATGGTAGAGAATAAGCATCTGTCCAAATTAGCTTAAGCTAATGAAAGCTTTCATTTGGCTTACACTTAGCTAGTATCTCAACTGGCAGGTAATGCACTGCCACTGCTTAACCTAAAATTGTACCAGCTACACTGGTTAATGCCAAGCAATTACACATGCAGCTTTTTTAAAGCTTCCAGAAGTACCATGAAAAGTGTGATCACTGTCCATTAATGTACTGATCTTTAACTAAAGGCAAGGCACATAATGTGTTGAAATATCGTGCAAAATAGAAGTTTAACAACAGGGCTATTATTAAATTTAAAGAAATTGCCAGCCCTTCCATCCGCTGCCCTCTGATATAGCATAGAATACAGAGGAAGAAGGGGTTGGGGGGTAGGGATAAGGATAGAGAGGAAGAGGTATCATCAGTTCGAGCCATGCATTCATTAGGTCCGCACAGCGACCACGGCAGCAGCATGCAGTATACATCAGCTTTAGGCCAACTTTAACCAAACCTGAAACCTTGCCTGAAAACCCAGTCCATATCAGCACACTCAGTACAAAATCTGAACCCCTAGCAGACACTGACTGCTGTCAACTTTAATCCCAAAGCCTGGGAAAGGAAAGGGGAATAACATGGACATAAACTTAGTTTTAGATGCAGCCTGACTGCATACAAAGCCAATAGAAAAACGCATGTGGCCAGAGAAGACACTTGTTCAAGATGGTGCAAAATCACTTCTACTAATTCCAACACTATGATGCAAAAATTTATAGATACAAATAGACAAGAAAAAGGAGAATAAAGTGGAGGCAAATATCAGCCCCCACTTTTTCTGGGGAATTCCAAGTCTGAGTACACGTAGGCACACTGACTGTGGGACAACGCCTGCAGTCTGCAGAAACAATCTAATCCACCTTAACACAGATACACCAATACACATCTCCAGGCAACACATTTCAACAGACTGCTTTGTAATTCTAAAGAAGCTTCTGGATTGTATTATTCTTCTACATTCAGCTCTTTGACAACAACTATTGTTGCTGTTCCATGAACTGACACCTCACTCTTTATGACTTCTATGAATGTGTGAGATGTCAGCATTACCAGAGAAAGGGATAAATCTTCCGGTTCTATTAAAAGCTAACCTTGTCAAGTTTTTGAAAGGATTCTAATTAAACTTTAAAATGCAGCATGTAAGATTTTAAGCTATTAAATGCCTTTCATAAGGTTATTGACTAAATGAAGCTGTGAAAAGCCAGCCACAAGAGAATATTATCTTATCCTCACAAAAGCACTGTCATAATGCATATTTTATGTCAAGGTTAGACACGAAAAAGCAAGCTTGTGGCTTTTTTTTTTTTTTTTTTTAAATGCTTGACTTGTTGCTTGTTTCAAGTGGTAAACCATCAAAGTTTGACCTGAAACCAACCTTGGCATTGCCTAAAACCTGTCCTTCTATTCATCCGTCTCCAGCCCACCCCTACCTAAACCAACTGCTACAGTTCCTCCAAAGATTGTTGAGGTTGAGTTGGAGTTGAGCTAGACAGTCCAGAACTTGTCTGGGACACCCTCTAGACAAGACTTTTGTGCTCAGGTCAAGTCAGTATGCAAACAACCTGATGTCATAACAATCAACAACTTTAAGAAAACACAGACCAGCATAACTTAAGCATAGTGCAATGCCTGCTGTATTCCTTTCTGTTCTACCTACATAAAAGGACAAACCTCACCTTTGAGACACAAACAAAACCTACACATCTTCTCAAAACGGAGCAAAGATGAGTGTGGACATACAGGAACAATATTCCCATTCTGACACACACACTCACACGCATGCAGTTACATACTGAACACATGCACACACGCGCGCACACACACGCACACACACGCACGCACGCACACACACACACACACACACACACACACACACACACACACACACACACACACACACACACACACACAATGCTACAGTTTTAGACACATTTAGTGTTATACAGCCAGTGCTTCCACATGATCTTGTCTTTGCCTTTTCTCAGTTCTTCTGAGTCGTTTCTTTTTGGCAGGTGCAGGTCTCCTCCAAACAATGTGCCTTTGGCCACTTTGATAAGTACTGTCATGACAAATTGATCATTCATGTAAAAAGATGTCACCGGCTAAAAACAGCCCTTTCTGATACCAGTAGCACTGGGCCTAACTCTATACTGGTGTCCAACTGTAGCATTGTGTGTTGTGTTGGAGGGGCCCTGAAAATAGCTCTTAAATTTCACTATTACTCATTATTTCAGATTTTTATCAAATAGTCTTAAAAACATGAGCTTAGAAAGCAAGTTAATGGTTTTAGGCTGGTGATTGTCAAAAAAGACAAAGCCTCTGTCTTTTGGTGAGAAGGGAGGGGAAGGGAGGGAAACACTGGGCTAATTAAAATATCTTGACATATCAATAACATTAAAAAGTGCAAAGAAACATTAAATATTAACAACAGGATCTCTCTTTCTAGTTGGTTCAGAAAATACGGGAGGCTTATTTGCATATATTTTAAGCAGCACCTGCAGCGGAGAGGGGCATTCTGGGTGTTGAGGGGGATGAGGTCTATGTCTGTTCCAGAGAGGAGGTCTTATACCAGATTTTTTTTAAGACCCAGGGTACGGAGGTAAGACTGATATCCATCCCTGGGAAACAGGCCTCGTCCTGGGGACACAGTTAGGTTACAGGCTTCTTCGGCTCTGGTGTGCTGAGGCCTGGTTGTGGTCTGCAGTTTATCTGGACCAACCACACTCCATTATTTTGACTTGCCATTTGTAAGAACTGTTGAGTGTCATACAGTATAGTTCATTTTATGGCTGCAGAATGGCTGAGTGAAAGCAGCATCCATCTTCATCCAGGCTGTCACTTCTGGGTGTATACATATATATCAATACATTACTTTGTATATTTTTATATATGTATAACCACATGTCATGCTTCTACAAAGCTGAATATATTTTTCCTCTGGCAATATCTTGGCAGCATCGTTCCCTTTCCTCCAGGACAGTACTGCTGTGACAATCACCTTTCCTCCAGAGTTGACTCAGTTGCCCAGATACCAAGACTGGAAAAGAGACAAACACACAATTAAAATTTGCTTTGAAATGAGTTGGATATTGTATAATCTTAGCATGTATTTCTCTCACACACAAGTACAAGACTTACATAGTACAGCCCGTTATTGGTAGTTTGATTTCCCAAAATTTACTGTGTAATTTCTTGGTAAGTACCCAGTACTTACAAAATACTGACGGTATAATTTGTTTCTCCTTTTCACTGAAATACCCTATAGATACCCAGTGCTTACAGTTCACTCTCCTCTCCTCTCCTCTCCTCTCCTCTCCTCTCCTCTCCTCTCCTCTCCTCTCCTCTCCTCTCCTCTCCTCTCCTCTATTTAATTAATTTATATAATATAATTTAATTTCTTCTTTCCTCTAACATTCACCTTTTTTACTCCCTTGTTCAGCTAATTTCCAATTTCAGGGGAACAGTACCTTGCTATAATGTATTTCTCAGTTATTACTGTACGTAGCAGATGAAGTGCAATTTAAACGAGAGCTTTTGCCCCGTCTTCATGGTAGTTGAGACAATACTTTTTAAAGATGTGCCTTTGGCAGGCAAGCTACACCCACACTCATATAAATGTGTTATGCATTTGTACTTCATGATATGATTAGAAATAAGAACAAGTCAGGATTTTTTCTCTTTGTTGAACATTATGTACATCTACATAGTGTGAGTCAATAAAATGGGTCCTTTGTTTGTCCTGCAGCTCATAAGGCTGGAGTAGAAAACAAACTAACCTTTCTGAAGTGAACAGCCATGGAAAGTTAAACTTGAATGTCAAACGAGGTGCCGAGAACATGGAATTTTTCTCTTATTTATTTTAATCAAACAAGAAGAACAAGGTACGCAAACAGTTGTAAAACAAATCACAACAGTTCTCCCCTTGTTATGCTGTAATTACATAGTAATATTAGGGCTGTCCACTTTAACTATAATTACTCGGTAATGATAAGATATGTGCTGCTTCTTTTGTTTTTCTGTAGGTTTTTTGTTGTTCCTCCCTCCTTCCTCTTCGTCTTAATTTTCTTTGTTTTGTCCTCCTCTGATTATGATTTCTGCCGCCCCTTTCTTTCCTGCTTTTGGCCATCAAAGAAAAAAATAAATAATCAAAAATAATCGTAAATAATTGTATATGGTTATTGTTATTTTAAATTGACTCCACCAAAACATATAAACCATCAGTCAGCAACAAGAACATTTAACAAAAGTATAATATTCAGCTCAGTTATAACTGTCAGGGTTAATAGACAAATGATTTTTGTTCTTTACCATTATTGGCTTAAAATATGGCATTTTACATAGAATAAATGAGCCAAGCAGCTCGCAGTCTATTTCTCTTCTCATAGCTTAACAAATTACAAGTGTTATACTTTTTCCTACTGACCGTTGGTTTAGGGCAATACATCTCCAAAAGAGGACTCCATAGTTGAATTTCAGCCTAAAAATGCTGAAACTGAGAAGCTAAAGCTATGGTAGTGAGAGCAATAACACACTAGATAGCTGACTGCTGAGTAAGATGCCCTCTTGGCCAACAGTTAGCTAGTAAAGACTGCTGATTGGTTACTCTGCTCTCTATGACAAATCACCTGAGTCCATCAGGGGGACTGTATTAACCCTTTATTTGCCACAAACAATATTTAATGTGCTAATATAACAGTTACTTCACCAGTGAGAACATTTCATGGTAAATGGACTGTATTTATGTCTTACTTGTTGTCTTAAGGGCACATAAAATAAAGGCAGCTTTCTCCATGATCAACATTATTAATACAAAATATCATCCCAGCTAAACATGAGTGTGTGAGACGGGCCCTGAATAGAGGGAGAGGGATATAAGAGGGAAAGAAAGACTATGCAGCTGTTAAGATGTCTTGAGATTATTTATTTTAAAGTTGGTTGAGACTATTAAGATGTGAAATGGAGTTTAAAATGAAGGGAATAAAAGAAAATCAAAATACTCTAAAGTACTTATTTTGTGTCAAATAGATTTTTTTTCCAAAATGATTTTTTATTTCAAGAGGCAAAGTTTTCAAAAGCTTTCTGTTCTGTATCTTATTTAGAGTTTATGGCACTGAATTGTAATGCGAGTTAGACAGTTATGATGGTCTGGACCTTTGCTTTTAAGATATTTTCTCTAACTGGACTTCTGACTATTAACTGAATAACCCTGATCTTGAGTGCAGCCATTAGTCATGGGTTTGCCCGTATACATGTTGTAGAAGTTAAAAGAATTTTTGATGTTTAAAAAATCTGTAACAAAGACATTAGAGGACTTGTCAACGTGGATCACCACAAAGAACAATTCTATTATAATATTTAAGCTGCAAGCAACAGTTTTTTTGCTGGCTGGATCTCTGTTTTTGTCTCTTAATCTTTGCTCTGTGTTGAATCTGAATTTGATTCTATAAAGTGGCTCCAAAAAGTGCTTAATCTTTTAAATTTGAATTCTGTTATTCTCTCTGTCTCTCCCTCTGTCTCTCTCTTTCTGAAAGTACAGTACATGGAAACATTATCTAATTAATACTTTGCCACACCAAAAAATGTAGTGATAATATTTTTCATCATCATAATCATTAAAGCACATGAAATGCTTGTAAAGCATCGATGAAGCAGAGCCAGATGGCGTAGAGAGGTGTTGGAGACAGGTCAAGCTGCAGATAAGCATGGTTTAATGGGCCCAATGCTACATGTACTGCCTTTCCTTTTTAACATCCTTCTAACAACATCATTAATCTGGCCATCCAAACAAAGAACAAGACATGGAAGGCGCCAGTGTGACAACAAAGACTGAGCGCTCTGGAGCGACAAGCTGACTCCAAACAACTGCCCTACATGTACTATATTTGTTTGGTTGGGGATTATTGTTCCTCACGGCATCATGTGTTCATACCGACAGCCATCAAACACAGACAACAAGATACCAGGAAGAGTTTCAAGTTTGTCTTTATAAATTTGGCTATGGATACTACATCATTTTCATGGCAATTCTGGATAATAGATTTGCAAGCATTAAGACTATAAAATCGATCAGACATAATTCTCAAAGTAAAACACAAAAATGGGCTTGAATATTTACATCTGGCGGGTGGTATTCAGCTAAACCCAGGTCCCATTGTGGAAACTGACACAGCTGATGGAGCTGGCTCCATTGGCTGCTCGATCTGGGGGAAATACTACCAGTGATCAGGCCAGCGTCGCTGGGCTTAGCTGTGGAGCCAGAGGTCGGTATGGCTCACGGCTGGGAGGCTGATGTTGGTGATGAATATCAGTGTGCAGGACTTCTCGGATGTGTGCATTGTATGATCATTTAGAAAAAACAATCTCCTACAATTCCGAAGTTTTAATCTTTGCCGACTTTAACATTGATTGGTCGGATAAAAGCAATAGAAAAACACTTGAAATGTAAATGACAAAATTTGACTTTAACCAAATTGTTAAAGGTGCTACCCAAATGACAAAATCTACCAGATCACAAATTGATTTAATTTTTTTCTAACAGGGAAGAACAAATAATCAAGTCCTATAATTTTCTGACTGGCTTGTCTGCCCACAACATGATTTTAACATCAAGGAAGCTGACTAAAAAGCACATTCCAAGCCTCAGTCCATCTAACACCTATGGATGAAAGTTTTTAAAATGTGAGCTTCCATTTCTGGAGAGTGAACAACAAAAAATACTTTAGGACAAAGTTATCAATAAGGATGATATACATACTTGTTTTAATCAATTCATGAATGTAGTTCAAGGGATTACTGACAAGTTTTTTTTAAAACAGCTTAAGAACTAGAATAGGAAATCATATTTACCTTAAATCAAGAGCTGTTGATCAGACATGTAACTATAGGGCAATACTATCTCACCAGCTCAACTGTTTATAATAAACTTTTTTTATATAGTAAGAGTATAGTAGAGTTTTCAAAGTGTTTCAACAATCAAGCAAAAGCAGGAAACTCGGCAAGACAATATTATGGAACAAACACTCAATAGTCAAGCCAACCACAAGGAAGCCTCATCTAAGGTGAGTTAAAACAAGAACACAGAACAGAACAAAACAATGAAGTATGTAGAAACAAATGACTATCTTCACCCATTACAGTTTACATAATAGAACAGCTTCATCACTGGATAAAGGTGAAGTAATAGTTTTGTCTGGATCTCAAAAAGGCATTTGATACCTTAAATCACGATATTAAACTTTCAAAATTAATTACTCTGATAAACTTATTTCTTCTGATCTGATTTCTACTCTATAGTGGTTTAAATTTGATCTTTTCAATTGTGAACAGTGTGTTATTATTAATAGTGAGAAATCCTCCTTTTTAAAGACGGCAACAGGAGTCCAACAGGACTCTGTTCTTGGTCCGCTCCATTTTAGTTTCTATATAAATGACTTACCACAATCATGTCTTGGAGCAGGTATTCAGATGTATGCAGATGACAGATGCAGATATAAATGTATCTGGTAAAACTACTCTGTGAGTTTCTACACAGCTGACTGATATTAGATTCCCATCTAAAATTTGAGAAGCATGTTTTAATGTGATGTGCTCCCAGGACTGTGTGTGACAAAGAAACTCTTGCAGCTGAATTCTGGACATACTGTGGTCTTTTTAAGGCAGGCCAAAAAGAAGGGAATTACAATAATCAAGACTGGATGTAATAAAAGTGTGTCTTAGAGTCTCAGAGTGGGAAAGTGAGAGCATAGTCTGGACATGATCTTAAGGTGGAAAAGGGCTGTTCTGTTAATGTGTTTAATGTGTGCATCAAAGCAGAGGGTGGCGTCTAGAATGACACCAAGATTTTTTACCTCAGCAACAGGGGATGTGATGAAACGGTCTCTTTGTCTCTCTTGTTTGCAAAAAGTAAACCATAAATATTGACCACCCCCCTGTATCTGCATTAAATGGTGCGGTTCTGCCTGAGGCAACAGTGCTTGCCAGAGCAATGCTTGCAAGCAGACAGGAGTTGGAGTTGTGCAGTGAGCCCCAAGAGGAGCACATACTCCCTAAAAGGAAATCTGGTTTCAAAAAATGAAAAGAAAAAATGATAGACAGGAGAGAGAAAAGAAAGGGCGACAGTATGTCACTCAGTTTCTCTCAAAGAAAGTGTAGTCTGTGGGTGGTTGAAACAAACCTGTTAGCTTGTGAAATAAGCTACATTTCACTCTTTTCTAACCTACATTTACTTAGTGCAGGTAAGGTTTAGCAAGCTAATTATTCTAAATCAGTTGTCCCTGCCCCTCCTACCAGACTCAACAACAGATTCGTCAGCAGCCCCGTCTCCCTATACCCCTCCCCAACCCAATGAACATCTCAAGAAGGTGAGCAACATTGTGTTGAATGACATGTCAGTTAGCATCATTGAAGGGGTCTGTGGGAATTTATCTCTCTTTATCTATCTCTCTCTATTTTTACTATTACGAAAAAATAAAACAAAATCTTTTTCAATCAAACACTGTAATTATTTTTCCAAATAATGATAATTATATGAAACATAAACAGCCTATAGTCTGTATTGGATGCTGGACAGTTTGACTCAGTCTGTATTAAAGTTACAGCCAATACTAAAATAATACCTTCAAGTCAGATGCTTTGATGCAGATTGAACTATGGCTATTTAATGACATATACAGATATATATGTTATTAATCCTGCATGGATCAATTAGTTTGAGTAGCTTGTTGAACACAAAACAAAACCAGCTGTTATTTGAGAAAAAAGTTCAAGTCTTTTGTTCTTATTCATACTAAGTTACCCTACCTTTAAATTTGATGTTACTGATACCTGTTGTTTTAATTTTTGTTTGATTGTTTGCTTTGGTTTGGTTTCATGTATACTAGTATGTGTTCACACAGTTATGACCATATTTTATACCTCATTTTCCATTCAATAACTTTACAATGGAAATTACAGTTAGACTGTAAAAGACCTTTAGCACATTTCTTATAGAGCGTATTAGTCTTGCATCAAATAATAAATTCCACTGTATGCAGACTGTTGCATGTATGTCTGCACAGTGTTATATTTGCACAGCCCACTGGCAGTAAACATCATGCTGTAAGTATTGCACTACAAGAGACAAGACAGTTGCAAAGGTAGAGTTATGTAAAGCTTTGAATGGGTCAATTAGGTCCTGGAGATGTGGTTACAGCAGTTGCGCAGGGTTCATGTGGCCTGTGGTGATGGGGCAGCACCCCTGCAGGGTAGTACCAGTGGCACCAAGTAACGATTCAAGATGGTTCAGCAGAAGACTATGACAGACTGTGTCAAAAACAGCAGTGAGATCGAGGAGGATAAGTACGTATGTTGAGGTAACCAGAGTCGGCAGCTAAAAGCAGGTCATTGATAACAGGGCAGTGTTTTGCCATGAAACCAGACTGAAATTCTTCCAAAGTTTGTAGGTGTTCTTTACCCCTGCGGTGTCAAAATTAAAATAATTAGCGCTGAACAGACAGGAATGTGAAATGAATTATGTGCAGTTTGAAAATGTTGACTGACTGGGAGTGGAGATGGTTCACTAAGCAACACATTGTTAAACAGTAGGTGGAGCTCATGAGGCAGGTGGTTACTTTGCGGATAAGACGTTTGTTAGTTATTGGTTATTGCTTGGTTATTTCAGGACTGACACTGGAATGGTAGGTTTAAAATCTCCTAAATTAAACATTTTTAGCAAATGCATGCTTTAACACTGAAAGATCAAAGTTTTGTGAGTACTTTCAAGCTTAAATTGTGTCTTAAGCTACACATATGTCACCACAGTAAGCTTGTGAAGTTCATAGAAAGTCAATCAGTCTGTGAGTCTCTACTCCCAGATGAAACCATTCATTTTAAAATTCATAAAAAATGAATATAAAATCAAGTATTACAGGTTTCAGCACCTGTCTCCCTAAACATGCTTAACATTTCAGCTTTGGAACCATGTTTCTACCTGCAATTCTAACAACTTTGAACTCCATTCAAGACTAGTAGTACTAGTGTCAAAAAGGGGGATGAAGAAGATGCACTAATAAAGATTTAGGAGAACAATAGTAAAGATTCAAATGTCTAGACACACCAATAAAGAGTGTCAGTAAAAAAAACAGCAATGGATGAGATCTGAAACTTAACTTTTTGAAGAAAGCATAACATAAACAGAAGAGCCACTTAAAATGTCAAGAGGGGATACATGACATCAAATTCAGTCATTCAAATTTAGCACAAAAGAGGGACAGAATTTGAGTGAGATGCAATGATTTCCTTGAAGTGACTTTTTTTGTTCAAAAATAGCCTTTTTAAACACCACAAGTTATTCACCTCTTGGACATATCAAAACTTTACCATATAGAATATAAATATAGGAGTAAGTGGGGATTGATTGGTTTTCTTAACAGATGCTGAAGGCTCATTATCCTCCAATAATCTGGGTTTTGTAGGGTCAACTGAATCCCCCCTAAATTTAGCTTGACAATGTCAAATGAACCGACTAACCTGGGCTTGGTAGAGTCCACCTGGGTCTCGAGGGGTGACTCCAACGAAGGAGGTGCGATTGGCAGGGGGGGTCCCAGGGGCCGAGTATGCTGAGGGTGTTTGCGTAAACAACATCAGTCTCATAATGTCTATTATAATTCCATGTTATTTGTAAAGTTACATAAGGAAATACTTTTAACAAAATCTGTCAACATCTGTCCATACAACAATGGAGCTCCAAAAGCGAATAGCATCAAATCTCCTGGCTCCTTGTAAAGTTCCTGGCTGTGTCATGAAGAACACATTAGCCTAATTGATTCAATCTGCCCCGTTATGCTTGTTTCTGCACTCAGCTGCAATGCATAACTCTTTATGGCAGTACATCACACACAGCTCCAACTATCACTGATTTTGGTGAAACCGAATGACATTTTATACAAAAAAATGTCCTCTGGTTTTCCCTCTTAAGTTCTCCAGCTGCTCTGCCTCATCTATCTGTGATTTATGGAGTTTCCTGAAAGCAACCTGTTAACTTCTGTGTAGTGTGGCTGCAAGATAGCTCGCTCTACAAGCCTAGTGAACTCTGCTCGGAGCATGGCCGGAGAGTGTATGGAGGGAGGAGGAGATTTTCAGATGGGGGGCCATGATGTGCACCAGAAGCGGAGCCATGAGAGCAGGCAGTGGAACCGGGCTCTGCAGCCTCTATGAACATCATGACAGAAGTGAGGAGATCGAAGAGGAGGAAACTAAGAAGAGAAAAAGAGACAGTGACCGACCAAGAGGCGGCACAAGAGACCAAAGAGGACATTGACGTTGGAAGCTAAGAAGAGAAATGTAGTGATAGTGACAGAGCAAAAGGCAAGAGACAGAGTCTCAGACTGGCTATTTTAGTCCTCTAGCACAGCTTTGCCAAATAAGACTGTACGACAGACTGAGAGCTGGATAAGTTGTTGTTGAATAGTAAATAACATTAGCTGGCTTGCTAAATTAAGTGGCTTCTGTTGTTGCGCTTGCTTGATGTTTGGCTGTGTTGGCAAAGTTGACAACTTACTAGTTTTTGATCATTAGGCAAATCAACCCATTTTGACAGAGGATTTGTCACACTTGTACTACACAATGTTGCTTTACAACAGATAAAGTAATTATTATTGGATTTTCATATTTATGTATACAATCAATAGCCTTGGTGCTGCATGTATCTCATTCTTAGGATCAACTGGCCTCAGTCAGTGTGTACATAAACCCACTCACTGTTTTAAGTATCCCTTCGACCTTGCTTTGGAGTATTGCTTTGAAATGGAAAACATAAAAGTAATTCCACAGAATCCTCTTTAATTGGACCATTACTTAATAACTTTTGAATTCCTATTAATAGACTACACGACACAGGGCAAAAATACGAACACAAAATGTCTATCCCATAGTGGTGTAGCTACATTTAAGGAAGTGATTCAATCAGCCTTTGATTCAATGCCATGCCTCACTATAACAGAGGACTCCAATAATGACTTTAGTCTCTACCAAATGATTGTCTTGTTGATAGTGCTGCAAGCTTGCTGCGAATGCCACTCAACCGTAATGCCCAGCGAAAAAAGATAATAGTTCAGAGGAGATTAACTCTATGGTATAACTCCCAAACTAGAAAAATCTTGTTTGGTCTAGCATGATAACCTTGATATAATATAATGTATAATAATAACTATTACTCTGCATTAACAGAGGAAATAAGAACAACCCCAGGCCTATTTTGAGCACTAGCTCTATTTAGGCTTGTATTGCTATAAGACTTAGAAGTAACGACTTTTGTTGCTTCTTTAATGATAAAATTATATTTATTAAAGACAAAATTCATCATCTTCTGCCCTCAGCTGATACCTATTTATTGTCAAACACAGAAACCCTAGAAAGTAAAACCAGGTACATATCTTGACTTCTTTTATTTGATCTACTTTCACCAACTTAATTCAACAGTTTCTTTATCCAAACCATCATTGTGTTGCTTAGACCCCGACCCAACTAGGCTGCACAAAGAAATTGTACATGCAATTAGACCTCTGACCATACTAGATATGATCAATATGATACTTTTAACAGGCTATATACCACAGTCCTTTAAAGTAGCTGCAATTAAACACTTTCTTAAAAAGCCTACTCTTGATGTTGATGTTGATCTTGATGTTATAGCCAACTATAGACCTATTTCTTTGTTTCTCTCTAACATCCCTGAGAAAGTAGTCACCAATCAGTTATGTGACTTTATACATAACAATAGTTTGAGGATTTCAAGTCAGGTTGTATCATAGCACATAGACAGCATTTCTGAAAGTCCAGAATTTTTAGCTTAGTAACTTGATTACATCGGATGAAGAACTTTTCTCTCTACTTGTCTTGTTAGATTTAAGATTTAAGTGGTTCTGTGGTTGGACCAATACAATTCACCTTACATATGCTTCCTTTGGGTAATATTATTAGGAAACACTGCATAAATGGTACCTGTAATGCAGATCAAATACTTGAATCAATGAAGCCAGATGAAGCCTCACACATGTCTTGAGAACATGCAAACCTGAGACCTCATAGTAACCTATTACCCCTGTAGAACACTACATTCCAAGGATGCAGGGTTTCTTGAGGTTCCTTTTTCTACTGTGGAACCATCTTCTAGTCTTGATCCAGAGGGCAGACACCCTCTCTGCATGTAAGAGTAGGTTCTCTATTTTGATCACACATATGGTTAGGGCTAGCCCCCTAGTTATTCTGCTGACACCCACTGTTATTAATTAATTAAGTAATTTTTGTTTTTATATTTTTTAGTGTAGTAGTTATTATAGCTGCTACTTTTATTATGTCATATTTCTAATATTGTGACTGTGATTATTGTGGTTGCTCCTGTACATCTGTCCTATCGCACAAGCACCTTTCACGTGTAAAAGATATGTCAACTCAAATTCCACTCAGTATTTCATCAGCCCTTTCTCACCATCACATTTCCCACCCTTCAGCACAGGTCCAGACTGTGCTGATGCTCATAGTCAGTTGTAGATCACCACAGCTGTTGAAATGCAAGATGTGTTAAAGGTTGAAGGATTTGGAAAACTCTGGTCTGCCTTTCCCCGATATTAAGCGTGAACATACTAGGTCCTTTTTACCTCAACCACATTAACTAACTAATGAAATTATCATCATCAGTCATAGAAATTCAAGATTACCTTAAATAGCATTAAAGAATTGTGTCGCAGAGCAGATATTGATTTACTAATAATACTGTGGCTATACCACTAAGTACGAACCTTCTTTTCATATAGTTTTTGTTCGTAAAATCACTGCAGTAAACATAACTGCTGTCAGGTGCACAGAGCACACTGTCCTCACACTGCTAGAGGAATGTGAATAACAGAATTAACAAGTGCTTTGTAACCTCCACCTCAACTACAAACACCTCGTTTTTATGCCAGTAATATTAATTTTCCTCGTCTTCCTCTGGGAAGTGACTATGATTCACTCTAAAGAACTGTCAATCAGCAGGCTCATTTCTATGCATCAACATTCATAAGGCGCTTTGCATTGACCATCTAAGGTTGAATGTGGGTGTGGAGAGGGCAAGATATAAGCTGGATACATTTATTGGCATACGGTCATTTACTCATTTATACATACCCTAAGATCTAGTGTTGATTCTCTGCAGTTTTATAAATGAGACAACTGCTCTGTTTATCTTTGCAATTGTACAGTAAATTATCATATTGTATTTTCAGAAAATCTGGGAATATTTGTCCTCTGCTAAAATTTGTCCCCACAGAAACACAACAATATATTTTCTATTAAAAAGTATTAATTATACTTATTATACTTATTAGTATCATAATCAGAGTCCTGGTCAGAGCACCAGATGCCAAGCTTGGTGGATAACATAAAGGGCCAGATTCTACTATAGTCCAGTCCATTTAAGCAACAGCTTCTTTTTTTAAGTTTAAGCACAAAATTAAGGTATTTGTCCAAAATTATGAAACATTTTCAGAAAAGATCATAAAAATACCCAAACATTTCATGTTTCATTTCATTTTCTTGTGGAGTTTACTGCAGTCAAGTTACTGTAAATTGTGATTACTATGTCATGATACTCATTCTAAACTGAGTGAATCCCACCACTGCATAGTGTCAAATGAGCTCTAATTCACTCTTAAAATAGAGTAAAGTCTGTCCAAGGCTCAGTCCAAAAATGACTGCATAATGAGCTACTGCCTTTGTGAATTAAATTTGAATAGAAGTTACAACATTAAATTAAATGATAACCATAGGTTTATTGCATATTTGTGCTACTCCTTTTATTCATTTGTGGTGTATTTTAACAAATTTCCTACTTTGATAAGCTTAGAGGAAAAAAAACAAACATTTGCCGTAGTTAAACAATTGATTTCTATTGCATTAACAATTTCAATACGAACCTTGGCAGCTATTTTAGATTTAGTCTTAGTATTTAAATCAAAATGCTTATTAGGTTTAGTCACATTTTAGTCATTTTTATCCTTAATAGTTTTAGTTGACAAAAACAAGTTTTAGTCACTGAAAACCTTTTAGCCAACTTTTAGTCCAAATGTTTTCCCTCTTCAAACTAATTAAATTGGGTTTATAAGCTTTGTGTAATCAGCAGCTCCATGTATGCAAATTCATTTTTCAAACATGCCAGACAGTTTGATCAAGCAGGTTGTACTTACAAATACAAGTAATGCTGTGAGATTTTCGATATAGTGAGTCATTTGAGTGGAATTATACTATTATACTATTATAATATATTAACTATTATAATCATGGTTATATGTTTGATGAAAATGTATCTAAAACTTAAACAAATAAAAAACAAATAAAATCCCAAATCTGAAATCAAAAATATCTATGGCTGCTCCCTGAAAGTTGATGAGCCAGTCAGTTGGAGACTGATTTTAGAGAGTACAAACACAGAATAAAACATGGAAGCTTATAAAAATGCATGGAGATAACATCTCAATGAGGAATTGCATAAAGGGAACCATAAATATACTTTTATATTAGCTGCTGCATTAGTTAATAAAAATCCAACTGACAACATGGGATAATGTTTAACAGATGAGAGAAGCTGCAATTCAGGGCCATCAAATCCTAATCTTGCCTAGTGCCCTAAAATGAGTGCACTGTAAGGAGCTGATGGAGAGACACTCCATGTCTGCTGGATTTTATAACTGAACTACGAGCAGGACGTAGAAAGGTGTGAAAACGCAGGTCTGAGGCTGCAGGTAAAACATACTTATGTCAGCTGATGGCAGTTTAATGTGGCACTGAACTGAAAAAGATGAAAAGTTGAAACTTTTTATTGATAAGCCAAATCCTCTTTCTATGATTTCAACACAGCACATCTCCTGAACGGTAAAGCATCATCTGTCATCATCACCATGAGAGAATACAGAATCGATCAGAGCTGATTATTCTTGACAATGACCGAGTTAGTTAAGTCACCAATACAAAGTTTGTAGCTTTGATTGTTGAAATCTGTGTCGAGGATTGGTCTCTGCTGTGGCAGAAAGTAGATGGTCGGACACGGTGACCAGCAGATTTTCTTTTCGTGTCTTGACCGTGAATTTCCATTTGTAATATATACATACATATTTCAATATGGATTTGTTGTTCACAATGTAGCATTATCAGGCAAAAAAAACAGTGCGTCCTCTTGAGGCATGGTGAGTGATTTCACTGTATCTGTTCAGATTTTAATGCGTCGGAGACGCAGGATGCCTAGCAACATCACTGAAATACTTCCATTAAAATCGTATTAGTGCTTATGAGTCGATTAATCCTACACAACACATGCAGTGTCATCTTAGAAACAATACTTTGACCAGAAAGTAACTGCAATGCATGTTCAGAGCTGCCATTATGCTTTTTCTGGTGAGGACAAGTAAGTGAAAACTGAATGAGCGTAATTACACGCTACTTGTCCAAATATATAGATAAATAAATTTACAAGTTATAATCGTTACGGCAGCAATATTTTGACACATTTTCCCATATGTTTCACTCAAACAACAAGTACAAACAACAGTATATGAAATAGCAATTCATTTGTCTGACCAAAATGTTTACTTGTCCCTTACAAGGTATAATGTTAATTGAAAAGCCCTGTGTGTTTCACCAGAGACAGTATAGAGAGGAGATAACCCACTTCAATCATTTTGAACAGAGTAGTTTGTAACACCAGGAATGGCGGATGTATGTCACATATCCCGCATCTTCCTCCCAAAAGCCAATCACGTGCTTTAACTACAACCGAAGTGGGAAATATCAGCCAATCACATTGTTGCATTGATTGGAGCCCACAGTTGAGATTCACAACAGTTTCAGTTGATTTTGTGCAGTTGCAGACTGACCTCTAAAGAGGAGGATTTTACGCTTATACACAGGATTACAAGGAAAGGTGAGGTCATCCAAACATTGGACATTAGACTCACATTATATTGAGTGCTCTGGAGGGTTGAGCTGGCAACTTCAAATTGCGGCACTCTGTATTGAGCCGTTAAAGACCTTGGTGTTGTGTAATACTTAAGTGTGAATAAGTTACCCTGTGGGGAAAGGGCGTCTTAAACCTTATTTTGGGGCAAAGTCACTGAACTTTTTTGGAGCGGTTCTTACAAGATTTGACTGCCGATTCCGTACATGCAGCTTTTATGTAACAGTAGTAGCCAGTGGCCAGTAATACTGACTTAACGTTAGCAAATATACTGTATATGCTTAGTTAACATTAGGACTTACAGTTAAGTTAGTTTACTTCAACTCACCGTCACAGTAATAGCAGGGTCTAACGTCTTCAGCTGTCTCTTCAGGTTGTTTGTAGGCTATGTCCACTAAATCTATAGCCACAGGTTACCTCTCAGTCTCAATTTACTGGACTGTCTTTTCCTTATTGCTTAATTACAAATCAAGTGTGTCCATACATCTATTCCCTTTTGCCGACCAAAAGCCATCATGTTGTTGTCACTAACTCACTATTGGTTAAGACAGGATCACCTGGGTTTCTGCACATGTCATTCAGTGACAAGGATGTTTCAGTTCTATTTTGACAGACAGAATAGACGCACAATTGATTAATTTTTTCAGTGTCCGATAGCCCAACACCAACATTTTAATCCTGCCTCATCTCGTTAACGAAAATAAATCATACATTTCTTCAAAGTTTTCATTATCAAAGATCTGTTTTTAGCTCATCATCACCTCTTAGTCATGAAACAAAGTTAATTGATGATCAATTTTAATCACAGTTTTCATTAACAAAATTAACATTTCCTACCAGTACTACTACTACTATACTACTGTACTACTAATAATAATAACAATAATAAAAAATAAAGATCAAATAAATGTTAAATGACTAATCAAGGCAATGCACTAACACTAACACTAACTTACCCTAACTTGCATATTAAAGGGGCACTATGTAGTTTTGGAGAAGAAATTCAAACTCAGTATTTTAATATTTACAATATTAAGGGTAAGGAGGAATTTTTTTTTTCCCCATAAGTGAATAAACTAGCTGTTCTCAATTGAAAATAATTTCCCCAGAACACTGTTTGAACCTAGAAAGGTGGCAGGGTCCGCCAAATATAAAAGTAAATAAAGTAAAACAGTATAAATTGTGTTGTCCTTTAAGGTCAGTTTGTTTATTCACTTTATTCAGTCGTGAAAACAAATAGTTTGATTATTTAGATTAAAAAAAAAAAAAAAAAAAAACAATCTGTGAAGATCTTTCTCTTCTGACTAAAATGTCTTCCCCAAAACTGCATAGTGCACCTTTAATTAACTATGTTGGCAGTTATATAATACTACTGCTTGAGCTGATGTTCTTGTCCTTGTTTATATTTAATAATATACCCTATTTATTAAACTGTTGGTCTTGAATACTCCCCAGGAACCTTTACATCAGTAAACCCTCTGTGTTATCTTTCTTCTAGTCTTCCATCGCAACAGTCTCTCGATTTTGATATACAAATATAAACGATTAATGGTAACATAATCCTTTCTAACAACCATTGGAAGGTTATGTTTATACAGTACATACTGTGTCATGCCACACATCAATACTGTCAATGTAAGTTTGTTAGCATTTAGACCACTTACTGGGGGATGTGGGGGAGTTTGCAACTCCATCAGAGGAGGTGGTAGTGGCCTTTGACTCTGCAGGCAGTGTTGGCCTGGGGAGGGAGGATGGGGCAGGACACAGGGTGGGAGCTGGTCCAGGGGGTGCCAACATCTGAGATGAGATGTAGTGACTGGGCACTTTAACCTGATTGCTGCCATTCAGCTGGAAAAATCAGAAAGGCAGACAACCAAATATACTCATATTTAACATGTGCTGCAACACTGCTATCCTTTTAACTAGCCAGTTGGTCAGCGTAGTCCTAAAGCATAAATCCCAAACGTGTTTTTATTTACTAGCACCATGAAGCTAAAAGCCTTTCATAAGCAGTTATTACATCATGTTTGCAACTCTCAAACAATATTATACTGTGGTTAAGGGTTAGTTAGTTTGTCTTTGTCAGAGTTTTTTAGCATTGTCTAAACAGTCAAAACAAGTATTAGCTGCTGCAAATGTAATGTATAACAGTGAGTTACAGCTGCAGTTTCTTTGTTCTTACCATTGCTATTTCTTCTTCTCTCTCTCTCTCTCTCTCTCTCTCTCTCTCTCTCTCTCTCTCTCTCCCTCTCTCTCAATTCAATTCAACAGGCTTTATTGGCATGACTGTGTGTTACAATATTGCCAAAGCATCTCTCTCATCTCTCTCTCTCTCTCTCTCTCTCTGTGTGTGTGTGTGTATTTGCACAGTTACTTTACTGTCTGTATTGTGCAATCAAACAGAATAGGTTTGAGAGCAAACCTTTCAAGACTGCAATCGAAAAATGTTTTATTGCAAGTTTAAGTGTGATTAATACATTTGTGATTAAAATATATTTGATTAAAATAAATTTGACTATTTGATTAAAATATATTTGTAATTAAAAATGTCTGTTATCAGAATACTGTATGATTTTCTTTGGCTCCAAGCTTTATGCCTTAAATGGAAATGGAAAATAAAAATGTTTACATTTTAATTTTAATGTCAAGCATATTGTTTTAATTTAATTTGATTCCTCTAAGCCTGTGATCCATCTAAAGTGATTTGAGTGGAAAAAGAAATGCAAGTCCATTAAAGTATTAAGGTTTTTGATAGTTTGCTATTTGAATCAAAACCATTTGTTGTGCTTGCTGGATTTGTTAAATCTCATGAGCAGGGCAGTGACAGCTGAGTAACATCCACTGTTAGTAAACAAGAGAGTGAGTTTTGATGTCCATGGAGAAGACAGAGCATGAGTGGAAGGGAGGTAGAGGGAGAATCAGTGTACAGGTATGTTTCTGTCTTATTAATAGCAAGGATGTTATGTTTGAGCTGGTGCATGTAGATTGATTTGTTCAATGGTCTGTGATATTAGAAGGGCCAGCAGCCTGTAGCTGCTACAGCAGCCTGTACAGCCTGTCTATGGTGGCAGTATTACAGGCTGCTGTAGCTATAACTAGTGGCATTGACATTTTTTTTTTAACCCAGCCTGCAGCTTCTTGTTTAGCTCAAAAAGAAACAAACATACAATAACTTTCATATCTCTACTGTTTTTCACCTTTTAATGTTTATTGGCAATCACTCAATAATGTAATATTGTAGTGCTGTCTTATTCTACAAGGGCAAAATGTCAGAATTAAGAATGAATTCAAATTGATTAATTAATTAAGAATTAAGGAAAATTGGGATAATGATTTGGAAATCAACATATTCAAAGATCAGTGGTCTAAAATACTTAAAACTATTCACTCTTCATCTATGTGTATGAGGCATGGCCTCAATCAATTTAAGATAACATCAGTTTTATATGTCTAAGGTCAAGCTTTCAGAAATTTCTCTGGGCTAAGTCAACCACAATCAGCGCCTGATGCGCTGGGCTCTGTTAGTACAGGGATATAACATCCAGGTTTGTCACAAAAAGGGAGTTGACAACATAGTGGCAGATGCACTGTCTTGCTCGCAGGTAAGGTGAAAGGTTTAGTTCTTGTGTGTTGCCTAGTGACATTTTGGTGCTATGTCACTAAGCTATGTCTGAAAAACATAAGTATTGAGAGTTGTGTGTATGTTGGTGTCCAAGTGAGTATAACCTGTGGTAGAAGCCTAAGTGATATTATAGGGTGTTTGAAAAAAAAAAAGTTTGTTCTTATGGGAGGGGGTGTTACAGCCCTAGTGCTGTGGGCGTGTTTGTGTTGTGTTTTTGTGTTGTGCTTCCACTCAGGTGTCCCCCTCCTCCTTGCCCATGTGTGGAGGTCCACACCTGATCCTACTTGCCACTTAGGCCGGGTGATAAAGTGCTGCTGGTGCCACTGGGTGGCTGTTGTGTTAAATCTGTGACTGAGCTACAGACTGCATTTTCTTTTGGAGATTAATCTTTCTTTGTTGACCAGTGTTTTTTTGTAAATAAACTATTTTCCAGCTTGAACAACTACATCCTGTTTATTTTCCCTCCTTTGACTGATAGTGGTACAGTGAGTAGCAGTAGTAGGGAGGGAGAGTAGGGAGAAAAAATTGTTTGGCTCTATATGCACATTTTATCCAGTTGATGAAAATGTGGCCCTTTGGCCTTAAATGTACGTACATGGAGCCACATTTTGCACCACATTTTTCCAACTTTCACAGGTGCTATAAAAAGCCACAGATGCTGTGGAGAACCTCACTGATGCACCCCAATACAGTAAGTTGTAATTCTTCTTGTTTGCCACTCTTCTCATTAACAGGCCTTATTAGTGGTGGAGGGGTGAAAATATTGATATGCAGATTGAAGTTTAAGGTCATTTCTACATTAATTAATGGATAATTGTAGGAGCAGAACTGAAACTCCTGTATGTGCACCCATTTCCACAAAAACTGAGATTTATAAACAAAAGCACATGTACAAACAGCTTTAGAAATCTGATGAAAAGAATATGCATGCAATAAAAAATGCTCACTGCCATGTGACACTATAATGCACAAATGGGATGCAAAAATGCCTTATTTTATGCAACCACATGAACCAATCTTAGCTAGTTTGGGAGTGAGCTATGGGGAGTGCAACTTTGCAGCACTAGATTCAGACTACTAGCAAGTTTTTAAAAAGTCGTAAGTAAGCTAGAGAAAACTACTAAAAACTAATCATTTAATCAATGTTAAATACTCAGTATATTATATCTGTTTACTATATCGTAATTGAGTTTCATCTTTAAAGGTGCTAGATATAGTTTTGGAGAAGAAATTGAAACTTGTAGTTTTAATATTTACAATATTAATGAGGTAATAATTAGGGATAGACCGATTATCGGCCGGGCCGATTATCGGCGCCGATATTCGCCATTTTGAAGCATATCGGCATCGGCCTTTTTTTTAATCCGACGGCCGATAAGAGATCAATTTAAAACTGGGTTATTTTGGCTCTGATGCAGCCGCACCTCTCTGTCTGCTGTCACTACTCTGTCTCCAGCATTGTCCCACCCACAGCACCATCTGATTGGTTACACGCAGAGCCACGGCACAGGTAACAGCCAATCAGCAGTGAAAGCTGTGCATGCACAGTGCTCACGTGAGTTGTAGAGTTTCGCTAAAGTCTGCTGAGCGTGTAGAGCCAAGCGGACCGGTGGGCTAACGTTACGCTAATGCTAATCAGCCTTCACCTCAACGTGCTTCCCTGCAACAAAACTGGACTGAATTGAGTTCATCAGGTTTTTACTCTCTCTCACACACGCACACAGACTTCTACTATCACGGACTATTTCCATATCGATATTATCAGCAACCTTGTTTCGAGTGATTAACACGCACGTCTGGAGGGACTGCGAGCGAGCAGAGCTGCCGCTTATGTTTATATAACGTTAATGGGCTCAGTCATGTTACTAGTAGTGGTTGAGTGTAGAGGACTGGGATGTTTATTACAATTTCAGGAGAGTCTGCTGCCTTAACTTACCTTCGAAACCGAGCCCCCAGGAACAGCGCCGGTTCCGTTCGGCAAAACTTTTTCTCCTCTCCGCTCGCAGTCCCTCCAGACGTGCTTGTTAATCACTCGAAACAAGGTTGCTGATCATATCGATATGGAAATAGTCCGTGATAGTAACGTAGCCCGCCGGTAGCCCCACCGGTCCGCTTCCTCCTTCTGGCTCTGGACGCTCAACAGACTGTAGTGAAACTGTACAACTCTACAGTAACTACTGACGTTACAGTGAGGCCCAATACGTTAGCGGCAGCTGTCTGTTCCTATGATAAACACTGATTGTTAAAGTGAAGATGCTGCAGGCTGTTTAGTGTTTTTAACGGTTTAATCACTTGAAACAAGGATGCTGATAATATTGATAGGGAAATAGTCAGTGATCAAAGTAAGAAGTGTGTGTGTGTGTGTGTGTGTGTGTGTGTGTGTGTGTGTGTGTGTGAGTAAAATTCAGTTAGTTTTATTGCAGGGAAGCACGTTGAGGGGATGGCTAGAGAATTAAGAAAACTAAATAAAAGTTAATTAATAAAGAAGTGTGTGTGTGTGTGTGTGTGTGTGTGTGTGTGTGTGTGTGTGTGTGCCACATGAGAAGCTGCAGAAACTGACAGCAAAGCACCGTCTGTCTGAGAGAAAACTAATAATGGCTGTTTAACTACCAAGTTATTTTACTTTACCTTTTTCTATGTTGATTGAGATCCCAAGCAGCAGAAAATGACATATTGTTAGATGAAGTGTGTCCTGAAGCTGTCTTTGACAGTTTCTTGTAGAGAGGAGCAGGATATTGCTGTTCAAGACTTAAGACATAATATAACTGCATCAAGGCCAATATTTTCCCTTTTACTGCAAATTAATATCGGCTCCAAATATCGGTTATCGGCAGAGGAGGATTAAGGTAGTCATGGGCCCCTAGGCTATTTTTTATGTGGGCCCCCCCTTATGCATCATGCTCTCCCAGAAAAAATTTAATTTTGCACCATGTGTAACAGTGCAGGAGAATATTTGGCAAACATGATCCACACACACTCCAGTTAGCACACAGGTAGGTCAAATCGAATCGATGAGCTTGATTGGATGAGGTGACCCGTGTCTGCCCAATCAGTGCTGTTTTGTTTGTTTATTACCCCATGGACCAATAGCGGTCAATGAATTTTTCCATTATTGTAGAAGTACCATAATTATACAAGTGTATTTAAATTTCTAAAAAATAATCTGACCAATTCAAGGACCCCTCCACAGGGGTGGAGCAGCAATTTTAAATGTGGGGGGGTTCTGGGGTAGCACATGAGCACCGCAACCACCTTTGGCCCCTGTTTCAGTCTCCAAAACTAATGCGATGCATTTCTAGATTTTCTTCACTAGGATATGCCAATAATATTGCATTCAAAATGTACATTATAGCACAACGCTCTTTAACCTAAGATATTATACATTCACAAGCAATCACATACCATGGTATTAAGAAATTAATGTATATGTCTTATTAAAGAACAAGTGTGAGTGAGTGAAATTGGCAAGAACACTGTGTTCCTCCCTCTTCTCTTGTGTTATCTCCCTCTCCTCCTCTCATGTTCTCCCCTTCTCCTTCTTTTGTGTTCTCCCTCTCTTCTCCTGTGTTCTCCCCCTCTTGTCTTCTCTCCAACTTCTCTCCTGTTCTCTCCCTCATCTTCTCCATGCTCTCCTTTGTCCTGACTCCTGAACTTCCCTTCCTCAGAAACATCCTACATAAAGAACTCAATGTTAATATTCCTGAACATGTAAACTTAGAACAAACAGCCTTGATTTTGATTAGGAAACATTCAATTCTTTTGTTGTTCTTTTATCTGCTTTTTATTAATTATTTTACATATATTTTGTTGTTCTAATCTGTTTTAACTAATCTTTCATCCTAGCCTTTATTGTACTCTATATTATTTTATTCCTCTTATTATTTAAGATTTTAATAGTTTTATTGCATTTCATTGTCTTCATTTCTATTCTTTCCTAGTTTCTGAGAGCAGTAACAGGGATGAGTTGATGTAGGAGATTTTCTTCATTGAAAAGAAGGTTTTAAACTCCAACAAATAGCTTTAAGTTACCTAAATGAACACCTACATGGCATCAATGCAAGAATATGAATGTACTACTATAAAATTGAACTAGTGCATTTATGGATTGAAAGCTAGCTTTCTGTTTCCCTCCTGTCACATAACTCCAATTAAATGACAACTTGACTTGAAAAAGAAGTCAATCTTCTGCTGCCTCTTCCTGTTTGGCATTCCTAACAAAAAGAATAATGATAATGTTGAATAATATCAAAATCAGTGGATGTCTGTAGAAAACTATCTGTCAGTTATCATTAACTTTACCTGGCTTGCATTAACTTTGTTTGCCACCTGGCTTGCTTAATATTAGCGGACATGCCACAAAGCAAGACACAGTTTAGTTATTTACAGACACAATCCTACATTATTAACTAGTTAAATAACCGTTTCATGCCTCTGCTCTGTTCGCTGTCTGCGGCAGCGAGTGACGGCAGCCCCGTGCTAGCATGTACGTGTTTACTTTCCCGGGGGGCCGGGACTAGTGGGTTTGGTCAAATGGCTGTATTTGGCTTGATGGCTGTCAATCAATCTAACTTGGCCAATGGGTTTTCATGTATGGGGGACTGAGTTGCGCTCTATTTTAGTACGCTGGTACACCGCGAGGGCGGGCAAATGGTTTAATACCTTAGGAGAAAGTCGGGGGGATGAAATCACCTTGTTTTAAAAGTCCCCCACGGCTGTGACGCCACGGCCCCTCCACACGTGGGGCCCCTAGGCTGCAGCCTAGGGAAGCCTGTGCATTAATCCGCGTCTGGTTATCGGCCTCCTTGACTACTAATAATCGGTATCGGTATCGGCCCTGAAAAAACCATATCGGTCTATCTCTAGTAATAATACAAAGTCAGAAATATTTCTTGTTTCCATAAGTGAATAAACAAGCTGTTCTCAGAGGAAAGTAAGGTCAAAAGGCAGAAAGGTGGCAGGGTCCGCCACATATAAACGAAGTAAAACAGTGTAAATTGTGTTGTCCTTTAAAGTCAGTTTGTTTATTCAGTCCTGAAAACAAAGAGAGTTTGATTATTAAGTTTGTTTAGGCAGAAAAAAAACAAGATCTTTCTCTTCTCATTAACATGTTTTCCCAACCTTTAGCATAGTGTTAAAGAGAGTGATTTTCTGTTTGGGGCTAACCCCAAAAGCTCCGGTTCAATGAGTGTTTGAGAGCCCAGTGATCAAGTAAAATACTTCTAACAGCTACAGTAAAATATGGAACTGTTAAACCAAAAAATATGTTCATGAAATCATATTTGACATTTTGTTTGTTGTCCTGAAGGCCCATTCAATTAATTGTTTTAGCCAGACATAGCCAACATCATTATACTTCTGAGCTTGACCAGGAACCTTTGAGGCAAGCCACTGTCATCATCATGTTTTAGAAAATTAAATTGGCCACATAGAAGTGTTCAGTTGTATCCTTTGCAGTAAAAGTTGAAAGCTGAGGCTCAGTCAGAATTTGAGAATTGAAATGACTAGCATTTTTGAACAAACAAAGTTACTTGCTATTTCTAAATAGTAGTTCTACCTTGGCGAAGCAATTTTAACCGGAAAATGATGGCAATGGCAATGGTATTCTTGATTCTAATTATAAATATCAATTTATGATGAGGCGTAACCACAACTCACTCTATGTTCTGGGGCCTTAAAGGATAACTCTGGTATTTTTCAACAAAGAACCTTTACCCAATGTTTTGTGTCCAAGTGAATAATGATGACAAAAAACAAACAAAAAGACAATTATTGAGTGAGACCACTAGTCGTTTGCCACAACATGGACTCCAATGTTATCTCTGTGGGGTATTTTGCAAAATCAAAGTATTTATGTTTACTAAAAGTGCTTACTTTTGCCACTGATGATAGACCTTTTTGATTAACCAGAAACAGCTGCTTGTAAAAGCCACCAAACTTCATTTGCAGAAACAGTGATTTTATGATCTTAGACCCTGCTTCATCAAGCTCAACAGAAAAAGAAAATAAACTCACCAAAAAAAAAATAGTTCACAATGCCACTATACCAACAATCACCAACTGTGGTTTGGTGGAAATAAACCTATAATTCACCTTTTAAGGCTCCAGACTAGAGAGTATGGGAGAGTATGGTGAGCATCAGGAGGCCTAACTGACAGGTACATATAAAGGTGGTAATAGTGAGTGTGAGAGAACTACTATGAAAGGGCCATGCCAGAGTAAGCAAGAGTAGGATAAGGAGAAAGATGGGTGTTGTGGATAATGGTATTCTTATGGAGATACATTGCCTGTGGGTGCAGCAGAGACTACTGACTGAATGCAATGTTACAGTAATCTCAAAACCCAATATTTGCAATGTGTTAACTTAAACTAACAATGTAGAGGCTACATTAAATTTAAGACAGATTAAAAATTTTAAACCGATTTGCCTAAATGACCATATTTTACACGATTTAGGTATCTTGATGGAAGACAACTTCAAACTTCACTCAGGGTGGAGGGTTGGGGGAGTTTTTTTCAGGTTAGAACAAAAGCCCCTCAAAATGTCTGTATACTATCCCTGCATATCCATCTCACCTTTTAGTTAACCTACATGGTTGATTTCATTATATTGTGGTGTTTTAGCCTCTGTAAAAATTTCTGCCAATTTTCCTGCTGCTGGTATTACCCCTTGCTTTTACTAGGCATGTCTCTGTTACCTGATGGGTGCGACATTGCGACTTCATATCCCTCTGGGAGCGTTTCAAAAGCGTGTCATGTCTGCCTGATATCTTTGACTTGCTCAGATTATGTGTATTTTGTCATTTTCCTTCATTTTTGTGCTTCTACCATGGTTGAGTGGGCTGCGTAGTTAGATCATTAAGTCAGTCAGTTAAATCAGTTTGTTTATGGTTTATATTTCTGACTTTGTTGTGCTGTAGATCCCTAGTCTGTACAGAGTTTTGTTTTTTTTCAAAAGTGATCGTATGCACTATGCTGTTTTGCTGTCTGATTTTTTTGTTCGATATGCCCCATGCAGCTTGATGCGGCTGCTGTCCGCTTCCGTCAAAAATAGAGTCAGCGCATATTCTTTGCAGAGCAGAGTAGAGAGCTGCTTCTGGGGTGCTGCTGAAATGCATTGTGGAAACACAAGCATTGTCTAACATGGCAGCCAGAACCAATCATGGCTGTAATGCAGCGCAAACTTGCCCAGTGGAATCTTCCGGTTAGGGTACATTCAGACCAAATCCAGCGTTGCGGCGAAACACTGCAGGTTGGTGGGACGGTGTGGGAGCGTCACTCCATGGTCCATGTGTGTGACGTGTTGGGAACCCCGCTGATCAGTTTGCAGATAGGTGAAGCTGCTATGTTGTTGTGCTACTAGCATCCTGCACCTACTAGTGATTGTTTGTCCTCATCGATGGATTAAAAATAACAGTAAAGTCATCACTGTCATTACTGTGTGTTTTAAACTGGGGGACAGGATCTAACCGAAGTGAAAGTGAAACTTAACGCTTCACTGAGAAATGTCTGTTGTGTTCCCTTTGTAGTATTAAATCCATGCTTAATAACATGCCCTGCTACTGACCCGTTCTACTCTGCTTATGATCTCTGGTCATGCCTCTACCACAGTAGGTTAAACATGCCTGTCCTACAGTGACCGTTAGTATCAAGAGCTGTGTTTTAAAGTGGTGCCCGATGCCAAATGTGAATACACACATTACATGAATATACACAGTACATTACTCCACTGTGGCTTCAGTCATAGTCTGATCGGCAGCTTATGTGATTGGCCACCGGATCGTGATGTCAGGCTACATTTCTTCAAAATTTTAGTCGGCTTCAACTTTTCTGCTGCAGCTGAATGTGTTTTTTTTGCAGAACCACCTGCGGCCCGCACCGCCACAGCCAAAACGGACTACCCTCATTAAAATGAATAGGGAAACCTGCGTTGTCACTGCAGCACTGGATCCTATGTGGATTCAGCCTTACTCTTCCCCAGAAGTGCTGCCAGGTCCAGCCCTTGGATTTATAAATCATACTCTTAAAATATAATACACTCACTTTATACACTCACGTTCACTTTACTTTATTTATGCCATCAGTGCAGAGCCTATCACATCTGTCATATATCAGAAGAATTAAAATGTGTATAATAATTTAGAGCAACATCACACTTTAACTCTGATAATCTGTGATGGATAAAATAGATTGAGTCTATGTCAATGTCCTGGCTGTTTACAATACACATGAACCATTATGCATATAAATATATACTGTATATATGCATAATGCATATATCTCTCTCATCTCATTTTCTTGACCACTTTATCCATGAGGGTCGCGGGGATGTTACTGCTTTAACCCCCCTTTCAGGGAGTTGCGGGGGTTACTGGAGCCAATCCCAGTTTTCATATGGGCGGAGGCCAGCTCGTCACAGGGCGCCACACAAGGTGCCAACTGCGCGTCAGGAGCAATTTCGGGGTTCAGTATCTTGCTCAAGGATACTTCGGCATGTAGCTCAGTTCCACCCAGGGGAGCCGGGGTTCGAACCAGCAACCTTATGGTTGCTGGTTCGAACCCCTTCTGGTTGCTGGTCACCTGCTCTACCCACTGAGCTACAGCCGCATATATGTTCTGTATATATTATATATATATATATATATATATATATATATATATATATATATATATATATATATATATATCAAAACCATATCAAAACCATATCAAAAATATATATATATATATATATCAAAAACTATGTTACTAATATATATTGACGCTGCTCCAAATTACACAATATGTTCACAGCATCATTTTTCAAGTCAGCAAGTCACCAAGTCAGCAGTTCCAAGACCACAGCATTATTGCCTTTAAGTCTTGAAGATCAAGTCCAGTCTCACAGAATACAGACAGGTCTTGTTCCAGTTTGTTCTTTTTTGATCTAGTACTAAAAATCTTCAAAAAAAAAAAACAGGACAGGATATCGGGAACTGCTCATGATACAGGGCTATCCTGAACATCTAGTCACCCTAGTGCTGAGCCACTACAAAACGGTGCTCTCCCTACTGATATCAGACACACCTGATGCAAGTTCAGTCAATCAGTTCTGTAGCCCATCCATATCACATGATATTTCAGCATGTGGGCCCCCTGGTTGGGATCCGATACAAACGCATAATCAGCATATATCAAGAAACTATGGGAGATGGGAAAAAGAAGAGAGACAACTGGAGTCTGTGGTGAGTGCAGAGTTTAGTGAGAGGTTGACTTGAATTCAAAGACACAACCACGCACACCCTGGGTATGTGCTGTTAGCTTATGGCTAATGTACACTAAAGTAATCTGGCAGTTTTCGGGTGAATAAAAACGCACAATGTAATTTAACAATGTAACATAACATTCCAAATTCCCTCTGACATCAACAACATGCTGCTCCTGTGTACCTTTCAAATTCCCCTTGTGCATCTGCAGAGGTGAGCTAACTTTTACCAAATTGAAGTACGTACAAACTGAAGAAAATTCTTGACTGCATCTTCATGTCCTTAATATTTAATCAATATAGTCTAGTACCTACCTAGAGTTGTAGCTACATGGTTTAAGAGCTGCAAGTTACCTTGCTGACCAGACAATATTAACAAGGAAGGTTGCCAATGAGCTAGAATATTATTCACTCACACTAAAGATAAAGAGGATCTAAGTAGAGGTGGGTAGAGTAGCCAAAAACTGTATTCAAGTAAAGGCAAAGATAACAAGGCTGCCCAACGACTGACAGCAGTTCAAGTCACACAAGGGGATTTTTAAAGGACACCTGGGAATATTTCCAGCTGTTTTGTGTGTTAAAAGCTGCAGATTTTTTAAGAAGAACAGTGAACATTTCCAGCGTTTCTTGGGCGAACAAATCAGGTATTTTAAGCCAAACCATGATGTTTTCCTGACCCTAATTAAGTGGTATTTGTGCCAAAACCTGAGCAGAGCATAAGCACACTGTTGTGACAAGAGAAAAATGGAAAATTCAACCTATAGGAAGTAAAGTTGAAGAAACTTTCTGTTTTCTGTCCTTTTGCAGTGACACACTTAGCTAACAACTTTTATTTTGGTGATTTGGTTGAAATCAGCTTGCATTTATTATTTGTGCCCAGCCTGCCAGATTTAATTTAATTGTGGATATGTTCTTTTTTATTTCATTCAAAAATATGACTTCAATGTAGCGAAGAAAACAAGTGCCAGAGTTATTCAATCATAATCAACTCACAATCGCACACTTTTTTTCCTATATTCTTTCTTCCCATCTCTAGTTTTCTATTCTCCAACCCTTGAGTGTCAGTCCTAATGTTTCTGTTTTGAGTCATTTGTGTAATTTTACTTGGTTCATCAAAATAAGTTGTGAATGGAGATTTATTGTTGCCCCAATAAGCAGACTCATTAGAATGCTGCAGCTATATAACAACAAAACATTGACTCAACACTATCAACAATGCTGCTGGGTTGTAGGAACACATGTCCATCGCCTCTGCATTGCATTCCATCTGCAAGAAGACTATTCACAGAAAGAAGGCGCCTTTCAGTCTGCCACCTTATCACCTGGCAGAGAGGACAGTGTTTTCTCTGACCATAAAGCCTTCAGATGAAGACCCTTTTAATTAATTTACGACCTTTACTCACATTTGGACTTTCTTCCCCCTCCAAAACAGGCAAACTTCTCACTCAGGTCAACCTGAGGCCAGCATGGAGACATTTACTCTCTCCACCTCAGGAGGGACAGGAACTATTTTGTGATGAGGATGTGTTAATTTCAAATGTCTTTGCAATTACAAATTAGGTAACGACGTCTGATGTCTCTCTCTCTCTCTCTCTCTCACCCTCTCTGTCTCTCTGACTTCTGATCCACAAACACACTCTCCAGAGTGAAAGGACACCAGACACCTTCTGACTTGTTGTTCTATGCTCTTACTCTGTCTTTTGTTATGTTACGACACATCTGGTCTCACTATCTGTGGGACATTCCACTCAAATGACCAGTTCTAATTAACCATTAAACCAGGATTTAATCTTTTTAATGTTAGCATATTTGGAATCAGTGAAAGAAGGTCATATAAATGACTTTCCAAGGTCTTTCTAAGATGAAGTTTTGCTGAGAAATCAATTTTTGTGTTTAATGTGCCTGTGTTTGGTGGAGCCACAGCGCCTCCTGACGGTGAGTCCTGGTACAGTTGGACAGGTGTTTAACAAATATTTTGTTTAATATGTTTATTGTTATCACCAGTAAATGTCTCTGATATGTTTTGTTTTTAACAAGTATTAAGCTAGAACTAGGAGGAATACGTATAAGTGATCAATTCTACCAGTTCTACGGTATATTCAAGTGTTTTTAACTTTTTGATCCAGTTTTAATTCCTTTATGTTAATGTTCCTTAATGTTCAGTGATTTTAATCATGTCATTTTATTTCATTGTTAGACAAAGTCCACATATTTTGCCATGGTGAAATTGTGTAAAAGGTGAAACACGATCTTGAAACATTAAAAACGATAGTTTAGTTTAATTAAGTCCGCAAGTTTAGGCTTATAATATCATTTAAAGCGTGAACACTGTCTGCCCGCCCTTTGGTTCCGCCTACCAGACGGGACAACAAAAAGGCAGACACCACTCGCGCTCACTCTCTCTTCTTTTGAAACTTCTTATTCTTGTAACGCTCTTATTTTTTTACACTTTACTCTTTACTTTGCGACACACTCCAAGACAGCGATCTCCGCAGAATCAACTACGTGTTGATCTTTTTTTCATTTTATAATCTGCGGTAGTCTACTGATGCACATTCTCTAAGCGCTTTCATTTTTGATTCTTTTAAATATATCGTTAAGTTTCACGACCTTATTCAGTGGAAGTGAATTCAGTTTAAGTTATCTTGTCTTAAGTGACCACGGAAGATTTGCCCGGCCAGCGGTCATCCTTTAGTTATTTTATTCAAGTAATTGAATTAATTCACGAATCAGAGCTTAAAGAACCACCACTCTGCAACGAAGAAGAACATCTTTATTAAGACCATCATCAGTGATAAAGACTTGCAGTAACTGGCTGCCTCAACAAACCATGCAAGCAGGTTGCAACGACAGAAAGACTTTGTGCCAAGCTAAGACCAGCTCTGCCCCCACGCTTGCCAGCGGTAGCTACCATCCCGCTGGGCACTGAGCCAAGATTGCCATCAGCTGAGTGCTGGACGAGCTGTGCTCTTCATCCGACATCAGAACGAGGGCGTCACCCACCGGACATCGGACCGACACTGCGAGCCCGCAGTCAAGCTACAAATACCGGAGAAGAAACCCAAAATCGCGGACCTCCACTCTCCAAACAAAGCAGGACAAAGCTATCCCGCACATTACTGGTTGCACACATGAGATGGTTAGTGTCATTTTTAGCTCCTGGTTCTTAATTTTAGCTTAAGAGAAGTTTGATTAGGGTCTCGTTAATATTAAAAATTACTCTCGTAATATTTGATTAATTACCTCACCCGAATCACGACTTCACCATCGTAGATCTTCACATAACCCCATTAATTTGATCATTATAGTCTCCACATTGTCTGTTAACTTTGTTGTTCATATAAATTGCCATTTTATTTATTCCATTTTATAGTAAATAAACCTATTTAACTGTATGTCGTTGTATGTGCAGGTTTCTTTTTAATGTGGAGAACCGATGGATCTGTGTAGAATTCACTACTTCATTTATGAGATTGAATAAATTGATCTGAAATTGATTAGAATTGATACAAGTTAACCTTGTCCAGTCGAATTTGATTAATTACCTCCGGATTATTCAAATAGATAAACCAACGGAGGTGGTGCCCCATTAACGAGTGTTTTATTAATCGCCAGTGATTATGAAGTGAGCTAGTCAACTTAACACTGTACAAAACGTAAGGAGCGGGCAGAAAAGAAAGCCACACTTTTTGTGCGGCCCCTCCTACCTGGCCCTGAACGAGTATTTGTGCCAGCGGCTGGCCCTGACTGCAGCAGTGACACTGCTGGCACTATGGCACTACACCTGGTTTTTATGGGTTTTACTAATTTTACTGAACAAGTAAATACTAAAAATCTAGATTAGAGCTGGAATGATCTGATTGAGAAAAATTCGTAATTGTTTATCTAGTAAAACACGAACTGTTAGCCAGCTGAAGTCGTAGTGAAGAAGGGGAA
This sequence comes from Pagrus major, assembly GCF_040436345.1. NCBI lineage: Eukaryota > Metazoa > Chordata > Actinopteri > Spariformes > Sparidae > Pagrus > Pagrus major. The sequence goes on along the minus strand of NC_133225.1, from coordinate 33,334,834 downwards.
CCATTTTTGGAGTTCTGTGACATACATAGAGCTGACCTTTTGAATGCTTGTACTCACTGAGCTGGGGGTTTGATTGGCAGGGTCGCAGGCTAATGAGACCAGATCTTTTAGAGGGTCCTGGGCCAGATGAGGAGGATAGCGGATTGCTCCATGGGGAAAGTAGGAGGAGGATGGGAAATGAAGAGCTGAAGAGGGGTGGGGACTGCGAGACAGACCTGGACAGAGGTAGAAAGAGAGATAGAAAGTTAAGAAGAAGAAACAAAACAGTAAATTACATTGTGTGTGTGTGTGTGTGTGTGTGCGTGTGTGTGCGTGCGTGTGTGTCTGTGAGAGAGAGAGAGAGAGAGAGAGACTGACCGCTGTGAACAGCTATGACTGGCCGGTGGTGCTGAGTGAATGAGCCCAGTCTTGGTGAGTCTTCCTGAGGAGAGGGACTGTCCAGTTCTGCCTTCTTCACTGGGGGAGACAGACCTAAAACAGACACAGTGTGATAGTGTGACTGCAGGCAGTGAAGCTGGATTATTTTATGAAATATTTTTTTGAATAGACTTTTATGAGAGTGGCATAAATGACTTTGTATCTCATAAACTGTAAGTGCTAAGATAATAATACTTGGTTCATAAGTGGGCGATGGAGATACCTCAACATATGATAGCAATGACTCAATAGCACCACTGGGTGGTCAGTTATACATCATTTTACACTTTGGCTAATGGCTCATAAACCCTTGGCAGTAGGAAGAAAGATTTTTGTACAGTGGCTTCCTTGGATGAAGTTGAGTGGCCTGATGGAGGCCACACTCATCAATCCACTCAATATACAGTATATATACAGTACATATATACAGTATATATATATAAATTAAATTACTAAATTGATGCACATCTATCTGGCTGCTATCAATTTCTGTTCTTCCTGTTCTTTTTCCTATTTGCTTAGCAAACTGCAGAAAAGGTGTTATACAAAAATCAACAAAAAGTCAATATTTCAGTCATGCTCTTGCTTTAGTGATAAATGCTGTTGGGGCACTGAAATTTTAGGCCTTTTTCTTGATCAAATTCTCATACACATTTATTCTGTATATGTATATGTATATGTTCTCTTATTGTTATATAATGTTACCTCCTTCCATGTCATCAGTCCAGTTTCTGGAACTGCTGGCAGGAGAAGAAGGTGAGTGGTAATACTCCCCTCCTGGACTGTCAGCCTCTTCCTCCATAGAGCCAGACTTAAGACGCTTACTCCTGTAGACACAGACACAGACACATAAACAAACACACGGGCATTTAGATCATGGTATAATGGTGCACTGTGTTACATGTGTGTGCTGTCTGCTGTTAAAGCAGCCTGTGTCTTTCACTTAATTAGTAACAGTAAACACAGTTCTAGATTTCTTTTTGAAACTATAGCCAAACATACTTCAAAACATCTGTCCAGTAGCCATTCACCCTTTAAGGCTCAAGATTTTTTAAGATGTTTTCCACAGAAAAATAAATAATTTTAGATACAGATTTTTTTCCTCATCTCTAGCTATGTACTTTACTACTATGTAATTGGCTGTGCAATATGTTAAATCCCATTTAGTGTCTGCTCTTAACCATTTTGAAATTATCTGTAGATCTGAATCTGTGTTATTTTTTAAAGCAACCACCTGCCCCTTCAACCTCAACCAGCTTAACATTTTGAAGATCTCTGGTCATCTCCTGAACCTACAATACTGAATATTTTTCATTTTCAACTTACAACTGGCATTGATCCAAATATCCTACTATAATTGGAGAGTCATTAGGGCCCGAGCACTGACCAGTGCTCGGATTATTTATTAGGGCCCAAGCGCTTGTCAGCTCGAGAACCTATTGTATCTGTAAGCGGAATTATTATTATTATTCATCCTTCCAAACGATCGCATTTTTACATGGGTCGAGGGCCCGTTCATCACTGCTTGCAGTTTTAATTTTTTTTATGTTCGATTATCTATTTTTTACTATTTCATCATTGATTTAATTTTACATAAATACTCACCAGGTACAATTTATAATCTTGAAATGCTGTCACCTGGAAATCCCACCTTCCCACACAAAGCAATGAACCTGTACTGTCTACCGGACATGTAACTGAAGAAGGACCAGACAGGGGCAAACAACAACGGTTACAGATGTTTACAGTATGCCTAAAAAGGAGCATGGATCACTGTTTGCAAGTCCTAATGCCGCCAAAGGCATGGGATTGGCATGCCTTAGCTCTCTCTCTCCAGAGAAGTCAGGTATGACATCTGCAGTAATCTTATAATGCTGATGTGCTGTTTGGCGTTAGCATGTTAATACTAGCTATCTAGCTGTGCAATCATCTTTCATGCTTCTTGCAGCCACTGTGCCCTACATGACCAAGTGACGATCGAATGTAGGGATACATTATGATCTCTTTTCTTTATTACAACTTAACTAATTTACTTTAATAATGTTAGAGCCATGTCATAACAGTAGCTCCAATAAGGAATAGGACAGTGGGTGATGATGCGTGGACGTTGTGTGGGCAAGCCAATAACTCATTACAGACAAAGACCCCGATCAAGTAGAAACAGGTCACAAGGCCAATCAGCCATTATATCATTCAGCGACACGTTAGCTTCATTTAACAAGAGGAGGATGTTAGCATGCCAAGCTGATGTCAATCATGGACAACACAACACCTCTCACCCCCTGCATCAGACTGTGGAAGCCTTGAGCAGCTCTTTCAGCAGCAGACTCTTACACCCACTGTGTAAGAAGGAGCGCTACTGCAGATCATTCATCCCCACAGCCATAGACTGTTTAACTCAAGCACTACCTGAAAAATCACTTTCCACTCACTGTAAATATCTTATTCTTTTCTATTTATTTTCTATTTAACTTTATGCGTATTTGTCTGATTCTTTTTCCTGTACTTGTTGCATCTTGAGCTGTTGTAACAAGTGAATTTCCCCATTGTGGGATAAATAAAGCCTATCTAATCTAATCTAAATCACTAGTAAGGAGTGAGGGACTCTCTTACTTCTACAATTTAGTTGCCTCAAAAAAAGTACCAAAAAAAAAGTTTTTAAGGCCATCAGCCATCTAGTTATTAGACCAGCCCTACCAAGCTGCTGTTTCTGCCACCTCTGCAGATGACTGTGAGAGTTTTTTAAACTATTTTGTTAGAAATATAGAAAATATTAAAGCATCTGTTATTCCTGCTGGTTCACTTCTACCGTCAGTTGAGCCCCTGCCCTCTACTGCACTATTGGATGAGTTTTCATCCATAACCCTTAGAGGTTTGGCCGACATTTATCCAGTAGTGCAAACTTGTCATACTTGTAACATTGTAAATAAGACCCTTTCATCTTGCCTGGTCCCGGACTATTTTAAACAGGCCTGTATCCAAGAAACCACATCTTAGAAATAACGGAAGGAAACAATATATTTGACAAATTCCAATCTGGTTTTAGAAAGAACCATAGTATGGAAACAGCCTTTGTTAGACAAACAAGTTCAATAAGTGCAGATTCTGGTAATATTATTGTTTTCATTTGGCTGGATTTTAGCACAGCCAATGATATGGTTAATCGAGCAATTTTACTCAACAGACTAAGAAACTGGATTGGCCTATAGGGAAACTGTTCTTAACTGTTTTTCATCCTGCCTATCAAACAGAGTATTCAGAGTCACTGTGGACAACTTGACTTCCTCAGCAGTTTTAATGTTATGTGGCATCCCACAGGGCTCAGTCCTTGGCCCTATTTTATATCATATTTGTTGCTCCTTGGCCATGTTATCTGCCACTGTACCCCTGTAATGACTCTCAGTTATATCTTTCATTTAGCCCTAAAATCTGTAATAACCTTGATTATTTGCACTGCTGCCTTGGTGCCATGAAGGAATAGATGTCTTCCAATTTCCAACAGGGTTAGGGTTAGGCTGTCCCCCTCCACCTTGGAACACAAAACCTGGGTGTTGTTTTTCACCAGAATCACAACTTCAATCAACACATTAACAGTCTTGTTCAAACATGTCATTTAAAAGGCAGAAATAATAAGTCAAACCAATGCTACCCAAAAAAGATAGTTGAACAACTTATCCACATCCTTATTTTCTCCTGCCTAGACTACTGTAACTCATTACTGAGTACTTACTCATTTGCCTAAACAATACAGCAGTTAGCCATCAACACTTGGTAGAAGGTAAAAGTTGAAACACTCAACGTTGGGGCTACATCACTCTGATCCTGGCCGAATTGCACAGGCTACCAATCCATTACAGAATTAATTTTAGTATTTTACTGATTACTTTTAAATCCCTACATGGTCTGGAGTGATGTATTCCTCCTGGCCAGGATGACCAAATTTGGCTCATACATGGTAAAAAAACAAAAAACAATAAAGACCTTGATGATACTGTATTGGGAACAATATTTTTTTGGCAACAGGAAATCACATTTTTCGATACTTCTTACAACAGCCCCTGCGGTAAGTTTGATGTGCATCCATGAAATCTGGTGCAACATAATAATCACACTTACACCTACAAAAAAGTCTCTTGGTGCCATGACCTTAAACCAACAGAAAGGCAGCCATTTGAATTTTTCATCTCACTTTTGGCGATTTGCACGTGTTGTATTTTATCACACTTGTCCTATCTTTTACCTGATCAACTTAAAATTCTCAGTGGTCAATCTTAACACTGTTTTGATGAAAAATTATTAGTAGCTTGAGTTTTTATTATACGGCTTAACGGCTAATATGAATAGCCCTTTTCACACAGAGATTCTGCAATATCGCCACAATGAAGGCTCGCCTTTATGCTGCCTTTGTTTGTTCACACTGAACCAAGCAGTGCTGGCATAAAGCCACTCTACTGTGTCATTTCATACAGCATGCCAGCTTTGCCAAAAGAGGCATGACAGTACACGTCATAAAGTTGAGATTTGGTGGAGCAGAGGCAGAACGAAACTGTCCCCCCATTCCGCCTCTGTAACTTTCATACAGGCAGCAAGATTCCCGACTTGAAAAGGCAGTGTGAATGGCACTAATGATTTGCCATAAAAGAGGTTGTTGTTGTAGCTTGACTGTACATGAGTGAATCTGTAACAGACTTCCCACATCATTTCCATGTTGATGCAGTAGCAAGGAATTATTCACCATTAAGAAGTTGTTTCGACTTCTGTGTAAATGTTCCAATTTTTCCAAAGTTTCACATGTTTGATCGGAGTTCAGCCCAAAAACACTTCTACATGCCAATTAGAAGATATAATCATTGTGCCACCGACTGGCAACAAGAAGTAGGCCTTGTCTGAAAATCATTATTTCATTTACAGAAAATTTTCATGGTGCAGTCTCTCCTTGACATCCTTAAATGTAATTAGCCTGTTTTGTCTAGTATCACATAATGGACAAAGTTACACTGATAAGTAACAGTAGCAGTAAAACATGGGAATTCAGCTTTCCACCTATGAATTGTTATTCCCTGTTGCCTGGTTTTGCAATTTACTTTGTTACAACATCCACAAATAGCATAAAAGTCTTGCATTTCATTTTGTGAAGAGACGCCTCTCACAGTCCAGAATAGCTTTGGCTAAAATGCCACATAGTTTTCCCCTCCAAAGTCGATATCAGATTTTCGCCCTGGGGATAAATTCATTTTATTGATTCATCTGTTCATTTCCACAAGAGGCAATGCCTCTTCAGTCGTCTATTAGTGGTTTGGTTTTGTCAGTGTCCGACCTCAAACAAATCACTGTTACATTTGCCCCTGCATGTGGGGGCAGATGTAACATTTGACTTTTTTGTGTTTCAATGAATGTTGTGACTCTAACCTTTATTGTAAATAAATCTGATGACTGTTAACAAGTAGAACACAGATTCAAGTTACCCACATTAAAATTGTATCCAAATAGTTCAAGAGGTTTTTGAAAAATTGTTACAATTGTCCTGGTCTCTCCCGGTACTTGATGTCCCTTTGGCAGATGCAGACAATACAAAATACAACAAATATTTAGCTTATCAAAATGTACACACTCATTGGGCAAAAAAATACCTCATCAACAGTTTGCTTTGCATGCACATAATTAAAGCGTCACCTTATTGGCTTGTCATATTGGCAGTAATGCTCATTTCAGGCTGATGCTGATATTTCATCTTACAGCTTCATTGTGTGGCTGTGCATCATGAGAAAAAACCTACTAAAATAAATACATTATATATAAATATAAATATATATATATTATTAATCATAATTACAAGGATGTGTGTATCTTACTACGTACAAACTGAAGAATAGATCAATATGGGTGTCACTGACCTGACTTCAAACTTCAAGCTGTAAGTTTGTAGCCTGCTGAATCAGGCATTAGCACGTTGCTCGGCTAATTTACCTATTCCCTATCTGGGGCGATGACTGGACTAATAGTTGGACTAATATTGTAATATTGTGAGACAGTGAAGAGAAATGTCAAGCCTAATTGAAGCCAACTAAATAACAAGTAGCAGGTTTGATGCCGGTAACTGTGTTTTTCATGTAGCTTTTTGTGTTTGTACTGTAGTGCTGGCTCAGTTGTAATATGAAGCCTGTTTTTGCTTCAGCAGCTTTTCCGGCATTGTATACATTGTTACGTGTGGGCCTGTAGGGATACTGTTGTGCCTGTACTGGTTGTTTCCTCTCCCTTTGTCTGTCTCTCTCCCTTTGTTGCTCTCTGGCGCCCTCTCTTCCTTTTGCATGTGTTTATCTTTCAGGAAGACACACCTGTCCAGGTGTGTTGCAATTGCCTGACAACACTACATAAGGAGGATTGAGTGGAAGCCTCACTCTCTCTGGAGCCACTTCCCAGCTGACACTGAAAGGAGGAGATTTTTTTACTCCTTTTGTCTCCTTTGTACCTTTTTCCCCCACATGTTTTCAGTGCTGGGGCTTTTGTTTTGGTAATTTGTTTGTAGTTTAGTTTTGGAGATCACCAACAATGTAGTTTAGCGATTTCCCCCTTTTGTTTATTTCAGCTGGGTTCTCCAACCTTTTCTTTTGGTATGTAGTTTTTTACATACAGTTTCTTTCTAAATAAAATTTGGTTTATTCCTTAATTTGTCGTCTAAGCGTCCTCTTAAATGTTTTGCATCCTCTATGCGAGCATTTTTGTTAGAGCGTCCGTAACAACATGTAGAAGTTGCCATCAGAGCGACAGTGGGAAACAGTGTAACTACATGAATTCCCCATAATTGTGCATAACATATTAAAGCATGGTACCAACAGCTGCACCTTGTGGTCATTAATAATGCAGCAACTTCAGGAAAAGTCACTAAAAGGCTGAGATCAAGCCTACTATACCTTGTCTGACCCACTATCAAAAACATTAGCTGCAGTCCGAAAAAATATGTTAAAAGGAAACCTTTATTAATGAAGAAGATCAACTCATTGTCACGTGCACAAACTTATAATGGAACAAATCACAGGGATCAAAAGAAAGTAGCGCTCAACAAAAAATCGGCAACCCAATCTGCTTTTCAAAGGTGCAGATCTTAAGTCAAATGGGAGAGAATTCCCAAATTTAGGAGGTCTCCTTTGCTTTTAAGCTTAGATCGTGCCTCCTCTTGCCTCTCTCCTTGCCTCTTAAATGGCTTCCTTGACTAAATGTTGCTATGACGACGGCTGCACATGCAGATATGGTGCTCAGTAGCTCCTTCAATCCTCGCAACATTTTTTATATAATTTTTTTCACCTTTACAGATGTCTCTCCTTTCAGATGGCGCCATTACTGTGGCCTCTGTGTTATTGTGTAAAATATGCCGTGTCAAAGGAGGGGGGGACTTTTATCCAGCTGATTTTGCATTAGCCGCTGTGTGCACCAACAACCACCACGTCTCCTCCCTGTCAAACCAGACACGCTGTTTAATTTCCTCATTGACTCAGTCCGTATCTACGGATCCGTATTACATGGTAGAAAAAAAAACTAAATCTGTGCGAACGGATTTGTAAACCGTGCGCACGGATTTTGCCTTCTCTCATTGGTCAGCACAGCGATAGTGATTTTGATAGTGATCAATGAACAATAAAGATGATGACAACAACTCTGTTTGACTGTATATAAGCAAAATGCTCTATTTAACTGGAGAAGGAGGAGCGCTGCGGTGCGTCTCTGTGTGCATCATGTAGTGCACGGATCTCAGTTCTCTGATCGGACAGGACAGGACATACAGACCATCAGTCTGATTAATATGGGGTGGGGTGTGGATGGGTGAAATAATTCCTCTTTGATGAGGAACATATTAATAACATAACCTGCAGCTATTCTCCAGCATCAGGGCCCATCTTTTTGCCAGCTGAAGTGGCGCACAGCACAGCGCAAGTATAGTTGCTAGTTTTAGACCAAAATGAGGTGTGATCAGGTGCTTTGGTGGCGCATCTCGGAGCAGCAGAAAACATTTGCAGTGATAAATGTCAATGGGCCCTTTATCTAAAGTCAATGTCGCAGTGTTTTACCTCCTATATAGAGGGCTCAGTATTCATAGAGTAAGATGCACCTTCATAGGGAGGTTCATAACACATGTACACTATGATTTAATGATTAGAGAGGCTGCTTTCAGTCATTAAAAGGTTTCCCTTTGATGCTTGTAGTATTGTCACTGTAGCAAACATATTGGCTAATTTAAGCAGCAAAACTAAATCTGTAGTTATGAACAGGACAGTACGTGTGCATCGTCTCTCTTAAGGGGGAGACACACTTAATGTTTCTGCTACTGGAGTCCATTGCAGGTTATGTTATTAATATGTTCCTCATCAAAGATGAATTAACTCACCCAGTCACACACCATTCCCTATTAATCAGAATTATAGTTCTTAGAACCAGACCTGTCTGATCAGAGGACTGAGATCCGCACACCACATTACGCACAATGAGACACACCACAGCGCTCCTCCTCCAGTTAAATACAGCATTTCTTACAATGTAAACTGTGTCAAGATTTCAATGTCCTTTATTGCTCAACAACATGTAAAAACAGAATACGAATCAAAGACATACAGTGGGGAAAATAAATATTGAACTCATCAACATTTTTCTTAGTAAATATATTTCTGATGGAGTTATTGACATGAAATTGTCACTAGATATTAGTAACAACCCAAGTAATCTACACATACAAAGAAATCAAAACATATATGTCCATATATTAAGTTATGTGTAATAAAGTGGAATGACACAGGGAAAAAGTATTGAACATGCTTACTGAAATTTATTTAATACTTTGTTGGTAATGACAGCTTCAAGACGCCTCCTGTATGGAGAAACTAGTCACATGCATTGCTCAAGGGTGATTTTGGCCCATTCTTCCACACAAACTGTCTTCAAATCTGGAAGGTTCCGGGGGCTTCTTCTATGACCTTTGCTCTTCAGTTCTCTCCATAGATTTTCAATTGGATTCAGGTTGGGTGATTGACTGGGCCATTCTAGCAGCTTTATTTTCTTTCTCTGAAACCAATTGAGAGTTTCCTTGGCTGTGTGTTTGGGATCATTGTCTTGCTGAAATGTCCACCCTCGTTTCATCTTCAGCATCCTGGTAGATGGCAGCAGATTCTTATCAAGAATGTCTCGGTACATTTCTCCATTCATCCTTCCTTCAATTATATGAAGTCTGCCAGTACCATATGCTGAAAAACAGCCCCACACCATGATGTTCCCACCTCCAAACTTCACTGTTGGTATAGTGTTTTTGGGGTGATGTGCAGTGCCATTTGTCCTCCAAACATGGTGTGTGCTATGACATCCACAGAGTTCAATTTTGGTCTCATCTGACCAGACTATATTCCCCCAGTATTTCATAGGCTTGTCCAAATGTTGTGCAGCAGTTTTGATTTCTTTGTATGTGTGGATTACTTGGGTTGTTACCGACATCTGGTGACAATTTCATGTCAATAGCCCCATCAGAAATATATTTATTGAGAAAAATGTGGACGTGTTCAATATTTATTTTTCCCGCTGTAATACACAAGGAAGACTAATACTAACAACTGTTTGAGCTTGTGAAATGTAATTAGTAGGGGAGAAGGGTTTTCCCCTTGATCCGTTTCCTGGGACAGGGACACGGTCAAATGAAATTACATTTTTTATTTCTTCACAATCTGTGTGTGTGTGTAGCAGACAGCAGCAGCAGGGCCGGACCAAGAGGGCTACTGTGACTACATATTAGCATTACAGAGGACGTTTTTGTTCACTTAATGGGCCATTGTCCAACAGGTTTTCCAGCCCCCACAAGGTGCATTGTCACACTGAGAGCAAGAGCCTTGCATACTGTGCTGAATACAAGGGATCTTATCTATATTTACAATATAGCCTGAATCTGCACTCTACAGTATTCACATTACATGATGTTTACCATTGCTATGGCAACAAGTGGCAACTGCTGTTAGCACATATTAGCTAGTTTAGCCCCATCACCTGAAGAACAATAACCCATACAATTACAATTTGGCGTATTTTACAAAATCAACAACAGCTACCAGCAGCCATAGTTCTTACAACCTTAACTAATGTGTTGTCAAAATTAGAAAAATAACAGCTTAAAACCCTGATGAGGTACATTATCTATTCTGATATCTGCACTCCATCAAGTTCCTCGGAGTGCAGATCTCGCAGGACCTAAGCTGGAATAAGAACACCTCAGGACCATGAAACGGGCCCAGCGGAGACTGTACTTCCTGAGGAAGCTGAAACAAGCCTCTCTCCCCATCAGCATCCTCAGGACCTTCTATAGTGGAGAGCATTCTGACATATTGTATCTCGACATGGTACTCCAGCTGCAGTATGTCAGACAAAAAAGCCCTGCAGAGAATAGTTAGAGGAGTTGAGAGGGTCATCGAGTTTCCCTCCCCTCTGTCCAAGAATGCTTCCTAAGCCGCTGCAGGAGCAGGGCACTGAACATCGTCAGGGACCCCTTCCACCCTCTCCACACATTCTATGAACTGCTCCCATCAGGAAAACGGTTCCGGAGTCTAAAAGGCCGAACAAACAGACTAATCAATAGCTTCCTTCCACAAGCTGTTAGATTGCTGAACTGCTGATCTGGAGCATGCGCACTGCACTTCACGAGCCTTAGTCATAGTTTTAGTTTTAAGTTATTATAGTAATATTGTGTGTATTTATTGTGTTCGTGTATGGGATCCCGGAGAAACGCAATCTAATTTTTGCTGCACTACTTTTGTAGGTACAGCTAAATGACAATAAAGCTTTGATTGATTGATTGATTGATTGATTATCATTAGTAACGGTTGCTTCCACAAGTATGCAGTTACCTATAGTTCCCTCAAACAATGTAACGAAGGTGCACATCAGAGGGGATTTAGAAGTGGGTATATGCAATGCCGACTGAAAAATATACAGTTACACATCTTTAGTTTATTCAACTTAGTTCACAGAAGATCTGTTTAAGTTAAATATGAGCTGAAGCAGTCATATTAACATAGCGTTAGACTACATAGATCCGCTTCCTATGGAGAGAACCAGCCGAAGTAAGGAAATCGCCACTCTGCCATTGCTGAGCAGATTGTTGTCAAATGGGGTATAAAAATCCTGTCATCAGGATTTTACAGTCATCATCAGGATTTAAGCACTCTGCTGCTACCTAGCATCTACAGTTATCAAGTGCAGCCCCCCCCCCCCCCCCTTTACTGCCACGGCGTCACCGTGGTAATGCAGTGGCAAGCACGTCATATGAAAGGAGAGTCATCTGTATGCCCCCTTCTACTGAAGCACAATTAAATGTTTAGTTTACAATTTATGTTTACAATTTAATGTTTGAAACCCCAACACGAAGCGGAGGGTTTCATTTACTTTTCACTTGCTGCTTCATTTAGCTGCCACAAGCAAATAAATAGGCTGATTTGGTGTAAACATGATAGCAATGTTTGCTTGTTGTTAGCTTACAATGCTAACATAGAGGCTAACGTCTCCATTGAACAAATAAATAAGTGTTGACAATACTGCAGAGACAGAAATTGTCCCGACACCGTCTAATAACATAGGAAAAAACTAACGGCAGCTTTCACAGTCATAAGCCAGCATCAGCATAAAAGTTATCTGTGTCACAACATCCACAATAAAGCCGAAAGATTACCTGTTCAACAAAAACTCCGCTGTATCAGCATCGGGTCCATATCTTCACGGACCTTTCGCCACCGTTCAAATGATGACCCGATGTTTATTCGGGTTTGAGCCCTCTTTATGTCACATCTCTGCTTTGTGTCTTTTTAGTGACAGACTTTCTTTTTTTGACTCTTTGCCGTTGGGGCAAGCAGAGGCCGCTGAACTGCTCAGGGCAAAACAAACCTCTTGTCCGCTTGTAGTTTCAAATGCGGAAGTGGGTCGGGACCAGACGTGAGCAGGAGCAGGAGAGTGAGTGAGGGGATTGGATGGGAAAATTGATCCAATAGGAGCCATCCGGTCCAGATGGCTCCTATTTTGCAGGTGCTAGAGAGTTTTGCAGGCGCTAGAGAGAATGGATTTATTTGGTTCCTTTTACTCTTCACATTGTGTAGGTCGTACTATTGGGCCATAACTACCATATAAATAATGTTAATAATAATGATAAATCTTTCAAATCGTAGACCATAGCTTTAACCTATGATAGAGATGCACATATCAACATTGGAAAAGGAACTGTGGGGTTTGGACCGAGTGCAGCAGACTGCAAGGATCTTCACCAGACATCTGCCAAGCAACCAGCCAGACCAGTGAGACAAAATATCACCGAAAGCACTGTGACCGCCCCAGAAAGAGGGTAAAAAGAAATGGCATCAGAGCTAAGCTGACGCGACTTGAACCAAGAGCAGTTCCTCTACCAAGTCTTCTTCTGGCTAATGTCTTTTTGCAGGAGAATAAAGTGGATGAGGTGCGACTGAGGTTCACTCAGCAATGGGAAATCTTCTCTTCACAGAGACGTGGTTAACCCCTAACATCCCAGATCAAGCTACTGTACTTGATGAATATACATCTTCAGTGACATTATATGTCAGCAAATGTGTTGATGACGTGGTAATCACAAAGACAGTAAGATCCCTCCCCAACCAGAAGGCCCGGATGAATGGAGAGATGAGGCCCATGAAGGCTGAAAAACTAAACACTCTGGGCTTCAGTGCAGACCCTAGAGAGTTTGGATTGGCAATCACACCTCCTCTCCTCTACGTTAGTGCTTAGCACCGGAGCCCCCCAGGGCTGGGTGCTCAGCCCCCTTCTGTTCACACTCATCAGCAAAACCAAGGAGCTGATTGTTGATTTTAGAAAAAAGGAGGCATCCCCTACAGTGGGTGATAAAAAACAGAATAAGTTTTGGTATTATATATATATATATTGGTACCCATCTACAGAGCATCAGTTACATCGGTGAAGTGAGATGTCTGCACAGAGCCCAAAGGATACAAAGAGACAACACCAGAAGTATCTATTGCCATATCAACTGGATATGTCCAATGAACTTTTATTATTTATTTTTATATGTTTTTTAGAAAGTGTTTTCTCTTTGCACTAGAAGTCAACTTCTGAACTGGAGTCCTTTCAGAGCCATATTCAGATGCCTTCACACTAGTGTAGGAAGCACAGACCCACCTCACTGAACCGGACTCAAACAACCACAACCACTGACCAGTGCATGTCAACTAGAAAGGCTAAGTCTCATGAGACAACTTTTGAAAACATTAAATTTCATCCTTTGGTAGCCTGATAAAATATGAGAAGTCAACAAGTTCACTAGAGAATGGTGCCAACATTGAGGTAAAGCTGCCTTGGTGGATTCTCTCTTACATTTCTCTCTCCATACGTGACATGACTTCAGCCACATAAGCAAGTGGGAGCAAGAAAATAAGTGAGAGTGTGGCTTAGACGGAGGTTTGAGGTAGTGAATTGACACAAAGGAACAAAGACCAGAGTTTTTAATTGACTCTAAGAGGTGCTTCTTTGTAGCCAACATAGATTCTGAAAGGTTCAGGGTGCGTGTCTCTAATTCTGCACGTGCAACAGCTTGGTACAGTATCAAGCTCACCGCCCTCCATCACCCTACCTAGTAAAGCCTACTCTCTATTCCAGGCTTGCGTGCCTTGTGACAATCTGCCTCATTCATATATTAATTCATATTCATACATTAAATCTCAGAACTACATTATGGTCGCTAATGCAGGATAGTTGCAAGTGCATTTAATAGGATGGGTTACATTATATACATTTAAATCAAATCAAATCAAAGCACCTTTCATGCAAGCATGCAGCCCAAAGTGCTTCACAGAGCAAGATGTAAACAACACAGACAAAAAGTAGTGACAGCGACAACTTGCAAGTTTAAAGTAGAAATTACAACAATAAAACAATAAAGCAATAAAAATGATAACAGTAAAGCAACAAAGCAATAAAAGCATAATTTTTTTTTAAATTCGATAAAAGCCATAAAAGAAATAAAACACAGGGGATAGAAATATTAAGAACACCAATGATTAGAACTTAAAAACTAGGGCAATGAATGATGAGTCACCTTAAGTAAAAGCCAGGCTAAAAATATGTGTTAAGGTTTCTTTTAAAAATGTCCACAGAGGTGGAGTCTCTGAGATCCTCAGGCAGATTGTTCCAGAGACTAGGGCCACAGTGGCTAAAAGCAGACTATCAATGTGTTTTTGCAAGAATCCTAGGGACGGCTAGGAGACTGGCTCCAGAGGATCTGATCTAAAAAGCATGTCTGAGAGATAGGCTGGTGCCATGACATTCAGTGATTTAAAAACTAGCAAGAGCATCTTTAAATCAATTCTAAAACTGATAGGCAACCAATGTAATGCCTTTAAAACATGTGTTACATGTGCTCTCTGTCTGGTCTTCATTAGGAATAGGGCTGCTGCTTTCAGAACAAGTTGTAGGCAGCCAACAGCTTTTTTAGGTAGACCAAACAAGAGAGCATTGCAATAGTCAAGTCTAGATGTTATAAAAGCATATGTTTTTCTGTGTTGGCCTGAGAAAGAAATGGTTTACCCTGGCAATGTTTCTAAGATGGTAAAATTACATTTTGAATGTTGGCTTCAAAATTGAGGTCAGGATCCAAGATAGCCCCTTGGTATGAAGGGCAAAGGACTGAAAGTGTACAGACAGTTGCTCTCTCTGGGCTTTCCACCCAAATATTAAAATCTCTGTTAAAATCATCCGGGGATATGGAAATGTATAGCTGGGTTTCATTTGCATAACATTGAGTTTCAATGTTATGCTTATTGATGACATTGCCAAGTGGTAGCATATAGAGATTGAAGGATTGGACCTACAACAGAACCTTGTGGGACCCCGCAGGTTATTTCTCTTCTCTGAGGAGAAGTCACCCAGGGAAACAAAGAACCGGCCAGTCAGATATGATCTAAGCCATCTTAGAACCCTTCCTGATAGACCCAACCCAGTTGTCTTTTTAGTAGGATTTCATGGTTGACAGGATGAAAGGCTGCACTAAGATCTAGGAGAACCAGGACTGAAAGCTTGTTTGAGTCAGTATTCATTCTTATGTCATTCACCAGTTTAACCAATGCAGACTCTAAGCTGAGGTTGGCTTTGGGTCAGTAGTTACTAAAAACTAAGGAATCTAAATGACCACGGCAGTCTTTAAGGCATCAGTGGAGGTGCTTGTGAACAAGAAGTGGTTGACAATACTTAATAGTTCCTCTGAAAGCCAGTTAAAAACAGTTTTTAAAAATGGGGTAGAAATGGGGGTCAAGCGGGCACGTAGAGGGTTTCAATTCAGAGACCACCTTTCTAATCACCTCTGCATCCACCAGAGTAAAAGAGTGCAAAATATGTTGAAAGTGCATAGTGTTTTCTAAAACATACTGCCTTGTCTGAATAATATTTATTCTAATTCGAAAATTTGTTGCACTTAGTACTTGAGAAAAAGTCACTGGGGTATGTAGAAGAGGGGTTTATCAGGATGTCGATGGTTGTAAAAAGGGCCCTCGGATTGTTTTTGGTTATTATTTATAAGTTCGGAGAAGTGAGCCTGTCTGGCATTTCTCAGCGCCTTATTATATTCTGAAAGGTGGTCGCACAGAATATCATAGTGAATCTGAAGTATACTTTTCCTCCGTCTACGCTCGGCTTTCCGGCAATTTCTTTTAAGTTCGTTAAACGGTCTCATTTTTCCATGGTGGCTTACATTTTAAAACAGGTCTTTTTAGTTTTAGCGGCGCAACAAGGTCAATTGTTGTCTCTGATTTTGAATTAAACTCATTTACTAAGGTGTCGACAGATGAAGGGAAGGTTTGTGAGGGCAACATATTCATGTGCATAATAAAACTTTCAGCCACTCTCTTTACAGTGGGTTCAATGTTCACCTGGGGCATGGGCACTGACCCACTAAATTCAACACAATAATTCTCAGATAAAGCAACATCTCTAATTGATGACATTTCAACATTCAACCCTTTAAACCTTAAATCATCGGGCTGAGACCGCTAAAAGATCCAGAACAGACAGAGAGGAGGAGACGTTAAAACGTAACATCGTCATTCCCTATGTCGCAGGAACATCTGAGAAACTCAGGAGGATCTTCAATAAACATCATATCTCGGTTAACTTCAAACCTACCAATATGATGAGGCAAAAACTTGTCCATCCGAAGGACAAAACACCCAGGCATAAACAGAGTAATGTAGTTTATGCTCTTCACTGCAGCCAGGACTGCACAGATTTGTACATTGGGGAGACAAAACAACCTCTCCATAAACGAATGGCACAACACAGGAGGACCAACTCCTCAGGTCAAGACTCTGCTGTCCACTTAATATCTAAAGGAGACAAATCATTCCTTTGAGAACAACAAAGTAAACGTCTTTGCCAGAGAAGACAGATGGTTTGAAAGAGGAGTAAAGGAATCCATCTGTGTCAAACTGGAACGACCGTCTTTGAACAGAGGAGATGGACTACGACATTACTTATCACCCACCTACAATGCAGTACTGAGTTCTCTCCCCAGACAGCTTAACAACCATTCACACCTGGGCTCACCTAGCCCTAACACCCACATGAAGGCGTGAACCGTCTTCAACAAACTGAAACAATTGCAACGACCCACAAGTGGATCAACGACCCACAAGTGGTCTGACTCTGAAACTCAGAGCTCACACGTGTCCTTAATGACTCTGTATTGACACTCCCACACAGAGTTTGAAAGCCTGCAACTCCCCTCCAGTTAGTTAGAACTGAAGAAGCCTCTTGGATGAGACGTGAACCGTCTTCAACAAACTGAAACAATTGCAGTTGCCTGGTCCATGGACATGTTGTGTGAAGCCAAGATCTTCTAATAGATTAATAAAATCAGTAGCATTTTATGGCTTTATTGATAGAACAGCTCAAGATAGACAGGAAACAGGATGAGAGAGAGAGGGGGAGTGACACGCAGCAAAGAGCCCCAGGCCGGGACTCGAGCCCAGGGCCGCTGCAGCGAGGACAAAGCCTCTATAAATGGGACACCTGCTCTACCAACTGAGCTAAACAGCGCCCCGTAAATCAGTAGCATTTTTGTCATTTGTGTTGTCTATGTGCAAGTTAAAATCACCAACAATAAGAATTTTGTCATAAAGTGTATTTATAATAGATAGCTCTATATACAGTGATAGTTAATATGGGTGACTGGCATTTAAAAATAGTAGCAAGACATTCGAAAGAGCTAAAATCATCAAAGGAAACATGTCTACAATCAAAGGCCTTCGAAGCAATAGTAGCTACCCCCTGTTAGAGCACAATCACTACCAAATATGTATACACAGCACATAGTCAGAATATACATGTTTATTTATACAGCATATAGATTTACAACAATCACCCACAACATTAAAACCACTGACAGGAGGTGTGAATAACATTGATCATCTCGTTACAATGCTATGTTCTGTGGGAAACCTTGGGTCCTGGCAAAATGTGGATGCCACTTGACACACAACACCCATCCAAACACTGTTGTGGACCAAGTACACCCTCCATGGCAACAGCACTCCCCGATGGCATTGGCCCCCCCACCAGGACAATGTGCCCCGACATACCACAAAAACTGCTTGGGAACAGCTTGAGGAACACAACAAAGACCCCAAGGCGACTGATCGAGCATCTTTGGGACGTGCCAGAACAAGTCACATGCATGGAGGCCCCACCCTGACATACAGGAGAGAAGAGATCCACTACAAACATCCCCATACCAGACCATAGGTAGTTTAAATGTTGTGGCTGATTGGTATATATATTACACTGTTCACCATATTTATGCACAAAAACAGCTGTTGACCTTTTGAATGCAAGACATAAAACTCACACACGATTGTAACGGCACAAACGCACAAGCGCAATTCCCCACACCAGAAAAGCATCGCTTTACTTGATAATTACTGACGCACCTTTTTCTTTGCTCCCCTCCCATTTCACAACCAGTTCAAGTTTAAAAACCAAATGCCTAACTTAACAGTCATCAAAACATATCTGTGAGGCTAAAGACAATGGCACCCTGCTGCTGTAAAGGTCAACATAAAAAACCCCCAATTAAAATACATTTGAAAGTCAAATGAAATCGCTGCAATTATATCTTATAGATATCTTTGACTTACTATTTAGTAATTCTATTATAATCTTGAAACATATCCTTACCTTGCGAATTACCTTGTATGTCACTGTCATGGTCACCCTCAAAAAATATGTGCATGACACAACCATGCTTTTTATGCATCTCAGTTTTATCCATTTCAATTGATTTCAAGTAAATCCCATCCATCATACCCACTATCCCAGCACTCACAGGTTGTGAGGCGAGGTACAACTAAATAGGTTGCCAGTCTATCACAGGGCTGACATAAAAAACATTCACACATATAGGTTAATTAGAGTCAGCAGTTGAACTGAACTTGCATGTCTTTTGTTGGTGAAAACCATAGCCCCTCAAGGACACTCACCAGGGCAAAGTGCATGTGTTGAAGCCAGTAGTTCATTGTGCCGCACCCACAGGTGTTGCCCCTCGGAAGACTAAATTCTCTGAAGACTGTGGCCACAATGGATTTGAGTATCTGAAGACTGAAAAGGATACAGCAATAATGTCCTCCACATTTGGGAGAAAGAAGGTTGCATTTGGTGGCTGCATTTGTGGAGCCTTTGAAATTGTCCTATTCCTTGTCAACTTTTGTCTAAAACAATTAGGGGGATCCTTAAAATAGGACACGTAGAGGGGGAATTTCTTTGCCATACTAGGACATTTTGGCAGGACTGTCTTCTTCAAAGGTTGTTTGCGGGTTGCTAACATTGGCCATTTAACCAATTGCTAATTTTAGAGTTTAGGACTGGGATTAGGCTAAAATGAATTAACAAAGCAGGCTGTGTATTTTCTGATGTTCTGATGGTAAAGGCTAATGCAAGGTAGTCAATGCAGTGTATGTGTGTGTGTGTGTGTGTGTGTGTGTGTGTGTGTGTGTGTGTGTGTGTGTGTGTGTGTGTGTGTGTGTGTGTGTGTGTGTGTGTGTGAGATTACCCGCTAGATGAGGTGCTGGCCAGAGATCGTCTGAGGCTGACTGGCTGGTTGACAGACTGGTTGAGGTCGTAGGCCAGATGACCCTGGAGCTCCCCCATAGAGAAACTAGGACCTACACCTGTGACTACTGGAGCTACACACACAGGGAGAACATGCAATGTAGTAATGATGGTCACACTGAAAACTGAATATCTTTCTTATTTTTTTCAAGTCCATTATACTTATCGTAACCTTGTTCAAACATTAGAAACTGCATTAAACTGGGTCCTTAACATCTAGCTTCTGATGTTTCATTGCAAATGGATTTTGAATGTCATGCTGTCAAAAAGACAATGGTAAGTTTGGTTAAGCACACTTTTTTTCTTGTTTATTAAATTTTGGCATCCAGTAGTATTTCCATATAAGTCGAAAAAGCAATTTCAATATCCAAGCACAAACCTGGATACGATTGACACTATCAAACAATAATTGTTTGTCACTAAAAGACAGACATTGTGCTGAATTTGGCTGAGCTTTCTCAAGTCCACGTTCTTGCTGCTCCATTCTCTCTGTGCATGCAAAGCAGAGCAAATAAGCGCCTGCTATACTTCCATGTGCTATCCAAAAACCAGAAGATACCCCATGCACAGCAGTGCTTCTCCTCTGGGTGCACATGGTACAGGCAAACCACAGTGGAACAAAAAAATCTAATAGGATTTCCCTCCAAAATACACCATGTTAAACTATGTTTGTGTCATATGACAGTTGCATTCACATCAACTTCCAATTCATAATTACAGTAACTGGAAAATCATGCGTCCCAAATTTTATGGATATAGTGTTGTGTTAGGGTTGGGTGATATGGACAAAAATCCCTATCACTGTATTTTCAGGCCTACTGGCAATACATGATATAAATCTTGGTGTTTTCTACTAAGTGGGCTTAATGTTCAGTTGTATGTCAAAGCCACATTTGAGATATCACAAGCAGTTTTTCAAAACGTACTGTGATCACAAGAAAATGCAAAGACAGGATTTTCTTCCCGGTATGAAAATATACAGCCGCACATGTAAATGAAGAATTACATAAAATTAATACATAATACATCGCTATGTATATAGCATGGACAGGGTGAGGGAGGGAGAGGGTAACAGAGACACTCTGTGTTGTGTATGAAATGTCTGTATCATAACTGCACTGCATCTTTGTAAATACATCTGTCTCACTATCACGAAACAGACTACAACCACCCAGTAGAATAGTGACGTACTATGATTCACCTCACTCACAAACATGCACACAAACCTTCGCCTCACACAACCAAACAACTCGGTGCCAGCCATGGCAGTTGGGGTTTTTTTTTTTTTTTTTTCTTCTCTGTCTGTTTTCCCCACTCCTTTCTCCTTCACCTGCTCTTTACCTGTGTGTGTCTGTGTCCCTGGACGTGGTTACCGGTTTCCGCTGCAGCAGAGAGACGCACCTGTTTCCCATCAACTCATCATCCTCTGGCTATCATATCCTGGTCTCTCTACTACTCCAGTGCCAGATTGTTCCATCACGTATGGTGGTCGAGCTCAAGTTACTTCCTGAGTGAATTTTGTCGCTACGTGCGTCTAGTGTATTTTGCTACGTGTTTTTGCCATTGTGCTTTTTTGTCTGAGATTGGATCTTAACTTGTGCTTGTGTTTTTTTTTCCTCCTCCATATTCAAATTCTCCAGCGTCTCTCTGCTCTGCTCTCAGCGCCTCTGGCCTGCCTGAAAACTCACTGTCATCTCCAGACCGTGCCACCCATCCTGCCTGCCCTCACGTTTTCATTGTTTAACATGTGTTTGTTAAATAAACACCCTTGGACTGTTTCTCAGCCTGCGGTCTCTGCAGTTTGGGTCCACACAAAAACCCCAACCCTCACACATGCAGCACAGTAATCTCATTTCTCACAGACTGATTTTGCATAGCATGTGCAACATATATGTTATATGTTGCCAATGTTGCATTTTAGAATTATTACCATACTGATTCAAATAGAGTAGCAGTGTGCGCTGTGTCTTCTCAATGTTATAGGAGAACTTGTCAGTGAGTGAGGTGGAGCTGTGCAGAGAGTGAGTGAGAGATGGAAGAGAGGAGTTATGTAGTGCAACTTTACTCTATATCAGTATACAGTACAGTATTGTCTAAAACTATACCTCGCTTGAAAATATATCAATAGATCTTAAATAGTTGTTATATCACCCCTATCCCCCCTTTGTTGTATGGTCAATCCACAATTTTTAACCTTCCTATTGCCAACCCTGCAATCATACAACCCTCTTGAGCTGTCAGATGATGTGACATGCTGAATGTAATTAAAACTAATACATAAAGGGTTGGTATTACAATAAATGGTATTAGTTTAGTTGGGTAAAAGCTAAAGCTAACAATAAAGAAGACTTACTTCTTGAGACCTGGACCAGCTCAGTGACACTGAAAACTCCTGATGTCACAAAACTCTCCTGATACTCTGGACCATCTGTAGAAACACAACAGCAGTTACACATTAATAACATTTTACACCAAAATTAGTCAGTATGCAGTTTATCTTAAATACAGGGGAAACCCACCATTGAACCCACAATTGCCAGTAGACCAGTTTGCCGTTATGCTTTTTTTTTTCTATGTCACATTCAATGTTACAAAACACAGAACAGTGAAAAGCAGCAGACCATATACCTCATCAGACTGCATTGAGATGTCTGCATTGTAAAACTTAAAAAAAGTAAAACATAAATAAGTCTTAATCAAATAATATCTCCGAATTAGACAGATATGTTTTGATGTAGCTAAGGAAGGATCCCATTTCCTCCTAATCTCTGTTGAGAGAGCACATGTGCAGAAGCCAACTGATTGAAAAGTCAGCAAGTTTTGGGTACTGACTTGAAGGCCAGTGACAATGTTATGGTGGTTACTTTATGATGTCTTGTTGGCTAGTAAAGCTTAACATCATGAACCACAGTTTCAGAAACAGCCACTGAGTGTGGAGAAGAGGCAGGTTCCTTGTCCTACAGAGAGCGTGAGACAAGGGGAGCACATGGGTGGCTACTAAAAGTTATGACAAGCAATTATTTGAGATTGAGGTGTTGCAGACCTCAACTTTGGAGGTAAATTGAGCCTATGTTCTCTCATGTTTGTTGTTTTTTTATTATGTAGTACTCTATGCTGCGAAACCATTTGGCCTTCAGAGACAAATACATTTGAACTTGAACCTTTACTAGTAAGCTAGCAAGACATGTTTGGTATCAACGGGTTCATTACAATCTCATGACAGGTTAGCTATGACAACACTGGCTTCACACTAGCTTAAAAACTGAGCATGCAAGAGCCTCTAAAGATCACCCATCACTTTCAGAGAACCAAGATTACTGCCTTGGATTTTCAAAATAAATCAATGAAACAATGCCCCCCAACACATCTGGTCAGTTTGAAATACAAAAGAAACACTTTATTCAGAAGCACTAAGAAGCACTTCAGACTTTAGCTCAGTTGCAGTGTACAGGCATTAAAAACATTTCTTGTGTTGCACAATATTTTGTCAATGTCTTGCAATTACACTATGGTATCCTATGTCTTTATTGGCAGCAGTCACACTACATTGTTGTATTCTTTCTTATTCTTTCTTATTGTGGGAACAGTCACACTTTTTTTCTCTCTTTCTTTATTGGTTGTGAATGCTTGAGGCATGTGACGTCGCAAGAACAACAACAGTTACTTTCGCGTAGAAAACTGGCCGTATTCTTCATTATGGAGATATGTGAATACGGGAAACTTGTGGTTTTCTGTTCTCATTTTCAGCTGTATGTTAACGTTTAAAGATATATAATAAAAGATGTGACAGCTGCCAGACCCTTCAAACCCACTCACTTTCAAACTCCTCCCAGTCCTTCATACATTCACATAGAAATTCCATTCAAACTTTAAAATGTTCACAAAGACTTTTTCATATTAATTCAACATATTCATATCATTCATACTTTGGACACATGACCAGTTCAAAGTTACATGAAAAAATTTGAGCCATACAGCCAGAGTTTTGCTTTAGTGTGTATGCAACGGAATGCTGACAGCTACAGTGGAGGGCTCAACTGACAGGGTGGAAAGAGCTTTAAATCTTTTCAAAATCCTGTCTTCAGCTTGGTCCCATTGCCACAATATTGACTCCACCTATATCAGTTTGACATCAGTTTGTAGGAAAAATTGGTGATCTTGAGCCAGTGGACTAACCTTTTTTGGCTTGATTGGATTTGGAGTGACAGGAGAACCAATCAACTACCCCATCACTTCACTTTTAACTAAGAGGAAAAATGCAAACAAACTAAGGGCCAGTGTCCACATTGTAGTGTACTGTAGAAATGTATTAACTCGCCTTATAACACTTGACTGAGACTGACTTGACACATACCTGGACTGTAAACTGAAAATGCAGGTGGGCCCAGCCCTGAACCAATCACTTCCTGTGTTGATGTCACTTATGTATCCCTATGCTTTACACTGCATGGAATACTATATAGCGTTTTTTCAGGCAGAAAAGTGCTGTTGATGTGCTCAGGAGCGCTAGGATGAGCATTGAGAGAAAAAACGCTGCATGTGGATCTTGTCTCTATGACTACGGTATCTTGACAATCACCGCTGTATGATCGATAGTGCCTCTTTGGTTTTTACTGGCCTATCTGTTTGTTTTCTATTTGACATTGTATTTTTAACATGAGCACCAAACGGAGGATGCTTGCCCTCTTGGTCTGTATGGACGATGAGCATAATAATTCTGACGCCCCCGCTGTCACTGCTCCAGCTATCGGCCACAGAGTAGGGGGATTGTGGGTGCATGACAAAAATATGGTGAATATCATCGCCTTGTCTAGGAGTTGCTGTTGGATGGAGTAGAGCCTTTTCTGTGCACCACTCTGTAAGATTGTTGATTTCTTCCACATGTAAACTCCCATCGCTGTTTATAATGTAACTCAGGTAGCAGTGTAACAAAGTATTGTACAGACATGCAGTGACTGAACTTGAGCTCACAGAAAACCAGCACACCAATCTGTGTACAGATAACACATTTATTACTGAACTATACACAAGGGACAAAACACAACAACACACTAGAACGCTAACTAACACAAACACAAGACGAAGAAGAATAAATGAATGGAAACCTGGAGAAATGCAGCAAAAACTGAAATTGAGGCCATGCCTGACGCAGGTGTTGCGGAGGAACCGATGCCAGCCAGCCGTCGAGGGAGGTAAATTATCTTATCTGTCTTATATTTATCTGGGGGTGGTGCCCCAAGGTGATATGTATATTAGATCCTACAACTTCTAATAAATATTTCTGATTGCCAAATTGAATCTAAATCAAAAAGGGTGCACAGTGCCTGACAGACAAACCAGTTTTCTGAATAGTGGAAGATCTGCTCTACTTCATGAGCCACAGCGGCCCCCAGAAATAATTAAGATTATACATGTGCGTGTACATTACAGAATAAATTGTAACAAAGTGAATTTTCAAAACACAAACAGAATATTTCTCTATTGTGAAAGATCCTTTACATTACCCATGGTAGCCGTTCGACTGTCCTCCTGATCAGAGCCCACTCCTGTATGACTGGGACTGCTGCTCTGCTCTGCCTCTGTAGAAAGAGAATGGGAGGATGCGAGATTTGTTTGTTTGTTTGAAACACTTCACAATAGGGATCATTTTAAGTACCAGATTAACATTCAGTGAGAGAGACAGAGGGGTAGTGAGAGAGAGAGACAGACTTGATTTTTAGAAAGACTATTTACTTACAATCAAAAAAATAATCAAGTCAGGTCAAATTCATCACATTACTGCACAAATTGCTCTAGAGAAACACCAATGTGAAAGATACTCATCTACGTTCTTTGTTAGGAAAAAGAATCTGAAATCCTCACAGACTTAACAGTGAGCAACAAAGAAAGTAAATCCTACCCTGAACCATTTTCAGTATTTGATTCAGATTGCTAGCCTAGCTTGTTCCAATCAAAAATGAAAAAGTTGTCATTTTTCTACCTCTTCCCTGTGATACCCAGCGCCAAAAATAACAGCAACTTCAGTCCATTTCTCATTACAGTGAGAGAAAACAGTCTTATGAACATCAAAAAGCACCTCAAGTCTTTCATATTACAAAGTGTTTCTTGAAACAGAATGGACACTAAATGGATATAGTAGGATTTATTTTTTAGATGAAGGTATTGATTGCTAGCACTCCCTGCAGGATCCTCCTGGATATGAAATGCTCATGTGCACAAAATGAAAGAATATACCTTTGTCAGCACGCGGTAATTTATAGGAATGAGTGGAGGTGTTACATTCACAAGTTATTCATAGATTTCTATATCTTATAGATTTAGATTTATCTATATCTATATCTATCTATCTATCTATCTATCTATCTATCTATCTATCTATATATATATATATATATATATATATATATATATATATATATATATATTACTCTTTATAAAGTCAGCTGTAGCCTAAATATATGTATTGCTGAGATGTTCTGATTATTTCCATTTCATTTTAATAACCGAATGGCCTGTGCATGCCTGACCAGGATGGACTTCTGGAACTTGGGTTTGGGTCATAAAAATGTAATCAATTGTAAGTAGCTGACCATATTTGAGTTGTTATTTAGTCCTACTGTCTGTTTTTTCAAAGGATTTGTTTATAATATGAGATTTTGTTTATAATTTATTTTTCAGGTGGGCAATGGATGCTTTGCGATAACTGAAAAGACTGCCTGATCAAAGGTGTGGCGTGTGCTAAGAAATTGTACTTTAATGGTTTTCATGTTTTTATGTTGGGTCAATACGTATGTACAACATTCCACAGGGGAAGAACATCTACATCACAATATCATATAGGTAACTTTTTTTTACCATGAAATGTTATTGTATTCAACAAAATGTAAAAAATATAAATTAAAAAAGTGTATCATTTTCTGTCATGGAGTATATCTCCTCACTGCTAAAAGAAAAGAAAGCAGACTCACTGCTACTTTCAGTGTTTTATTTTGATTTGTAGACTGTTCATTTTTGTCTCAGTGATTGTCATTATTAGTACTTAAATTAATATAAATCATTGAATATAAAAACGATTCATCAAAATTAGTTAAATGTAAATGTTAGTGCTTTTTATGCAGAAAAAAAAACACAGTCCAGTCTACTTGTATTTGTTTACAGGGCAGACCTGCCACATCCAATATGGCGGCAACGTCAACATACCATCCAGTCAATGCAGTATCTATGTATATGTCTATGGTTGGGACGAAACTTAACCGCATGGACCCACTGCAATCGCCAGGATCCAAAGCAATAAGTGAGGAGAACTACCACCACGGATGTGGAAGCTTGATTAGTAGGTAGTATAAAAATGTTTTTTTTTTCCCTTTTATCACCCATTGTGTTTTCAGCATTTACTTTCTCTGCAACAAAGGTCAATATACATGAAAAATATTTAAGCAATAAGCTATGACTGTACTTAACTGTGATTTTAGCACAGCTGACAGGCACTGTTGGTCACAAAGGGAAGCAAGGTGCCTTCAACCCTTTCATGAAAAAAATACTTTAAATCAATTTTATGATATATATGATATGCTTTGCAGCTTCCAACATTTTGTTGGGAGAACATAACCACTTGAGTCCTCCAGGTTGGTGACGAAGCATTGCTGATCCTGTGTGTGCTCCTACTTTCGAGACATCATGACTGACAACTTTCAGAAAAGAGCACACTTTTTGTGGCTTCACAGCAGTGTTCGGTAGCTTTACTTTTAATAGTAACTCATTACTAAATGTGTAACTTACTTGTTTTGTTACTCATTACAATAAAAAAGTAATCCGAGTGCTCTAATGGATTACTTTTTAACAAGTTCACCCAACACTGCTTGACAAGTAAGTGCACACATTTTGACTTTGATAGTTATGACTTTTCATTTCTCACATTAAGTGAAGTGTAGGTGTCACTAATTGGAGCAGATTCTCCAAAGAGTACCAACAGGAATTCAGGTCCAAGTACTCTGTGATGACCTGCTTGCAGCGGGGTCATCCCTATGTTCCCACATCCCAATGGTCCCACAGCCCTATGTTCCCACATTTCTAAGAATTTTTTTTTCCACTGAAAATTAGGCCCTATGTTCCCACAGCCCTATGTGCCCACATTTCTAAGAATTTTTTTTCACTGAAAATTAGGCCCTATGTTCCCACAGCCCTATGTTCCCACATTTCTAGGACATTTTCAAAATTAGGTCTTGTGTTCCTATATTTTCCTTCAATTTAAGCCCTATCCTCCCACAAGATTTTTTGGAAGCACTTTAAAGTAAATGAAGAGAATGAATGAATGAATTAATGAGGGGTTAGGGTTAGGGTTTAGGGTTACAGCTGCAATCTTAGAAATGTGGGAACATAGGGCTGTGGGAACATAGGCATACAGTGCTGCTGTCTGTTTAAGAGCTGCATGCTGGGTATGTATACTGTTCTGTTTGTTGAATAAGCAAGATGGCGCTGCTGTGGTTGGACGCCGTCGCAACTGTTCTGCTCAGACTGTGTGTTTTATTTGTTATTTACATAGTTTTATTGTGTACTTTCATCTCCCCGACGTCTGCTCTAAATATATATGACCGCAGTACACTCCTGAACATCGCAAGTGTAACTTCACACTTTGTTTCTGAAGTTATACGCGATAATCACACCTGGCCAAAGGAGATCCTCCGGGACACTGACCCTAACAATGGAGACGGGCCTCGGCGAAACCGCAGGAGGAAGAAACATCGCGAAAAATGGGCCAGAGTACGAAACAGACTGCAAGCGAGTGCACACCGTCCACCCCTGCCCAGTGTCTTGCTGGCTAACTTTCAATCTCTGGACAACAAGCGTGACGACATGAGGGCTCGGATTCATTTCCAGAGGGACATACGGGACTGCAACATATTCTGCCTCACTGAGATGTGGCTCTCCCCTGCGGTGCCAGACCACGCCATTCAACCAACAACTGGTGTGACCCTAGAAACGTCTTGGTGTTGTCTCCTTCCTGCTCGCCTAACCTGGAACATCTAACGCTACTCTGTCAAGCTCCAGCAAGTTGCTCCGGCAACGCGAGAGGTCAGACGCTGGTCCACCCAATCAGAGGCCACGCTCCAGGACGCGCTGAGTGACACTGACTGGGACGTGTTCCAGTCGAGCTCTGATGACGTCGACATTTTTACAGAAGTGGTGACTTGCTTTATTTCCACACTGATAGACAATATCTGTCCCATGGTAACTGTTAAAGTTTTTCCCAATCAGAAACCATGGGTTGATTGGTCTGTTTGTAAGGCTTTGAACGCACGCACCACCGCCTACAACGACGGTCTCAGGTCCAGCGACATGTCAGCCTACAAAGTGCCGTCCTACGAGCTCAGGCGAGCAGTGAAAGCGGCTAAGAATCACGGCTAGCACAGGCGACTCTACTAGGAAGGACAGCTCTGAGATGAGTGAACTGCAGGAAAGCAGCTGGCCCAGATGGCATCCCTGAGAGGGTGCTAAAGCCATGTGCTGACCAGCTAGCTCCAGTGTTCACCTCCATCTTCAACCTGTCTCTTGCTCACTCGATCGTCCCCACATGTTTCAAGTCGTCCACTACTGTCCCCGTACCCAAGAAGACCAACTCAGCCTGCTTAAATGACTATCGCCCTGTAGCTCTCACATCTGTGTTGATGAAGTGCTTTGAGAGACTCATTAAAGGCTTCATCAGTTCATCACTACCCAGATTATTGGACCCCCTTCAGTTTGCCTATCGTCTCAATAGCAGTACTGATGACACCATCTCACATGTCCTCCATTCCACCCTCTCCCACCTGGACATTGGCAAGGGGAACTATGCACGTTTGCTGTTCATTGATTTCAGCTTGGTGTTTAACACCATAGTTCACTTCAGACTGGTCGCCAAGCTCAGGGATCTGGGGCTGAGCTCTTCACTCTGCTCCTGGGTCTTGAACTTTCTGACCGGCAGACCATAGGTGGTGAAGATCGGGAATTGCACCTCCAGCACCTGCACCCTCAATACCGGGGCCCCCCAAGGCTGCATCCTGAGCCCCCTGCTCTACTCCCTGTACACCCATGATTGTACAGCCACACAGCGCCAACTCAATCGTGAAATTTGTGGTTGTTGGCCTGATCTCATATAACATGGAGACGGCTTACTTGGAAGAGATGGAGTTGCTGACATCGTGGTGCAAGACCAACAACCTGGACCTGAACGACACCAAGACCAAGGAGATGGTGGTCGATTTCAGGAGGGAGAAGCAGAGGTCCCATTACGCACCACTACAGATCTACGGGACCCCGGTGGAGAAGGTGTCCAGCAATAGGTACCTCGGAGTTCATATCTCTGAGGACCTAACATAGACAACTCACATCGTCTCACTGGTGAAGAAGGCTAGGCAGCGCCTGTATCACCTCAGACGGCTGAAGAAATTTAAGATCTCCACAGGGCTGCAGAAAACCTTATTCTCTGCCGCCATCCAGTCTGTCATCTCTGGAAGGATCACCGCTTGGTACGGCAACTGCTGCGCCCAGGACCGGAAATCTCTGCATAGAGTGGTAAGCGTCTGCCTTCTGGTAAGCGCTTACGCAGTGTCATGGCCGGGACTGAGCGTCTGAGGAGGAGCTTCTTCCCCAAAGGCCATTCGGACAATAAACTCTCATAAACCAACATAACACACACTCAGCACACACCGTATATCACACACATGCATACACACCCTGCTACTTTGCACACGGTTCTTTCTGTAAATACTTTTGTCTTTTTGTTTATAATATGTATATATATATATATATTTTTTTTTTCTATTTAAATTTAAGTCTTATTCTCTTTTCAGTTTTATTTTCTTATTCACTTTTTTTGCACAGTAAACGGAGTGGTTGCAATTTCATTTCACTGCTGCTGTACTTGTACAATTGTATGCAACGAATAAATCTTTGAATCTTGAATCTTGAATCTTTGAAACATGATGGCTGTTTCACCAGTGACTTGTTAGCAAAAAAAAGGCTGTTAGTGTCTGCAACAAAAAATACATGTAAATGCTTTATGATAACAAAGCAAGAGTATGCTTTTGTTTTGTTCCTGCTATCCCTATAGGCTATGTTAGAGGAGGATGGCAGGCAGAGCTGCAGGGGATCTATTCAGAAGATTCCCATGCTGGATTCTGCTGTCAACTCTGCCAATTACATTCAGTGTCTTTCCCAGGAGGCCGACCTACCGGCTCACTGACTAGTTGTTTTGGAGCAGAGGTGGGAAGTAACAGAGTACAAATACATAGCCACTGTACTTTACGGGAGTATTTGTTTTTCTGACAACTTTTTACTTCTACTCCCTATATTTCAACACAAATATCTGTTCTTTCTACTCCTTACATTTTCAAAACAGGCTTGTTACTTTAATTTGAATGCATTTGAGGGGAATATCAATTAGTTTTATTTTGCACCTCTGCACACAGCCTTCCCAACATCACTGACTGATTCAACCTATCAGAGCATATCACATATGTAGCCAGACGACACAATGCTAAAGAGAAAAAAAAGACAGAGGGGGAGTCACGAATAGGGAGAAAAGGTGTGTAGCGACGAAGGCTCAGGTTCAGTTAGATTTGCACCAAAATGGCTCATAAAGTAGCACAGCATTATGAGATTGAACTCCCGGGTCAGGGACGGAAAGACTGCATTGTGAGTGTGGTAAAAGGGACTTTGGTTCAGTTGGAGGTTTTGTCTGCTGCAGTAAAGAGTATGGACACTGCGAGTGTAGTTACTCCTGTTGGGGTGCCTTTGACTTTTGATCAGCAAAAGGAGCTTTTGATTTTGCAGCAGAGATGGGGACTCGAGTGTACAACTTAGACCCGAGTTGCACTTAAGTCGCACACTCACTGACTTGAGACTTGACTTGAGACTCGACTCAGACTCAAGATTTGTGACTCGTAAGCAATTTTTATTTTTTGTTTTTTGGCATATCAACATTAAGAAAATGTCTGAGGAGCTGAACGTCATTCCCTCATGCGTAAACTTACGCATCTGGTGCGCGCGGGAGACAGGTGACAACAACCCTATGTCGACGAGCACAATGACTGCTGCTGTCATAGAAGTTTTCATTGTGTTTTTTATCATATTGGATTGCAATAGCCTGTTTAAAGTTATCAATACCAAACTACTAATCAGCGCTGATAATACTCTATGCTAATAGATAATGGAATGATGATAATACAGTACATGCTTTGAATTCCTTAGATATAACTATGCAGTGTTCTAAGCAGACCAGATGGCATGCAGCAGATGATAGAATGCTCATTAAAACCATAAGAGACTTGAGACTTGACTTGGACTTGTCCCTCAAAGACTTGAGAATTAACTTGGACTTGTGAGCATCTGTGTTTTGCAGCACAAATATGACTTGGAACTTGAGGAAAAGGCTCTGGAAAGGGATAAGGCTATCTGTGCACAGGAACAAGCTGTTGAAATTGAGAGGTTAAAATGCAATGTGAGGCTATGTGAGCCTGAGCTGCAGCAGGAGAAAGAGCATCAGCAGTTATGGCATTATAAGCTGGAATTGATCAAGGAGAGTGCAATTCTTTATTTGACTGGTGCAGTGAGCTCTCCAAATTTTGATGTCAGTGGTTGGTTGCGATTGGTTCCCAAATTTTTAGTAAAGGATCAAGACAACAATATTTTTTCTTGCTCTTTGAGAGGTTGGCTGAAAACAGGAAAAGGGAGGAAACCTGAGCAGACCCTGCTGCTCCAGTGTGTTACGAGGAAAGGCACGGGAGGCTTACTCTGCTTTGCAAATATCCAACAGTGTTGAAGGCATATGAACTAGTAGCTGAGGCTTATCGTCAGAAATTTAGGGGGCTGTCATAGCAGATGAGTATGCTTTGACTGAAAGTGTGGATTGACTATGGAGGCAGAGATAGTACACTTAGTGGTCATCAGAAATGCTCAGGAAGTAAGCCTAATTCTTTCAAGTCAGGCAACCATAGTGGTAAGTTGGATTCAGAACGGACTTGTAACTATTGCTTGGGAAAAGGCAATCGGAAAGCTTAATGTCCCATTCTGAAATCAAAGCACAAGTCCCAACTAGGTCACCGCCCCTTTTAAACCTCTGGTCCTCCTGCTCCAGTACCGTGGTAGCTGTTCATGCCTTCTCTTATTGAAAGACTTGCTAAGCAAACTGGTTTAACTGTCCATCCCCAAGAATATACAGACTATCTGCAGCAATACAAGGATGCTCTCACCAAAACCCTCTCCACCTACTACTCCCAAGTCATTCACTCTGGCTCCACCAACCCCAAAGCTTCATGCGTCATGGTCTCCGCCTCTTCTGTTACGCTGACAACGTCCAAATCTACATCTCCACCAAATCCATCACCACTGACATTCACTCCACACTCACCAACTGCCTCACTGAAATAAAATCCTGGATGCAATCTGACTTCCTCCAACTGAACTGTAACAAATCGGACATGGTCATCATCGGCCCCAAATCCCTCATCAAAACCACTCACAACTTCTGCCTCACCACTGACAACTCCACCCTGTCTCCCTCCCAACACAGTTGCAACCTCAGAGTCATCTTTGACAACAACCTCTCCTTTCAACAGCACATTAATCAAATAGCCAGAACTGCCTTCTTCCACCTCAAAAACATAGTCTGTCTCTGCCCATCACTCTACTTCTCTGCTCCAGAAACCCTGATCCACGCCTTCATCACATCTAGAATATATTATTGCAAAAACATCCTCTACGGCACACCATCAAAACTCTTAAATAAACTCCAATACGTCCAGAACTCTGCTGCTCACCTGCTCACCCACACGTGACCACATCACCCCCGTTCTCCAGAAACTCCACTGGCTCCCTGTCCCACAATGGATCCAATTAAAATCCTCCTCCTCACTCACAAAGCCCTCCACAACCAGGCCCCCCCTACCTCGCAGACCTGCTCCACTGCCACACCCCATCCCATAGCCTCCGCTCCTCCGATGCAAACCTCCTCACTCCAACACTCAAGACCAAGCACTGAATCTGGGTTGTCAGAGCCTTCTCGGTAGCTGCCCCCTCCCTCTGGAACACCCTCCCCAAACACATCAGAGCCTTTACAGACCTCACAACCCTCAAAACACTCACCAAAACTCACCTTTTTAAAACTGCTTTTAATGTATAACTCCTGTCTCTTTTTTATGTTTTTAGTGTGTTGTTTTTATTATTCTGCTTTTTAACCTGTAAAGTGTCTTTGAGTACTCTGAAAAGTGCTTTATAAAATAAATGTATTATTATTATTATTATTATTATTATTATTATTATTATTATCATTATTCATGACCCCATTTTGACATCACAAATTTCTGGCGACCCCAGACGCATTTTTTTTCTAGAACTAGATTTTGATCATGTTTGTTATACTGTGTTGCAAATACAGAGTAGCCAGATTAGTGCACAAAGTAACATTTTATTTTCCCTGATCAGGATAAACATGTACAACAAACAATCTCTCAAACAATGAATTATGAAAAACGAGCTACTGCAGCATCTTAAACTGGCCACAGTGAAGATTTGAAAGATGGAAAGTATCACAGTGCTTCTGTTTAGCTTCAGTTTGTCATGTCTTTTATGTATTATTATTGTCTCTCTCAACTCACCACATTTAATGGGATCGCTGAGCCTGCACACCTCGCTTGACAGTCAGCAGCCTGCCACGGGCCATTCAACTACTAGCAAATAGGCAGTGATGCCGGTAACGCGTTACTTAGTAAGGCGTTACTTAGTAAGGCGTTACTTAGTAACGCGTTACTTAGTAACGCGTTACTCTAATCTGACCCCTTTTTTCAGTAACGAGTAATCTAACGCGTTAATATTTCCAAACCAGTAATCAGATTAAAGTTACTTATTCAAGTCACCGTGCGTTACTATTATTTTTGTAATTTTCCTTAGTAAAAATATATATTTTTGCTTTCTTCTTGCGTCTCGGGGAGTGATGTCACGTATGCGACAAGTCACGTTTTCAGCATGAGGACAACTCACGTGTAACACCACGCAGCAACACAAACACATCAACAATGGAGGGAGGTGAGAGATGCACGTTTTCGAGCTGGAAATACAGTCATTATTTTGAGTTTGTGTCAGCTAAAGATGAGAATATTATGGTTCGTTGTACACTCTGTGCTGGCGACAAAGTACTATCAAGCTTCAAAAACACCACGTCAAATTTGAAGAAACATTTGGAGTCGCAGCACAGCACAGTTAAGTTTACAGAGCAAGTCCCACCAGGTGGTGTTAAGCAGAGAGCTGCGAGCAAAGCCACGGCCTCGACTTCTGCAGGAGGTCCCCCACCTCCCAAACAACAAAAGCTGGACTTCGGTGCTAAGCAAGTAAGTGGGGGAGAGTTGAAGAAGTTGGTCGGGCGGTATGTTGTAGAGGAAATGCTGCCCTTAAACACGGTTGACCCAAAAGTAACTTGTAATCTAACTTAGTTACTTTTAATAACAAGTAATCAGTAAAGTAACTAAGTTACTTTTTAAAGGAGTAATCAGTAATCGGTAATCAGATACTGTCAGGTACTTTTTCAAGGTAACTGTGGCAACACTGCAAATAGGCAAACATCTCAATTTAAAGGTATAGTCATGCCATACATCATTAGAAAGCTTAGATTCTTGTGATTCTATTCATGTAAACCATTTCAATAAAGATTAAAGATAAAACCACATCAGCAAAGTACAATCAACAAACAAACAAACTAACAAACTAGTTTGTTAAAATGTACAAAGTTTTCCAACTCATCTATAAAATGTCTGGGTACTCCAACAAAAGTTGTATCCTCTTATTCCCAAATAAGTGACTTGTACAAATAAATAAATATGATTCTCTCTCTGCCTTTAGTTAATTCATGCTGCTGTTTTGCATGCACCCTCCACCTCCTCATAACCACCCAGTCTTCACATATCACCACCACTGTTTGCAGATCCTCCAGCTTCATAATTTCATCTGCCTATTGGTCTCAGCAGAGTCACCAGCCACCACCAACAGTGTTTGGACGCCGTTTTTCTTTCTGCTTCTCAGGGCAGACACCCCTCGATCACAAAATCTCTCTGTAAAATCTAAGCGCCACAGACTCTGACAAAACTCTTTTATCACACTGTCTCTCCTGATTGAACAGTTTGAAGGAGTTTAAAAATACCTGTGTATAAATTTGTAAAGAGTAAATGTAATCAGCACATCTCAAGTTTTACATACATCCACTTCTATGTTTGAGTTGAGATCTCTTTCCTAGATTTTTGATCATTGAGTGACTGCAATATACAAGTGAGTCACTTACTTTCCTCATATCGTTATCCAGCCTTTATTCCTGCAAGAAAGGTGTCTTTCTTATACAGATCAATGGATCGCTTATAAAGATGTGACATATTAGAACTTTTATCCATGTCCCTCTGAAGTGCTCCAGGATTGGGTTGGTACGTGTGCTTGGTACATCAATATATATGCTTTTTTTAATCAATATAGTGCTTTACCACGCACCTGAGAAGAGTGTGGTTTGTAAGCCTGAATTGATGCAGACTCAGTGTTGGAAGGCTTAAAAACCCACTCCCCCATAAGGTGAACTGGTTCGGAATGACACTTATTTTGGCGGTCCCTCCAAATAAAAGTTCAAACTGAGTGAGAGCGGGAGGGTGTAGGTTCAGAATTGAAACTTGCTCACAGCATCAACTGAGAAGGGGTCAAAGGTCATCAACCAGGAGCAAGGAGACAGGTCAAGGAGAACATTCAGATCTGGTACTAGAAGGCCATCAGAGGCAGGGATTACCATCAACTCCCACATGTTATGACATGAATGATGTTCCATACATTGGTCATGTGGTCATTTGTCAATGAGGACTGTGGGATGTGGTTGAAAGGTCTGAAAAGCTAGCAAGTGTCATACATTTGTCTTTTTTGTTCCACAATGGAAAGTTAAATAAAATATCACCTCAGGTTACGACTACCCTTATTTTTATCTTTAAACAAATACAATTGTATACAAATGTTACTGTATTAAAACATTTATTTACGTCAGCCAACCCAGGCTGCATGGTAGAATATTTCAGGTCAACAAGTTAGATGCTCAAATCATGACTTTTTATCAAACTTTTCAAACAATAATACCCTTGTTTTTAACCCTCGCCACTAGTTTGCACTAGTTTGCATACTGTAAGGTGACAGCAGTTTGGGTGTCTTTTAACACCTGCCAAGTAGACCACATCACAATGTTTGTTAAACAATAACTTCCGGGATAGAAAACCCCCTGCATCATCCATGAGCTTACATACAACTTAATTGTCTTTTTTCATTGTTGTGTCGGAGTGTGTACATTTAATTGATCTAAAATGCATGTCTCATATCTCATTAATAGGTTGGAGACCTAATTTACCTGTTAAAGATAATTACAGCTTGAGTTTACCAAAAACTGGCAGTTAGTCTGAGAAATCCCTATTATGTAGATAGCAGAGACGCTACCATAGCGATATATTAAATGAAATAATCACCTCAGAAATGTCAAATAGGTCTGTTGTTTTTAGCGTGATGTCATGTTGATTCTGTCTATGGTGTCTTTACACTGTGTTTTCTCACATGAAGCAGCATGGCTTCTCTTTCTTGAAAGGAAAGTCGAATGTGCTAGCTTCCTTAAAGTTAGCCTGGTTAGAATATCAGATCTCGAAGGACGTGAGAGAGAAAGTGATTGGTTGGGGCCAGACCCCAAATCATGGAGAGAGTTTAAACAATTCAAATTTCCTTAATGTTGCACTGTGCAACTGTGCAGCAGTTCCACATTTGACAAAACTCTTGAAGCCATGTTGTTTGTTTTTCTCAGGTGTTTCAAATTTACTTCTTCATCTCCTACTTCAGTCCCTTACACCACCTATGTCTGTCAAACTTCACATCTACAACCATAATCCTCTGATCTATACCGTCAAACACAGAAAGACTTACATTGGTCAATCATGTAAAATCACATATAAATACATGAACTCATCGTGATCCATCTTGCGTCGCCCTGTAACTTGCTTCCACAACAAAAGCAAAGATTTTACAACAGCAGGCACTGGTATTGTACCGCTTTTGTCAAAAGGGGCCACTAGAATCAACAAAAACTGAAAGCTCTTCATAGTCACTTTGATTTGTTATTACATACCTCTTTCTTGTACATAGTAAGCGAGGTAGAGGTCGAGCTCTTTGACAGAGACAGAGATGTGTCGAGGCTGGACACACAGGATTGGATTGGAGCACTGGCCTCCCTTTACCAGCCGCTCACCATCTGTGCTTTCTAATGGGATTCCTTTGAACAGGATGACCATCACCAGGTCCAACCGCCACACCTTGAAAAAAGAAAAAAACACAACATTATTATTGACTAAAAACAACATAAATCTAAGTCAATAAACCATGTGGAAACACTGCACTTTTGCTCTCCTTCATGTACACAGTACTGCTTCATTTCAACTACTTTCAAGGCAAAAAGTTGTACTGTAACTTTATTTTATTACTTAACCAATGTGACACTTGTGATGCTAAATATGACATAATGTGTGTATTCTTAAATGAGATGGAGCAAATATAATAAGATGATGACACCTAGTGAAGGGAAAAATAGTCTTCTGTAGTTATGTAGGAAAGGGCATGGGGGAACATGCTCCTGCTTTCAGGTTTTGACCATGTTTTTATACTGTGAAAGTGTCGTGTTAGTTCCAAACAACCCAAATGTACAATTAGTACCACTGTCACTAAATTAAGTAGGTACAGGCAACAATTCTGTGTAGTTTTCTCACCCCACACCCAGATTGTTAAATATAAAAATAAACATGAAGCAAATCAGATGATATTGTAGCGTGCTGTGAAACCAGATGTCTGTCTGTCATTCTTAACTAAAGGAACTAATGATGTCTGAGTTGCATATGTGATGGAGACTCAGAAGAGACTGTTGTCCAGGCTGTTGAGCTATTTTTTTGCGATGTGTGCATGTTGTACTTATGGGCGTAACCACCATATACTTTGGGGGGGACGTGTCGATAAGCAGCTAGACATCTAAAAAGTAGTGCTATGGTCAAAATGAGCGCGCTAATTTTTGAATGAATGTGAAACAATTATCGCGTTTAAATGGCTCAGTATTAAAGCTAGAATGAAGATACAGATATCATATGTAACTAGAATATATAAGGCATCCATTGGTACCAACCATGGCATGATAGCTTGTCGGGCTGAATAATGCTCCAAAGTTAGGCTAAATTCTGGTGGGGGAAAAACTTTTAAAAGGAGTCCATTTGAACTCTGTATCATCTGTGTGTGTGTGCTGTACTTTTTTCTCCATCTCCTGTGTGTGTTTTCTCTCTCTCTCTCTGTGTGTGTGTGTGTGTGTGTAATTGATGGTTTTAAAATTCAATTGGCACTTAAACAGGCTTGGTAAGGTTAAAGCAAATAACACTAGTGGCAATAAAAGCAGAATATTCAATGCATCAAATTAAAATGATCATTAGGGTCAGTCAGTGTTCTAGTACAATAATGGTATCTGGTCACAATGCAGGCAGCACAGAGAGACAGAGAGAGGGACAGTCACAGGCATGATGGAGGGAGAGGACACACAGAGACCTGCTCTGAAGATGGTCAGGTAAGACATAATATGAGTCTAAACAACATGATAACATTATTTTTACCTAGTCATACATGTCAGCAGTAAACTAGTAATAAGAGCATAATATTCAAATTAAAATGATCATTAGGGTCAGTCATTGTTCCTCTGGTACAATAAATGTATGTGGTCACAATGCAGGCAGCACAGAGAGACACAGAGAGGGACAGTCACAGGCATGATATAGGGAGAGGACACACAGAAAATAATATCCGGGGAAGGGCTCACATTTGGAACCCCCCAATATCTATACCATGGTTACGCCCTTGGTTGTACTTTAAAAAACTCCTCCTACAGCAGCACGATCTACTTCTAATTTTGTCAGGGGCAATCTAAACACCTGTGCAATGAAAAGTTATTAAAACCTTGAGTTTTCATTAAACTAGGCCATAAATATTCTTTCAGTCCTCACATGAACACATGCCAATATTCACATAAAATCCCAGAGCCCCCTAGTGGCAATAGCAAATTACTTTATTTAAACAGTGATGTACTCCTTCTAGCTAGATTACCTGATCCAGTTCAAACATGCTGACAAAAGACTTAAGACCTCGATGATGCTTTATTCTGAAGATTGTGATTTATCGCTCAAAGCTGTGGACATGG
Source organism: Pagrus major (assembly GCF_040436345.1). Lineage (NCBI taxonomy): Eukaryota > Metazoa > Chordata > Actinopteri > Spariformes > Sparidae > Pagrus > Pagrus major. The sequence goes on along the minus strand of NC_133225.1, from coordinate 33,295,011 downwards.
CAGCACAGCTAATGTCACTGTTTCGCCATGAAACAGGAAGCTGCTGTAACTCCACTGTACGTGGTTAAATCTGCGCAAAACTTCACGTTTGATAAGAATCCCGGTCTGAAGACATTAACATGGCAATATTCTGTTACGGTCATAGCCAGAGCCCTGACCAATTTGGTGCCCCAGGCAAGATTTTAGCTGGTGCCCCTTGCAACAATCATGTTCATACACTCACACAGAAGCTGCATTGCTTTATTGGTCCTTCCATGCCAACTCACCCAAAATCTGGAAACTTTTACCAGTTCATGTCATGGATTTTCTTGAAAAAAATCATATTGAAGCTTCTATTAAATTCATGGGACCATGCAAAATCCTAATGCTGCACACCAAATACTTTTTAAGTTATGATTTTTTTAAGTTTGGCCCACTGAGCTAAATTTCAGCAGTTTTGTGATTCTTTGTATGTGCTTTCTAAGCCTCACCAATCGCTTAGTTTTTCACTGGATTGGGTTGAAATTTGTCCTGAACATAACGAAACTTGGCAATATCAATTCATTTAAATAGCTGTTGCTGAATGGTTACAATAATCAAATTAATAACAGGAAGTCACTTTTTACCAGATCTTGTTAAATACAGCTTCAGAGCTGAAAAAAACACTTTTTGGGTTATTTTGACTTTAGATTTTCCCAAGAAGGATTATTTCAATTTCTCTGAAACTTCTTTATGTGAAAGTGTTGATATTAATTGCATATATGTATATATATATATATATATATATATATATATATATATATATATATATACACGAACATATATATACATATATGTATATATATTTTTATATATATATGTATATATATACATATATATCTAATATATATATCTATATATATATATATATGTATATATATACATATATATCTAATATATATGTATATATATACATATATATAAAAATATATATACATATATGTATATATATGTTCGTGTATATATATATATATATATATATATATCTAATATATATGTATATATATACATATATATATAAAAATATATATACATATATGTATATATATGTTCGTGTATATATATATATATATATATATATATATATATTTATATATATATACACGAACATATATATACATGTATGTATATATGTATATATATGTATATATATGTTCGTGTATATATATATATATATATATATATATATATATATATATATATTATATATATATACACGAACATATATATACATGTATGTATATATATTTTTATATATATATGTATATATATACATATATATTAGATATATATATATATATATATATACACGAACATATATATACATATATGTATATATATTTTTATATATATATGTATATATATACATATATATTAGATATATATATATGTATATATATATATATATATATATATATATATATATATATATATATATATATATATATATATATACGTATATACAAAAGTTGTTTGTAACAAAAGTTTGTACAAAAGTACAAATATAAACTGATTGAATAAAACCACTGAATGTGATATTACAGCCAGTGAAAAGTATGAAAGATTTTCTTTTCAAAAAATTATAAATAAAGGAATAATATGACATCTTTGATTTTTTGATATATGTCCAATAACTATGAACCCTTTCAGATACAAAGGCTTAGAGGAAATTATAATAACCCCTCTTGGGAAAATCTATAGTCAAAATAGTCCAGCCCCTAACTATATTTAGTGAGATTGAAAGGAAGTTAGAACTAGTGGAGATATGATTTTTTGGAAATGACAGTTTCTTTGCTATGGTAAAAAAAATGACCTCCTGTTTATTTGATTCCTGTAACAATTCAGCAACAATTATTTAAATAAATAGACATTGCCAAGATTCGTTAGGGTCGCTTGCATGTTCAGAACAAATTTAAACCCAATCCAGTGACAAATGATCGATGGCTGAGGCTTAGAATACACATACAAAGAATCACTGAAATGCTGAAATTTAATTCAGAGCACCAACCTTCAAAAATTCATAACTTATTTGGAGTACAGCTATACGATTTTGCAAGGTCCCTTGAATTTATAGACATTTCAATGTGATTTTTTGAAAAAATCATGACATGAACTGGGAGGCCCTAGGTGAATTTGTATGGAATTATCCTTATGTTGATTTTCTTTATTTTAAAATAAAACTGTGTTAAAATGAAATATAAATACAATATAAATAAGGTATTGCACAAAAATATAATATCATAGAAATCAGTGCAGATTTACAATTATAATATAAATAAGACTATTGCACAAAAATCTATATTACAGAAACCTCAGTTCAATATTCATAATGTCGACATCTGCTGAGACCACATGATTTACTCTAATGATGGAGAGTCCACTGAGATGTTATGCCGCATCGAAGATCTCAGGTAGGTTTTGATGAGTTTGAGCCAAGCTGTGCTGACATGGAGGGGACAGTAGAAGCTGATGCTGCATCCCTGGGCCTGTGTGAGGTGAGGGGGACAGGAGCACTTGCTGCTGCATTGCTGGAAGGAGCTGAGGTGGAGGTATCGGCTGGTGGCGAGAGAAGAGGAGTAAATGTGACCATTGGGTGTTACATTATTTGAATAAATAAAGCTGCTGATGGTGAAACCAGCCAATAATAGCACCTAAGCCACATTACAGCCAGTGGTGGAAGAAGCATTCAGAGCCTATACTAGAGCAAAAGTACCTGCAGTCATGGTCAAAAGTTTACATCCACTTGTAAAGAACATGTACATCATGGCAGTCTTGAGTTCCAATGATTTATACAACATTTTTCTGTGATGGAATGAGTGGAACACAAACTACTTTGTCACAAAACCATTCATGAAGTTTGGTTCAATCATGAATTTATTATAGGTGTTCTGAGAATGTGACTGAATCTGCTCGGTCAAAAATATACATACAGCAATTCTCATATTTGGTTAAATGTCTCTTGGCCATTTTCACCTCAGTTAGCTGCTTTTGATAGCCATCCACAAGCTTCTGGTCGTCCTCTGGCTGAATTTTTAACCGCTCATCTTAACAGAATCAGTGAAGTTCAACTAAATTTGTTGGCTTCCAGGCACGGACCTTTGACCACTACTTGAAGTATTAAAGTAAAAGTACTGGTTTGGCACCTCTGACTGATATATTATATATTACATATGATATAATTATAATATTAATACTGAAGCATCAATGAGTTAGCAGAATGTTACTGTTGTTGCTACTGAAGTTGGAGCTAGTTTGAACAACTTTGTATAGAGTTGTATATATGGGGACATCAGATAAATCCATGGGGTTGTGAGATGATCAATGGGAGAGGAAGAAGAAAAAATAGTTCAGATCTGTTCGTTTTTTTTTTTTTTTTTTAATTTCTCTAACCTTTGCTTTTTAGTGAGATAATGAATCATTTAAACTTTCATCTCATTTAAAATGAAACCATGTGAGACGCTTTGAGCAAAAAAACAAAACACTACTTTAAAAATGTGTTGCATTTTAAAAGCTTGTTACATTATCTATTGTGTAAAAAACTAGTAACTATAGCTGTCAAATAAATGTAGTGGAGTAGAACGTACAATATTTCTCTCTGAAATGTAGTGGAGTGGAACTATATAGTAGCCTAAAAAGGAAATACTCAAGTAAAGTACTTCTAAACTGTACTTGAGTAAATATTATCTATTTAGTTTATTTACACCACTGATTATAACCCATAACATTCTAAACACAACCAGCAAGCATTCATGCAGAAAACATATATTCAAAGAGCACTTCTCTCACATGATGCATGCTGTTTGCTTTGACTCATCATGAAAATGCAAAGGCTTGAAACTGTTAACTACAAACAAAATGGGATGAAAAAGGGAAAGCATTTTAATTGGCTAACTTATAACCAGCAAGGCTGATGCTGGTCAACTTGACTAAGATGTCAATAAAAATGTATGCCTAGTATCTTGAGGCTGACAGTGGCAGGTTCGTGCATCACACGTAACAGAAAAATGTATTTCTCAAATTATTTTGTAGTATATCCCTCAAACACCCGGATAGTCTTTCCAATATGCCCTACTGCATATAAGGTGGGAGTAACTGATGTAACTCTAGCTGTTTATTAAATTAGCAAACATTACTATCTTCCCAAGCGAGCTAGCAACACTCTGCTCCAACAGAAACTACTATGCAATTCATCACATTACCTCCGTCTCTTTCCAGTTTCTCCTCCTCTTTCTTCTTTTTCCTCCCTGGTCACCAGAGGGCTTTGGTCTTTAGGACATGATTGCTGATCAGCTGTTATTCATGTCACGTTTCAGTCACAGGTAACTCCAGCGTGTTGCCAGCGCTAGGTAAGTCTAATTAAGAGGGGGGTGAGGTGCCATAATTTATTTATGTTTATTTTATTATTATTAGTGAAATTTATGTTCAGAGACCTTTATTTTGAAATTTTATTTTGAAATTACAGGATTGTTTCTGTTTTGTTCACTTTTGCTTATACTTTCTGCTAAGTTACTGCTATCATTGCTCCTGAAGTCATTTACTGTCGTGTTTTTGTCTGCCATAAGGTCATGTTTTTGTTTTTTTTCTCATCTTTAGTTTAGTTCGTGTTAGTTTTATTTTGGTGTCTAATTCACCTCTCCTTTTAGATTCCCTTCCTGCCCTTGTGTGTCTCTGTCGCTATGATGGTCCATCCCTCCTTAATGTGTTTCACCTGTGCCAAATTATCCCAACCTCCCTTGTGTATACAGTCTGCATGCTCCCTGTTTTCTGTGCCAGTTCGCCTTCGCCCTTTGTTGCAATCGTTCCAGCATTCTCCTAGTGATTGTTTTTTCTAGTGTTTTTTGACCCTGCTTTTTGACCCTGACTTTGCCTCTGCGTGATCCCTTTTCTACTTTTGCTGCACTGACTGATCTCCTGTGTACCGAACTATTCTTCAGTAAAGACGGCCTTTGCTTTTGGGTCCTCACCTTGTGTGTCAGAGTCTTGTCAGTATGAACTGGCCGCACGATGGGCTCACCCGACCCAGCCATGTTAGGAGCCGCTCTCCTCTCTCAAGGCGTGCTTCTCACCCAGCATGAGGATCAGCTGACCTCCATCTGCCATGGTCTACAGGAACTTAACGCTCGTCTTGAAGGACCGCAGACCTCATTGACCACACAGGTAAGTCTACTCGCCGATAAGATGCAACAACTCCTGGCTAGGCTCAGCTCACTTCCTCCTGTTCTACCTGCAGCTCCTCAGCATGCCACAAGTCCATCAGTTCCTTCTCCTTCTGTGTCTGCAGTTTCCTTGTTGGCTCTTCCACTCTCCAGTCCGGAGCACTTTTCGGGAGATTTTAAGAAATACTGAGCCTTCCTGGTACAGTGGCCTACATTTTGGGCTGCAGCTGGCAGCTTTCCCCACAAAACGCTCTAGTGGCCTCCATCATCTCTCATCTCTCTGGACACTGAGAGGCTTGGGCTACGGCAGTGAGCAAAGGACTCCCCCATCTGTTACTCAGGTGACCTTCTCACTGCAACCCTGTCCCACATCTTCGATCGACTCCTGGCTCTGATGCTGCCAAGGCCAGGGCTCTGATGAATCTTAGCCAAGGTAAATGGTCAGTTTTTAGATTACAGCATTGATTTTCACATCTTTGCACCTTGTCTGCTGACAGTGGGTGGAATGTCCTGTCGCGCCTCGATGCCTTCCACCAGGCATTAAATGGATGAATGGGGTAAGTTGTCTCAAGAGAACTGTTTCCCCCTGTAATCCCCATATCTCCGCTGTGCAGCTAAACTCTGTCAGATTTGTTTCTCACTCCATGACCGTGTCACCTTCTTCAGAGATTCCTACACCCGAGTCTCCACCTGGACCCTCCGAGACAGATTACTCAGACATCTCCAAGGTCCCTCCTAGCTACTATGACCTTAAGGAGGTGTTCTATAACCCCCATCGTCACCCCAAACCACATTCACATGGACCCCTCTAAGGTTAGTGCAGTTGCCATATGGCCCACTCCCCTACAAGAAAGCAGTTACAGTGTTTCCTTGGATTTGCGAACTTCTATAGACGTTCCATAAGAAGTTTCAGTATCATTACTGTGCCCCTTCATGCTCTAACCTCTCCTGCTGCCAAGTTTCTGTATACTCCCCAAGCTGAACTGTCCTTTTAGAAGCTTAGATGCAGCTTCACTATTGCTCCCATTCTCACCCTGCCAGATCCTGCTCTGCAGTTTGTAATAGAGGTGGATGCCTCTAATATTGGTGTTGAAGCTGTCCTTTTCCCAACGTTCCTCCAAAGACAACAAGCTGCATCCATACATCTTCTTCTCCCGAAAGCTGTCTTCTGCTGAGAGGAATTATGATGTGGGCATGTGGGAGATGCCAGCAGTCAAGGCGGCTCTTGAGGAGTCGCGGCGGAGTACAATTGCAACGTTTGAGTACATTCGCTCTGCGAAGAGGCTCAACTCCCAGCAAGCAAGGTTGGCTCTACTTGTTTCAATTTCATTCTGTCCTACTGTCCTGGCTCCAGGAACATTAAGCCCAATGCCCTTTCCCGCCAGGTTGTTTGTTCCTCCCACTGTCTGCACTCTGGTCATCCACTGGGCCCATACTTTGCTCTTCGCCTGTCATCTAGGATCACTCAGAACTGTCTAAATCATCAAGCAACAATTCTGGTGGCGAGCATTGGATAAGCAGGTTGGGGAGTACATGGCAGCCTGTCCCACCTGCGACTGGAATAAGAATCAATCCCCTGCCCGCTCCATGGTGCACCTGGTAAGACATCTCTTTGGACTTCGTCACAGGTCTGCTCCCCTCTGAAGGTAGCACCACTGTACTCACAGTGGTGGACAGATTTTCTAAAATGACTAATTTAATTCAGCCAAGGAAAAGGCTGATGCAGTTTTTCAACATGTCTTTCATATACATGGTTTTCCCAGGATGTGGTGTCTGACCAGGGGCTGCAGTTTTTCTCCCAGTTCTGAAAGGCCTCCTGCACTCTCATTTGAGCCACTGTCAGTCTCACCTCCGGCTACCATCCCCAGTCCAACGGGCAAACAGAAAGGCTAAACCAGGAACTGGAAAAGGGTCTCTTGTCCCTTCTCTTGAAGTAAGCTCCTCCTCTGGGTTGAATATGGGCATAACACCATAAAACGCCATGCTCTTCTTCTGGTTTCACCCCCTTTCAGTGTGCCTTCGTGTATCAACTGCCCTTGTTTCCGGAGTTAGAGACTGAGGTGGCAGTTCCGTCCACCAACTCTTTCATCCGCGGGTGTTGCCGCATTTGTTCTCAGACTAGACGACAGCTCATCCCAGTCACAGCCCAGAACAAAAAGGCAGTAGTCTGTCATCACACCCCAGCTCAATCCTACCAGCCTGGCCAAAGGGTTTTGCTCTCAGGATCTACCCCTCCGAAAAGGCTCCCTGGTTTGTTGGACCCTTCCACATGTCCAAGGTGTTCAAACTGTCTGCCTGAGCTTCCCAGGACATGGAGAATCCACCCCACTTTCCATGTTTCCCATGTCAAGCCTGTCAAGGAGTTTTGAGTTGTGCTTTTGGGTCCTTTCTCTTGTGTGTCAGAATCACTTACAATGTAAATTGTAAGAGTGCTATAAGGTTCATGTGGCACAATAGTCTTCCATGATGTATCACTATCTAACCTATGTTACATGTACCAGTAAGCACTCGACATGTTTTCAGTGTTAAGGCTACCTCTCTTAACTCTGCTTCCCCAGCAGACACTCATCTTTGTTACGTTTCAATTTGATTTTTTGTCTGTTTGCGTTGCGTTGTTTATTCTACTGTCTAAAGCTTCCTTGGGTCTCGCGAAAGGCGCATTATAAATCCAAGCTAGTATTATTTTTATTATAGCTCTCATATAGCCCTGAATATCTTCAGCTAAAGGTAGGATCACAAAGGATCACTTTTAGCTCAAGTATTCTAAGTCATTAATACATAACTTTGTGTACAAGTGTAAATGTGTTAGGAGCACAACTGAAGGCCCCACTGAACAGCAGTCATTTCAATATCACAGTTATGCTCTAGATCTGATATAGAGCAGGATTTTTCACATTTATAGCCCCATTTTAGACCATGTATTTAAAAACAAACAAACATATTTTTCAAAAGCATCATAAACTGCAGATATTTAACATATGGATGGTATACACCTCCATTTACAGAATAACAGTTTATTTTTGTCATACAGACATTCTGATAACTCCTATAATAATGCAATATTACAATGAATGCATGTTTAATTACAGAAATTTCATTTTAAACAAAATAACATAATGAAGAAATATGTTCAACAATAAGAGAGCATGTTTATATGTTTATTTGTGCTGTTTTGTAATGATGATTTATAGAGGTAATACTTCTGCATTATTTCAAATGTCAACTTCCAGTCAACTCAACAAGCATGAGAGGACAGACACCATATCCTACTCATGACTGCTCACCCACAGTGTTACTTCTGAAATGAACCACAATGTGTGGAGAATGACGAGACTGTGCACATTGATGCAGTAAACTCGAGAAGAGTTTATGCTGTGTCTATGTGATGGTCACATCAGCAGCCCTACATTGAAGCAAACACAATGGTGGTAACTTTTAATTTCTTTACTTGACTAATTTGGATTACTTTTATTCTGTGACATAACACTCAAAATATGCATTTAGATAAATAACTGGACACCTGGGTTTTTGCTGCAATGAGGAGGAGATTAACATTAACTGTCACAAGGCTAAAGATGTAAGTTACAAACAGGATGACAAGCATTAATATTAGGGTGGTTTAGACAAGAAGGAGACAGGCACCAGCAGACAGTCAGGGCAATGAGACAGATATTGAAGGAGTGTGAGAAGCAGGATGGAGGGAACAATGAAAAAGGAGTAGAGAAACAAAGACCACATCCCACTGCCCACCCATGGCCGGCTGAACCGCCACCATACCCACATGACAGTAACCCATTCAGAGTAGGACAATTTCCAGTGAGAATGGGGAAAAGATGAGGGAGACAAGAAAATCAAAGGCCAGCTACAAAGAGAGTTCACACCAACATGGGGAGAGAAATAAAAAGGTTACAAGAAGAAACAGATGGGCAAGGTGAGGGAAAAAGCTAAAAGGGAAAGCAAAGCAGCAGGGCAAGCACATGCTCTGAGGGTGAAATGCTGTAAAATTTGATACCTCTTCTTTTTGATGATTTCTTTTTATGGCTAATTATCTTGTGCAGCCTGTCCTCTTCCAGATCACCACGGTGGAGTGGAGGTCGTGTGACTCAGGCACCACTTAGTGATGCCTCGGCCTGCTCAGTCATCATCCTGGATCCACACACTTTACATATATTATATAATCAGTTGTATCTGATATTCTGTCAACGTGGAATTGTGATTTTGTTCTGTACTTGGATCCCTCCTGTGGGGCTCTTCCTGAGGTTTCTTCCATCTTTTTTTTATCCTGCTGTTGAAAGGGTTTTTTTTCTCAATATGGAAAGTTTTTCCTCATTCAAATGGATGCGGATGTCATTCACTGTACAGATTGTACAGCCCACTGAGGCAATGTGATCTTGATTTTGGGTTATATAAATAAAATTGATTTGATTCGATTTGACGCAGATGCAGATAGCTAATCATAGAGATTCAAAGACATATGTTGGGGGTGCGAAAAACAGGGCCTTTTTCAGTGAACCAATGCATCCAGACTCACAACATCTGTTTGCATTCACCTACCAAGGTGAGAAATACACATACCCACGATTGGCTCAGGGCTTTTTGGAGAGGCCATTAATATTTAACAGGGTGCTAGCCCAAGACCTACAACCATGAAAAATTCCTAGTACTGTAATTCTTGCTGATCTGTAGTCCCACCAAAGAGCAATGTGAACGGATGACATTTTAACAGCACTTGAAACAGGAGGACCCAAAGTGAGTCGAGACAACCTACAGTTCTGCATGACAGTTGTGTGGGGTTAAGAGGCTAACTGCTCCATCACAAGTAGAGGCTATAGCAAAAGCTCCAAAACCACAGAGCAGGACAAATACTCTCTTTCCTGGGTATGGTGACATACAGCAATCCGTGGATCTGTGACTATGCCCTCAAAATAGCACTATTGCGGGCCCTTTTAAGTGCAGTAGGACGAACAAATATAGCGGCCCAGCTACAGTGGACAGAGAAGAAGCCTTCTAGGCACTGAAGGGAGATATGCAATCTGCCACAGCATTTGGAAACCATGTTCATTCCAAACCATTCCACATATATGTTACAGAGAGATCAGGGTATACGAGCGCAATATTAATTGAGAACACACCCACAGGCACTGGCAGCAGCAGTTTCCACATTCTGAAAAGCCTCTTCATTGACAATAGGACACCCAGTGACATTGTATGCATCCCATTAACTATATGTGTTGCTCATAAGTCCACGATTCGTTTTGACACAAGCCAGAAGAACAGAGAACAAGCTACTAAGTGATACTTTCCACTTCTGAGCTTACCATCCAGTGCTGCAATTCTGTAAATCCTGCAACCAGGATGGTTTCACCTGTAGATGGAATTCCTCATGATTGTGTTCAAAACACAAAGGGGGTTCATGCGTGCTTGAGAAGACTTATACAACCAACCGATTACAGCAGATCTCACGTTGTTCATGGATGGCTCTTTTTTTCGCGATGTGACAGGCAACCATGCACAATGGTGTTACATTCATGGAAGTCCAAACTGTGAAGATTGCTCAGCTTTGCTCTGATCAGCTCGCAGAAATAAAAGCCCTGAGAGCTGCATGCAAACTAGCAGAGTGACTAAATGTGTATACTGATTCAGCTTATGCATTCGGGGTGTGTCATGTGCATGGTAACATCCGGAAGCAGAGCAGTTTTCACAGAGCCGATGGCACACCAGTTGCATGAGGAGAAGCAGTCTCTCACCTGGTAGAGTGGATGCATCTCCCCACAGCTGTAGCTATTATTGAGTGCCCAGCACACCAGAAAACGGACACCCAAGGCCAAGGGTAACAACTTGGCTGATGAGGCCGCCGAATGAGAAGCAGTAGGTACTACTATGGGGCCTCTGTTTGTAGCAGAAGATTGTGAGCCCCTTACAACTCTGCCTTCCCTCATTCTCGCACAAGCTGACCCAGAAGACTTTGGGTAAAAAGGGGGCGATCAAGGTCCTGAAAAGGGACTATGGAGGAGTTGTCATGGGCACTTTGTGCTGCCTATTTCATTATTATGCTTTGTTATTATAAATGTGCAAGAAAAAATGCACAGGGCTAGCGATGAGAGGACAGCAGAGTGGAAATCTGTTTTATCAGTGATCAGTGATGGCCCAGACCTTTACTTCTGACAAGCATCAACTTATGTGCACAGACGAAGCCTCTTAAAACTTCCCGTTCCTCCGTGACGGGGCCCTAACCAGTGCATGATGGGTCTGTGCTCGGACCTGGAAGAGTCTGTGACTGGAATGAGATCCCCCATGAAATCATAATGCCCCTAAGTGCCATGTGTGGAAACCAGTTGCAATGGTTTATCTATCCACCAGGCGGAGCAGTGATGATGGAGGCTGAAGCATTACTTCAGCACGAACTCACCTGCTCTTACTGTATCATAGGCATACAGTATTTGACTTGTGTGAGAGATTGTGATTCCCACACAGAGCATATTTAATGATTATTAGGCTACCATACCATGAGGTCATCAATATTATGCTTCAGCTTTTAATTTTTCAACGGTACTGCATGAAAGTGCTTTCACTAATATGGCTGGGGAATTAATGATTTAACAACAACGGGACAAACTATTATTACTAGTATAAGAGCTGAAAAAGTTTTTTTTTCTTGTTTGTTATTGTAGTTATATAAATGTAATTTCTAATTTACTGTTGAAACACCGTGATGATATTTGTATTTGAAATATTTGGTTTGAATATTTCACTGGGTGTGGGTGGTTACAAGATGCATGAACTATTGCGCTCAGGTGAAACATTTTCAGCAGAAATGGCTGTCATTGCGCTGTATAATTTTTCTGATATTTTTATCAGAAATTCTTCACGCGGTGGTCAGCGGTTATTTCTGAATAATATACATATAGCGTATTCTTGAATTATAACTATTGATGTATGTGTTCATAACTTTAGTGCTGCAGCAGGTAAAGGATGAACTAATTTTAATAACTGTATATCCATCAATCCATCAGACAGCTGCAGCTGATTCAGAACGCTGCTGCTCGAGTCCTAACAAGAACCAAAAAAGTAGATCACATCACTCCAGTTCTCAGATCTTTACACTGGCTTCCTGTCAGTCAAAGAATAGATTTCAAAATCCTGCTGTTGGTTATGAACCATCCAGACCTCTGAGGTCGTCAGGTACAGGTCTGCTTTCAGTCCCTAGAGTCAAAACTAAACATGGAGAAGTAGCATTCAGTTTCTATGTGCAACGTATCTGGAACAAACTCCCAGAAAACTGCAGGTCTGCTCCAACTCTCACCTCTTTTAAATCAAGGCTGAAGATCTTTCTGTTTGCCACTGCCTTTCACTGAAGCAATTTTAAGGCTTTGAACTGCACTGTGACTTTTATTTTCTATTCTTCTCTTTTTAACCTATTCTATTTTAGCCTACTTTCCTATTTCTTAACTTGTTTTAATGTTTTGTTTTAATGTATTTTAAATGCAATTTTTAATTTCTTTTAATGTAATTTTTATGCCCCTGTAAAGCACTTTGAGTTGCCTTCTGTCTGAATTGTGCTATACAAATAAACTTGCCCTGCCTTGCCTTGCCTTATATACTGCTGGGTGGCTTAACCTATAATAATATAACATAGCTACAACTTTTGAATATTGATATAAAACTCCCACTGGCTGGGAACCGGCTGTCAGTTGGTAGGGAGGGGAAAATCGAGGCGGCTGTAACTGTTATACAAATGAACAACAAGAAAAACTACAAACAGCCAGCAGCCGCGGTACTAAGCCTGTGGCAAGCAAGTAAGTGGCAAAACCTGCCTTGCCAAAACCAAGTTAGTTCCTGGGCTGGAGGGACGGGGGAAGGACATTCTGCTGTAAACTCTGCTGTGATTGGTTGCTACGAAGCTTATGAGTTATAAGTTAACAGTCTCAGAGTCAGGCATAGAGACTGTATAACGTGTAACTTATGTGTAGTTTTTCTTGCAGTTGATTTGTATAACAAACAACTAGCAGTGGCGGGATTGTGATCTGTAGTTCCCTGTAAACATGGCGACTTTTTTTTGCTGTTGCAGACCCTCCTGAACAACCTGCTGCTGCTTATCTTGGGTTACAGTCTTCCAGTCCACCGCATACACCCAGCCTGTCCGCTCTGCCTAGTCCTGGGACACAGCTGCAAGCTTGCTCAGCTAGCTGAAGAGGGCATTGTGTTTTCTGGGGAAAGTACAGCTGGCAATCCGCTGTATCACCACCACCCCTAGCTGTTTGTCATACAATGTAATACAATACCATCGATAGCTGTTTGTCATACAAATATACAAAGACAATCACTACTCGTCTGTCGTCTTTCTAGATACATATCACTCCTATTAGCTACTTGCTTGATGTGAAATATTGAAGAAAAGCCCAGAAGTAAAGCATTTAAACAGGGACATGACTGCCATCTTCTACATGTGGCACATACAGTAAGTGTATCTTTATGACCCTACCCATCATCATTTGTGTTCACGTGTAGATCATCTGCTCTTGCTCTCATGCAATTTTTGGTTTGATACTCTAGAAATCACAAACATTTACTTATTATTGTGGCCTGCTGATGCAAACATAATTGTTGAACAGAAATTAGGCCTGGGCGATATGGCTCAAAAGTCTGTCATGACAGTAATGTTTCATATTGACTGATATCGATCATTATTGATATTTTTAATGACCTGTCCTATTTTTATCATTTTTAAAGATCAGGCGAAAAAAGGATTTTAGTCTTTTTATTTTGAATTTAACCACTTTATCAAGACACACAGGTAATAATTATGTTACAATAAAAAACACAAATACAATCACAAAAAAAATAGACTACTGCCATACCGGCAAGCTGACCTGCTTTCACAATTTCCTTTCAGTCAGCACTAATTTTCTCACTCTGGTGTTAATGGTTGTGCTTGTGTTTTTCTTGCGGTTGGTTTGTAAAACACTTGGCCAGCGGCGGAGCTGAAGCGGTGGATTGTGAGCAAACAGGCTGCCTGGCGGAGCAGTAGCGGGCAGAGCCTCTCCGCTCAACCTAACGAGTCTGGAGATCCTGCAGCTTAGAGTGACACTGAGAGGAGCAGCAGAAGACTGGAACAGAGGCTGAAGAGGTTGGTGTGTTTGCTGGAGGGGCTGTGGCTCGTAGGCCGCCATATCAGACCAAAGGAAAGCAGACGTTAACAGAGTGCTCCGCTTGTAAAACTGTTAACTCGCAGTGAGTAAACAGTTTCACAAGTGAAGCACGGCTGGTCTTGTGAGAACTGCGGGGGGATCCATAATAACACCTCTGACAAACTCTTCTGTTGTTGTCAGTCACATGGCGATGGTGCAACTGAACGACACACCTGTTAAATGATTGGCTGTTTGCGTGTCACCTGTTAGCGTGCTTTATTATCATGGGATATGATGGGCTGTTCATAAGCCAAGGCATACTCACTATGTGCCTTCAGGTTGGTCTGCATTTAATGCATACACTTAAACTATCAAACATTTTATCGAACTATTTTCTAAATGCTATCGATGACGTGTCTATTGCTGATACATATTGCTATTGTTTAATTGCCCATGCCTACTGGAAATTAACCTGTACTATTAGGGAGAATTTACCTTGTCAGCTTGTCGGAGACAGTCTATCCGTCTCATTTTGCCTTTCTGGTCGGGGTTTGACAGGACACAGCATGCTGCTTTCTTTCCAGTGATCGACAAGACAAAGTCTTCTCTGCATTCAGGTCTAATATCCTTTCTTAGCTTGGCCAACAGACGGCTGGCCCATTTCTGTTTCACCTAGGAACAAAGTCATGTCTATTAACATATTAACTAATGTATACCACTACCATATTATAAAAACCTTTATGGCCAGTTACCGTCATGTGTAAAATATATTACTATGCTGTAAAATACTGGTTTTACTACAAATAAAATTACAACAGTATGTATAAGCATCATATGTTTATTTTCACTTACTTCGTAAAAAACTAAATAAAAATTTTATTTTAACTATCACCCACTCAATTTATTCATCTCACCTCTGCCTTCTCCCCCAGCAGTTCATCTTTGACAGCTCTCTCTTCTTCTTTAGTCATCCTTTTCTCATGTTTTTTGAAGTATTTCCTTTTCCTAGCCTGCAGGTTGAACCATGTGTAGGCGAAGGCACGGACCTGGGGCAGCAGAGCCTCAATAAATGGATGGAACTCATCCTACATGATAGACAGACAGATAAACATAAATACACATCATATGGTACACACGTAGTGATCAATAACCAAAACAACTTAAATGTTCTGAGTTAAGACATGTCACATGGGCTCTATTTTAACAGTAATATATCGGCATAATCAGGTAACTCCCAGTCTGTATAGAATCTTCCATACTGCTGGATTTGGTAATCCTGATGTGGGCATGTTATGAATGATCTGCCTACACTGGTCAGATCTGACTAGTACATCACCACCTGCAACAAAACAGTATCAGATAATTTCTACCCATCAGGACAGGACACACATACTGACAGTCCCAATGACAAATTAAGATCATAATTTTTGATATCAAGGGAGAGAAAGGGCAGTATAGTAACATGCTGTTTACACCTGACATGTATCAGCTTTCAGTCAACATAGTACAGACACTTCAACGGTAATGAGGGGTGTAATGGTACACAAAAATTATGGTTCGGTACATTAAGTTTTGAAGTCATGGTTCACCGTTGTTCGTTACAGTGGGGGGAAACAAACACAACAGAAAGTGCTTCTTTATTTCCTTTTTTTAAATTAAAAAATGGTTTATTATGGTTTATTGAACAAATTATGCCTCTTCCGTCTTTTGTTGGGATCTGGTAGGGGCAGGCTTGATTATTAGCAGTTATTTAATAATTTATACTTTACTAATTACTTACTACAATTGGTAATTATCAAAATAAATAAATTATTAATATTAATTAATAATTATGGGACACCACAAATAACCAAACGATGAATACATTCTCAAAACAGGGTGGTTCATTTAAAAATGTCAAAATTTCTGAAATATTTAACATTTAAAGGGGAACAGTGAAGGAATAAATCCAGGCACTGTCACACAACTGTTATCACAACACATGCACAAATAATCCCATTCATACAGTTGCTCTGTACAGTATGATAGAGTTTGTTTAACATTAACACTATCAATCAATAAACATCTAACACCTGACTACAACTATTACAACTATGAACCTAAAGTAACACTACAGTAACACTGAAGCATGTAAACATCAAACAAGCATGTGTTTGTGTGTGTGTGTCTGAGAGAGTTAGTCGATATGTCTTGCCAGGGGTGGTCGTGGAGGTGGCCGTGAGACTTGAACAATGCAGTGGTTGAACAGCGCCTGTCATCCTAACACATGTTTCTAATCACAGCATGGTGTCCACAATGCAACTTTTGTGTGTGTGCTACCGGATTTCTGGTGAAACAACGACATGAAGACAAAGATAAGTCTTCTACCAAACAATCCATTCACCAGATAGTGTGCCTGGATGTGTGCAGGAGACTGTAGGTTTAGGAAAGAGAGCGAGAAGGGAAAAGTGCTAACGCTCAAAGCGTAGCAAGCAAAGCATCCTATAACAACCATGGAGTGACACAATAGTTGCCTTCCTATTACTCAGAGGCCGGTGTATGAACCTGGGCTGACTCACCTTCCTCTGGTCCTTGTTGCACATGCATCGCTGTTGTGGTCTTCGGCAAGAGCTCTGTCTTAAATTGTCATTTATCTAGTTTTTAAGCCATCGTTTTATGCAACACTTTTAGATCCTTGCCGTTTCTAACTAGTTATTTATGTAGTGCAGAAGATTTTTTTAACCATCGGACACCTGGACCTGAGTTTTAAGCTTCGGAAACTACTGGACTGCCTGAATGACTGCAAACCTAGGTTAGCCAGGTGTTCTATTAGCTGGGTGGCTAGGCTAACCAGTTGGCCTAATGTGGACCTATCTGTTTACATGGAGTATGCCTTTGATAATTTTCAATAAATATGATGATGTGATTTTCCTTTACCCCGCTGAAAGAGCGAGGGGGACGAGAAGGAGGGAGTGAGAGAAAGTGAAAGAAAAAGAGTGCACAGGAAAGAAACTGCCCCTCACCTATTGTGTGTATTCTCTTCATGTCTGTGACATATTCTACAGATACAGACATTTAAACTGCAGTGAAAATCTGGTAAAGGATCAGCAGGATCAAGAAATAAGACTCAATAGTGACACGACGGCCGTTACGGTCGTTAGGGTAACTGCAGCCATCAGCCGTGCATGTTTCTTGTTAACAAATACATTTGGAAGCAATTTTTAACTTTAGTTTACATCCTTGCATTAGAGTAATAGCATCTAATGTTTTAATGTTACTGTACATTGTGAATATTGCACTGAAGCTTGATTTGAAGGAAATCGTGAATCAAATCGAAATCGCAATATCTGCCAGAAAAATCGCAATTAGATCTTTTCCTAAAATCGTTCAGCCCTACCTCCCAGTACCTCTCTGCTGCTTCAGGAGACCCCTGGGCCAACCAAGCCTGAAAGGATTAGATCCTGATCAGATGCCCGAGTCACCTCAACTTGCTCCTTTCACCGCGAAGGAGCAGTGGCCCTACTCGGAGCTCCCTGCGGATGTCCAAGCTCCTTATGCTATCTCCTAGCTGAGCTTTGCCACCCCACGGAGGACACTCATTTCGGCCACTTGTATCTGCAGTCTGGTTCTTTTGGTCACTACCCACAGCTCATGACCATAGGTGAACATAGATGGACACGACGGTCCCTGCTTTCGGCCACAGGGCTGAAAGGCCTCTTTCTCCAGTTTGACGGCATCCTTCAATTCTGATGTCCACCTGGGTTGACGCTGCGACAGGCACCGATGACCTTCTGACCACAGCTCCTAGCAGCCACCTCTACAATCAGAGCTCTGAACATGGCCCATACGGATTCCATGTCCCCAGCCTCCACCAGAACGAGTGAGAAGTTCTTCTGGAGGTCGGAGTTGAGGATCCGACAGACTGCGGCCTCCACCAGCCGTTCCCAGTTCAGACCGTTTCAAGGTCTGTTAGCAGCCTCCCCTGCCATCTGAGCCAACTCAACACCAGGTGGTGATCAGCTGACAGCTCTGCTCCTCTCTTCACCTGAGCATCCTAGACATACAACTGCAAGTCAGATGATATGACCACATAAGTCGATCAATCGCATGGAGAACATCTAGTCACTCGGGGAGAATTCTAACATGGTGGCACTCCGCCCTGGACTTGTGAGTATCCCCCCACCTGCCCAGCACCTCACACCCTGGGCAACTCCAAGTCCAGCCCTTTTCCAGGAGTTTGGTTCCAGAACCAGCACGTTGCGTGGAGGTGAGCCCAGTTATATCTAGTTGGTACCGCTCTACCTCACGCACCAGTTCTGGCTGAGAGGTGACATTCCACTCACAAAAAGCCAGGATGCCCAGGTCCCCACCCCACTTCTCTTTCCTGTGAGTGGTGAGCCCACAGGGGGGTGGCCTCACGTTGCCATTTCGGGCTGAGCCTGGCTGGGCCCCAGCCACCAGACGCTCGCCGGCGGCCTTGATCCAGGGGAGGGCCCTGGTATCTCCGTACCAGGAGAGGTACTCCATCCCTGTGTTTGCTGAATAATGGGGTCCTCTTGAATTGCTCTTAGTTCGGTCCCTCCCCTGAGACCAATTTGCCTTAAGAGACCCTACCAGGAGCTAATGCCTGCAACAACATAGCTCCCATTATCACAGGTACACACAAACCCCTCCACCAAAGTAAGGCAGCGATCTTCAGGGGGAGAATTGCCACCTTACCGTAGCAGTAGTAGTAGTAGTAATAGTATTTGTAGCTCCCCCTAGTAGTATTCCCTTTTAAAAATAATAACACCTTTTTATCTGATTCCTTTTCATTGTTTTGGCTTGTCATCTTATGTTTTATTCTAGTTTTTTAGGCTATATGTTTTTTATATGTGTTATATCTTCCTGTGTTATAGGTTTTTATTGTATTTTATTTTATTGTATTTGGTTTTGTCATGTATGAAGTTTACTTCTTATTTTACTTTTTATTTTATTTAAGCACATTGAGTTTACTCCTGTTGTATAAAATGTGCTATCTAATAAACTTGACTTGAGCTCACCTGTTTGTTAAGGTACAAGTGTAAATCATCTAAAATTAACACTAAAGTTGAAAAAACAAGAGAAAACACAGTCAATAAAATATTCATTACAATTACAATTTATTACAAGCCCTCAATCATCTGTACAGATGTCTCTGTAAGACATATTTGGAACATTTGTATTTTTAAGAAAAGGAGACAGTGAACTACACCACTATTGACTACACCATCTAACCAGTATTCTCAATGATGATGAGTGCCTGCAAAAGACACAAAGAATTTAGCAACACCATGACACTGGTGAAATATAAAAATGTGAAACAAACTAATTGAGGGAGAGACAGGTAAACAGAGGTAAACGTGAGTATATGAGGGGAGAGAAACGCCCAGAGCAATAAATTGTGTTCAATGGGAGAGACAGAAAACCATTACAGGAATAAGGAATCAGTTGAGAGAAACTTTGTGATTCCAGGTCCTCAATCCCTTTTTGGAAATGTTTCCTTTCCTTCCTGTTTGTGGTTGTACAGTCAGCTCTATAATAACACAAGTAAACACAAGTCAGCTACATCTTCACACTGTAACTGGCATTAACTTTAATAACATTACTTGCTATTTTGCTGGCTTCAATTGTACTGATACTCTACCTCTTTTACAGAAATGCTTAATGAAAGGCTGGAAAACTGGTGTGCTGTCACCAGGACAGCCTGTTTCCAAAAATGTTTGAAGGAAGTTAAATAAATAACACCTTCACTTTCCTGTGAGCGAGCCAACCTTACTACAGGTACTTGAGCAGAGGTTGCTTTGTGAATTTTGCAACTTGACCTCATGAAACAGACCTAATGACACTTTGGGCCCTTTTAAGATGGTCCATGGCGTGTGGTCTAAAGCACAAAGTGCTAGTGCTAGGGCGTGTCCAAGTCCATTTTGCTAATTAAACAGTGGATAAACTTGGTGCAAAGTGAGGCGTACAGCACAAAGGGCTTGTATTTAGACTGAATTAGTCATGGGTGTGTTTTGGGCGGAACATAAATTAAACCAATCAGAGTGTCATTCCCTTGGCACATATTTAACAGTGGCTCTCGTCTTCATCAAGGTACAGAGATGTGGTCCTCGGCTGCGGGACACTCATATGGAAATCCATATGAAAAAATACACCGATATTTAACTGAGGAGGAGGAGGAGGAGGAGCACTGCTCTGTGTGTGCAGATCTCACTCTGTGGATCAGGTGGGACAGGTGATAAAAAGTATCATTCTGATCCTTAATGAGGAAAATATTAAAGATATTACCTGCAGCGATCCTCCAGCAGCAGAAACCATATGGGTATCTCTACATTAACATGCGCATTTGCGCACAACAGCTGACAAACTTAATTATTTAAAACTCTTGAATCAGATAGTATTTCATGGTAATTGATGTTCTGTCTTCTTGTACACATGATAGGTCACACACACGGTCGAGATTTATACAGTAAAATAGTTTGGCATGAAGCTTTGCACCGGGCGCAACATAGAGAGCATTATCTGAAAGGTCAACAGTTCAATCATCATGCAAATAAAACAATGCCAAATTTGGGAGATTAGCACAACGTTACCTCCTTGGTTGAACTCCAGCATGGACCTCTCTTGTTAGAATGATGACGTTGACTACCAAGCTGTGCCATCCTAAGTCACGTTCAGGAATATCCAATCATGCCTTGTCACAGAACAGATAGTCAGAGAGATAGCAGCTTTACCTGAGCCTACTCCTACTACAGCTCTCCCTGCCCTTACAACTACTACAGCACCACCTGTACCTGCTGCTACAGTCCCATCTTCTACTACCATGGGCTGTGTAAAAAACTTTGTGCATAAAATCAAAGCAAGAGCGGATATGAAACCAGTGCAATGATTAACTATTAATATGTGATTGGCCACCGCAACGTGAAGTCGGCATCGACATGTTTGAGGAGATTCTCGGGGAAAAATAACCAGAAAGGCTGAGTAGGAGGGCATCCCAACAACTTAAAGGTTTTCGGTATATTTTATTGCTTACGGTATCTATTTGCTTTTACAGTTACAATTAATTACATATTTTATGTTACACAGAGAGAATGCTTTTGTCGGGCTAAGTAAAAAAACAAAAAAGTAGATAACCTCGTCACTGAGTTGTATACCAGAATAAAAAGGCTTTTGAAGGATTTATTTTTCATGGGAAAGAAGGTTATATCAAAGGTTGTTTTATAATTCTGTATGATTGACTTTGTACTCATTCACACTATATCATTTGTCAATTGCAAACACACTGTTTTCAAAACTGTGAAAATCTTTCAGAACAGTATGATGGCAAATTTTTCTGCAGTAACCACATTGAAATATCTCGTAAATCTTTGCACATGTTGATTGATTCTTTTTTTACTGATTATTGCAGCCATGGAATTTCAGGATTTTTTGTTTTGTTTTGTTTGTTTTGTTTCAACTTTGAATTTTTTAATTCGGAAGCAAATACTATGTATGTTGACTTTATGGTGATCCCTGGCAGCCCTAATACAGTAATACTACTATTATGTAAGACTAATGCTGCAGCACATCTGTCACTATATTTTTCTACTGTACACATTATATAAATTTAGGATGACTCATATTTGAGTATTTGGCCAAAACTCAATGGGCTGTATTGGATTCCATATTGTCTGCTGTAGGCAGGTAAAACTGAAACAGAAATGTAAATTACAGTGATGCAGTTTTTGTAATGTCAACTGTAACATTATTTGCAAATCACTGCGATATGATTGACTATGTGATCCTCTTGGATAGAAATCATGCTAGTGTTCTGAAGAATTATTTAATATTGAGTCAGGTTTAGTCATGATTTGATTGAGTTGTATTTCGAAATGTATAGATGGTTTTTAATGTAATGTAACAAAATGTGCTTTTGAACAGAAAATGAATTAAGTGATGTAGGTATGTTGCTGTGTTAGGAGTTCAGTTAAACACTTGATAGCAGTTGTAATAAGAACTGTATGAATCATTCGAACTTCAATGATACAACTTTAAGAATGAATAACAACAACCAAAAAAATGTGTATGTGTGTGTGTGTGTGTGCGCGCGCGCACATGTGTGCATGCCTGAGAGAGAAATCAAATATTGAGACAGGTAATCAAATATTGAACTGACCCATTTTTGAGGGTATGAGTTGGAATTAAACGACGACAAACACGTGTGTGAGGGACAGAGACAATGTGAGCCTTTCAAATGAGAGATGTGAAACACACATCAATACAGATATGGGCATTTTATTTTCTATTTTACATGTACGGTGTGAGCCCTTAGGATGTGGTTTGACAATTGGACCATACAGTGTGAACACATGAATTGTGAGCTTTGGCTTTACATCACAGATGATTTACTCGTATAGTATGAGTAGGAATCAAATAACATTTCTAAAATGCTACAGTATATGCCTAACTTTAAGGAGAAACCATGGGAATTGTTTGGAGTAAGAGTATGCCTCCTGATAAATGGTGAGCTCCCTTAGAGCTGTCCAAAATATATTAAATTCAGAAGCTAAAAGTTGAATTCTGTTTACCCTGTAAACATTACTTCGCACATGGAAACATTAAAAATGATGAAGAGTAGCCCACCTCTTTAATCATCAAAGTAAATCAATAAAGAAAACCCTCATACATCAATACAACACACAAAAAATGACTTGCCTGGAAAACTCCTAACGCAGTCTTTGAAATACTCTTTTCATCATGTTTAAGCTAATAACCACGTTAATTCAAGTCCCTATTCAACAGGTCTGGTGCAGTCAATGTAATTTACAGTAGCTCTCCACCCCTTCTCTCTGTGAACCTGATCCTGGTATTAATCTGTGAATCATATTATTGCTTGCCTATTCTGCACAATGACAACAACTAGGTAGGGATTGTTAAAATTGTTTAAATGAAGAGATTTGTTATCTAAATTCTTACACAGTATCATGGATAACTAGTAATTTCGGGCCCTCATGATAGCTTTGTTTCCATGCAGGGTAGGGTCTTCTCTAGCAGTGCAAGTGTAACACCAATCAGGAGGTACAGAGAAGCAAAATGCAATTTTACCTGAGACAGGAAGCAGAGAAAACATGGTTTAGATGAGAGGGTACTGAGTCACATCAGTCTTTGCGTTAACATAAACATCCCTTGGCTGAACTTTTTTATTTCCATAATTGCCATCATGTGGTTTCTTCATGCTTCACCGCTGATTCAGTTAAGCAGCAGTACCTCTGGGTTAGAAAAAATGCTGCATTTCCTACGCTGTTTAGATGTTCTCTATAATGCAGCTCTGGTCACCTCAAATAACTCAGTCTTGGAATCTCAGAAACTGATGACACACCAGAAAGTTGAGGCTCCGGAAAAATGCCCCACAGGAAGAAAACACACAGTGGAACTTCAGAGTAATCATCATTAGGAGTATGTGGCCGGCGTGTAATGGAGCATGGGAGACTATGACATTTAGAAAGGGTGCAGTAGCTTCTGTAGCTACTCTGTTTTCCCCCAAGTTTATCTCAGGATCACATAATATTCTCTACTGTCTACTGTGGCCCTAATACACTCTTGGAAAACATACTGGAT
Organism: Pagrus major; assembly: GCF_040436345.1. NCBI lineage: Eukaryota > Metazoa > Chordata > Actinopteri > Spariformes > Sparidae > Pagrus > Pagrus major. Next base: position 33,271,112 of record NC_133225.1, on the reverse strand, counting down.
TCAAACTGTGCATATACAGGTCACTTGATGGACAGTGTAGCAACATAAGCTAAAGTGTTCACAGTCCGGCCTGTTCTGTTGAGTGGTGAGACAATGATGACAATCTCAACACCAAAAAACACAGAAAGTCCTCACAGAGCCTGGCTTGACGTGTCTTATCAAAAAGCAAAAACATACATAGTCTGTGACCACAAACTAACAATCCAAACAGGAAGACACAAAAAATCATGGAAACCAAAAGAAAATAGAACATGTGGTCACTGTTCGACAGGTGAGGTTGAGACAGAGATGCACTTTCTCCTACAATGTAAAACATTCAACGACACCAGGAACATTTATTTTAATAAATTCAATTCGGTAATCTCAGAGTTCAAAGAGCTGAACGACATATCAAAATTAAAAATACTCCTGGGAGAGGGAGATAGAGCATACCTTGCTGCCCAATATATGTCAACATGCCACAACCTGAGGGACAGTGAGTGACCGACACACACACACACACACACACACACACACACACACACACGCAGGCACACGCACACACATACACACACTGTATATACTTTATATAAAACTTATGTAAATCAATCTTGGTGTTGTGTTGGTGTTATTTGTTATGTTCCTCCAAGTGTTTGGACAAGTTGTGTTTTCATGCTTTGGCAAAATTGTTAAACTTTCATGCCAATAAAGCCCCTTTGAATTTGAATTTGAATTTGAATTTGAAAAATCTGTACTGAATATGTCCGAAAAACAAAGCACAACATAATTTCCACCCTAAAAAGGAGCCTACTTTGCATGGCTGTTATTCCCACAGTGATGGCTACTCATACAGTGGAGGGATAAAATGCCAAAATCCTAAATAAATAAAGACATGAATAAATAGCTCAATAAATACATAAATATGCCATTAAAACCATCAAAATCATTTTTCTAAAATAAATGTAGATGTAATTATGTAAAATGTGACATAAATAGATATTTCTGCTTTTATTCACCTCTGTATTTATTTACTTTTGTATTAATTCACCAATTATGTATATTCCCATTTAATTTTCCAATTTTTATTTATTCATTTTTTCATTTTTAAATTGATTTATTTTGTATTCTTCTCCCTTTGCATTTCCAACCATATTTATTTCCATATTTGCTTTTATGTTTCCTTATCTATCTCTTTTTCCTTTACGCAAACAAACAAAGTGTGTCATGGAATCGACTTGGTCGATCGACATCAGTGCATTGATCGACTAAACATGCCTTGATCCCACACCAGTGACCGGCCTTGCTCACTGTGGGTCTTCAGCTAAGGAGAAACTGTCGCAATGTAGAACGTGTTTATCGTTTTTCCAACTTACTCTGCACTTACTTGGGCCCCACAAAGTATGACGGCTTCAGTCGCTTGGATAATAGTCATATGGGGCACTGAATTTGATGAATTTACTGTTTATTCGACCACAAATGAGACACAAATTAGGTCAGAAAAACAACAGACACTGCTGTAGCTGAGTGTCTCTCGGGGCTAGGCCTCATTGATTACTGTACGACATACAACTTTATAACTTGTATTGAAACACAACTTTATAACTTTATTAACAAATTTTGGTGAAACTGGGTCATACTGTAGAGAAAAAATAACTTGGAGTTTTAGCTACAGAGTTTCTTGATAGACAGACAGCTGTAGCATTACTTCCCTGCTGAAAAAAAACAGCATTGACCAGCATGGAAAACATGCTGGGGTAGTTGGTGGTGAAGCTGTCCACCAGCATGGTCTCATAAATAATGCTGCAAAGTTTTGCTGGGGAAACTGCATTACCATTTTAGCTCATTAGTTCATACATATTTATGCAGACAGTACTTACATGGCTCTTGTAGTTAACCGTCTTTGATAGTTCATCTCTAAGTAAAAAACAGCTGAAATACAAGAGAAACTAAATAGAAATACAGTATAATATATAATAATGTCTGATAATTAATAATAATAATTATAATTATATAATAATAATGATATTAATAGGAAGAAGAAAAAGAAAGAAGAAAAATAAATAATATATTGTTCAGATAAATTAAATTATTATTATTATTATGTGTCATCTACCATTCAAATCTCCATTCAAGACAATTTAGGTATTATTATTAAACCCAACCCGTTATGTTGCACAGAAACCCCAACTCATACAGCCACTTTTCATCTTGGAGCTCAGTGGTGTCTCTCCCTTTGCTTTCCATAAACTGACAGATTTCCTCATGTAACTCGAAACATCTGTTCAGCACTTCCCCTCAACTTAGCCATCGCACCTCTGTGTGATAGGGCATGTCACCACGTTCACAACTTAAATTGGTGGTGAGTTAAACTTTTGGCTCTTACAAAGTTAACTGTCTGTGTTACGGTGCTCATTACATGTTCCATTCTCAGGGCTTTACCACACAATGTTTCCTGTTGTATGATGCAGTAATACACTGTCAGTTCTCCTGCTTAATTCTCCTCCCACATTGTCTCCCACATCCTGCCCTCTAATCCACTCTTTTCGCCTCCATCTGTCGTCAGTCCTACCAGTTCGTCCCAAGGCAGCTTCATTTCATTTACACATTAAGATTTTCCCGTGGTTGTGCGGTTGATTTAATTCCCAAAATTTCCTCTGTAATGCATAAACTGGAGTCGACACCAAGGATTAAGATTGACAGCTGGGCAGTATCAACTGTGTCGCTGCTCTCCTCCACAGCAAGGGAATATACAATGAAGTCTTTTCCCTTTTCCATCAGCTGTTGTTATAGATTGGTGGCAAGCTCACATGAACGATCAGCAACAGTGTTTCTGCTTAGACTTACATTTTAAAATGCTTGCTTTTGGTCTGGACACACAATGTCACACACTTTAATAATGCATCACTTCACAAACTCTCCCTCGGTAAATGGCCGGGCTGATTTAGCTATTTCTTCTGCTACAATAGAACTAGCTTTAACGGCAGTCTCACTTTGAGATTTCCTTTTGTGAACATAGTCTGCAACACCAGACTTCCTTTTAACTCTTCTACCTTCTGGAGCTTCTGCTGTATGTCCAGATCCTTGTACTTGTCCTGGTGTTTTGTTTTGACAGTGTCATCTTAAGTTATATCCTTTAATTATGGCCACATCAGTTCTGCACACGAGACGAAAAGGTCTACCCTTTATGTGAGTGAGCAGATAATCTGTCTCCCACCTGTCTTGCAAGTCCACATTTCATTTGACCATTTCTTTTAGGGGCTAGCTTAAAGTTGACTCACTCATCAACATTGGAAAATGAACTGTGAGGTTTGGATTGAGTGCAGCAGACAGTGAAAGGATTTCCATCAGCAGCATCTGCTGAGCCACCAGCCAGAGCAGCGGGACAAAATGTCACCTCAAGCAATGCGACTGGCCCAAGAAAACAGGAAAGAGAGGCGGCATCAGAGTTAACTGACCCAAATTGGACCAAGAGCTGTTCCTCTACCAAGCCTTCTTCTGGCCAATTTCCGGTTTCAGGAGAATAAGTGGATGAGGCATGACTATGGCTCACTCAGCAACTGGAAATCAGAGACTGCTGTGTGCAAATCTTCACAGAGACGTGGCTAACTCCTGACATCCAATTACCATCACTGGGAACCTATCCTGGTCATCACACATCACCACCCTGGTTAAGAAAGCACAGAAAGGCTCTACCTCCTACAGAAACTTAGGAAGGCTAAATTCCGGAGCAAGATTCTGGTCAAGTTTTACAGAGGAGCAATAGAAAGCATCCTGACTGGAAACATCACAAACTGGCATGGTTCATCACAGCCCAGGACAGGAAGGCTCTACAGCAGGTGATTAAAACCACCAGAACATCACTGGTACCATCTACAGAGCATCAGTGACATCATTGAAGTGAGATGTCTGCACAGAGCCCAAAGATACTAAAAGACAACAGCCACCCAGCCACAGTCTGTTCACCCTGCTGCCATCTGACAACAGATACAGAAGTATCTGCTGCTGTACCACCAGACTACAGAGCAGCTTCCCTCCTCAGACGTGATGTGATGTTACATTTACCTTGTACCTTTAATCTTATATAAACTGACCCAGACAGATGATGACTGTTGATTAATTTCTAGAAGGAAATCCCAGCTTTGAAACCATTCTGGACACCTTTTAACTATGAAATTATTTAATTATTTTAATCATATATTTCACTTTGTTTCCCAACACGTACACACACACACACACACACACATGCACACACACAAAAATAATTGCCTCAATCATAAAATTCATAGACAGCATTCTTTGATACGACTATAGCCATCATGTCATCATATTTAATGATGTTGCCGAGTATGTCAAACGCACCTCAAGACAATAAAGTGCACCACAAGATGACAGCATTCCTACTGTCTTCCTTTAAGGTCCTTTGAGATAGGTAGTTCTGTCATGTTGGTAACAGCTACTACCTGCTAATTAGCTTAGGTGGCAGCGTGTCCTCATAACCTCTTAGTAAGAATGTGTTTTAAAAAGCTGAAGTTAACTCCACTTCTCCAATGCATGTGTGTGGCTTAGTTTTTTTCTTTTTTTTAACTTAAGCTAATAGCCAAGAGTAAAATGTTTCTATCTTTCTGCTGTAAACATAGCCTAATAAATGATATACTGGACAGTGTTTGTAGGTGACACTTGTTAGCTGATAGCTGTATTCTGTCAAGGTTGTTGGTTATGAGTGAAGTTTTGCTCATGTGATGTGTGTGCCACTGTGTATGTGTGTGTGTGCATTCAACTGTCCAGAATTAATTCATTAATTAATTTATCAACCAAACAATTTTTTGTTATTTAATGTCCATTCTTCACACTTTTAAAATACATGATACTTGGCTTTGACTGAGCAAAATGTTTGACCACAGTCTAACAAAAACACAGCCAGACACACAGAGAGAAATACACTGGACTAAATAATAGACAGCAGTTCATTATGCAGACAAGCTACACTTTTTTTCCTACTCCTCACTGGCAACATGTTCTGTTCTTTGTACTTGGGTTCTCACCAATGATCTTTCATGTTGCAAATGGTCGTTCATTAAAATTGATATGGATGAGTTGGTTTGGATAATGCTTAATCATACAGAATGAACATTTGTAACAGCCCTTCTTTCCAGCATTCTGCCATTATTAAGTGGCAGTGGTGTTTTCAATCAATATAGTGCCAGTCACTTTCAACAAGATAAATTGTGCATGATTACGAATTACAATGAAGCAGTTGTGTTCTGTTTCCACATGTTTGGGACTACAGGAAGACAAAGACTGGACTGTGACATCACACGTGACACCATTTGTGGAACCATGACATTGTGAAATGACAACGACTCTGGACTAGAGGCTCGACGCATATCTGGAAGCTGACATCTGTCACCACCAACAAAACCAACAGGAAGCCTAGAACCCCAAAAAGGCTTGAAAGATTGAAAGGTATGTCATTTTAGGCAGCAGTTTGCGTGGGTTAGTTGATACGGAGCACTGGAATTGTCCTTTTTCTGGTTTGACAGAAGTGCTACTGCATTCCCATGAAACAAAGAAAGACTTTTACTGTTTTCTGCAGAAACGTATTTATTGTAGTTAACTGTTTAAATTATATAGGGTTTTTCTCTATTCAAGAGATCAGTCTTTCGATTTAAGAGCCTGATTTAACGATTTTTTGTATAGTTTTTCCTCAAAGCCCTGCCCTTGCACTTAAATATCCTGCTTGTGCTCAAACAATATGCTTGCAAGCAAATATATTGTTGCTGGCACAGATTTCCTGCGCTCGAGCTTCAGCCCTTCTCCTACTCTGGCTGCTTCTGCTTGTGAAACTTGTCCTCTCAGATCTATCCTGCCCTCTGCAATTATTCTGTGCAATAATCCTGCCAAAATTTCTCAGCCAATAGAACACCACATTTAGTATTGACCAATGAAATGATCCCTGCCTCGTTGCAGATGCATTAGTTTGACCTCTTAGAGCATCCGGTCATTACACATTACAACCAGCAATCAAAATTAAAGTTTTTTGTGACGTTTAGCTCAAGTAAATATTGCTCATATTATTTATACATATCTCTCTGTCACATAATGTTTGGTTAGTAACTTGCTGATGCCATAACTCACTCTGTTATACATTTGTCTTTACAGGTATATTCATGACGTGACCTACAGAGCCCAGTGAAGTGAAGTTATAAAATATTTGTTGTAAGGAGCTAACATAATGGGTAAACTTTAGGCATGAGCATGCAGCATTGTATACTATTACTATGCCAATTATTATATTACAGTAAGTTAACTAGCATGTGGGATGGAAAATGAAATGAAAAGTAAAATAAAACAGATGAAGATGTGAAACATTAGTCAACCAATTATTTATTTTTTATTATCATTGGTGATGAAGTTTAAAAAACAAACCAGTACAGACAGAAGAACAAAAGCAAAAAAAATAGTGAGAACAGTGAGAAAGACAAAATTGTCAATGATGGTCAGAAAAGACAGACAACAGTTAAACATATTACACCAACCAATTATTTTCTGGTAAAAAGACAACTAACCAATCCAGTTGAGCATTCAACAGTAGTAGTAAGTAGTGGATACGGTATCTGCCGTCCCCATGTGTTTTCCTGACAACACAGTTCTGAAGGACAGTTTTCAACATAGGCAGAAACCTGCCTGGAACAGATTATCCTGTATTTTTCTGTTAACATAACTTAGGGAATGAGTGGTCTAGTAGTACAGTAACTTGCTTTTATGTTGGAAAACTGCTCAGTAAGTATCTGCAGCTACTGTGAAGACTATATTGTGTGTGTTTCAGAGCAACTTGGATCAAAGCAATTGGGAAGTCAGACAATTATTGCCATATTTCTGCTTTTAAATGTCTGTCAAAGTTGCTGATTAAATGTTTGATACCCTTTTTAAATGCTGCAGAGAATATTGTATAACTTGTATGGCAATCTGTCATCACCATAATAAAGTTTGACTATGAAATATAAATGTTTTTTTTTTGCTTACTTTATTTGCTACCTGTAGTAAAGGATTACAAGAAAAACTTTTTGACAACTTCATAGTCAGGATGATAAATGAACAAGTTTTTCTTTATCACCTGTATCACCAACAGGACCCTTATTACTGCATTTAAAAATGACCAAAAGTCTCCTTAAAAATAAAACACTTAAATCATAAAAATCATCAATCTGTGAGTAAGTAATGCTCAAAGTATGAAAAGCATAACTTTAATGTGAATTGTCCAGATCATGTCCACCATCGAGGTGAGGGGTTTCTGGTATACTGAAGTATCAGCTGGTAATGGAGTTTTCAGGTCACAGTGCTCATCCTAACACATCTTCCTGTGGATACCCAGACTTTCCTGATGCTGCTGGCTGCTGTGATGTGTTCAGGTTGTCACTTGACAGCCAACCAATGACCTCCTCTGATGAATCCGGGAACACCTGAGCCTCATCACACCTCACAGTTTATCTGTAAAATATGGCAGAATCAGCATTACTTATGAGACAAATGCATAACAATATTACAATATATGTCCAACTACTAAAGGCTTTAACAGCTCACTGTAGCAGGTAACTGTAGTGATGTCTCAAATGAGATGATGTTCATGTATGATTTTAACAAATCATTTATTCAGTCAAATATCGAAGAACAAAGTGATTACACAAAACATACTGTAACTTGTGTTGTGACATACCAAAAGCTCCTACACACAGTATAAAGTCCCAGTGCAAAAAGACATTTAACAAGTGAGACTTGGTGTTGTTTACAGACTAACACAATGAGAGACTACAGGTACATGACCAGGAGATGTTACACTGGTACTGCGGTAACTGCATCAGTATTATAAGCAGTAATACAGTAACATGCAGTGTATCTGTGGATCAAAATAGCTGTATTAGCAAGCTTACTGCTGAGTGCAAATCAAAGTAACACAAAGTTGCCACATAACTACAGGATATCATTACTGCACAGGGCATATCTATCAAGTAAATGTACATAAAGCAGCAACATGCACCCACTTACCGGCAGAGGATCCATTGCGAGGCCTTGTAACAGCTAACTGTCCAAGGCCAGCAACTTTTCAGGCAAACAGTGTTGGTCTGTTGGTTTCCAATGATGTTCAAAACAATCCTGATTTAAAAACTAATTTCTCTTCTCCAATTTCTCTGCCATCTGTGCTGCCCATGGTTAACTTTTAAGGCTAGAAAAGAATACGAGGTAAAAGAATGGCCGCAACTACCGGACGCTCTAACTTAGAGCCTCTAAGGGGGGCGCTCAGGCACGAATGGGGGGCGCCACAACTTGGCTTGTACAAAGTTCATTTGAACTCTACATTTTAAACCTTCATGGTTTCCCAACTTTTTTAGTGCAAATAACCAACCTAAATAGTCTACTTTATGGGTGTTTCAATAAATTCTACTGAGCTACATGTTATGAGATCGGTGTGTGTCCTTTTAAGAGCGAGAGCGGTGTGTGTGTGTGTGTGTGGTCGAGAGAGGTGAGCGAGCGAGAGTAGAAGCGGTCAAGAGGAAAACGTGTATCTTAACGTTCATATTAGTTTCATAAAAATAAAGCTGCTGTCTGAGACCAAGAACCCGAGTCTGCTGCTTCCACTGCTGGGTAAAAGGGAAGAGATGTCCTCTCTGCTCCCTGACCACGATCGGACGAGCCAAGCAGGAACGGTCTCCATAGTAACGCCCGTAAACAAACCACAGCAGCAGGGAAACCCCTTGGAAACCTCTTGGAAACCCCTTTCCGACACTTGGCTACTTTTGACAGCTGTCACCTCGAGCCCATCTAATGGTTCGCGGGCTAACACTTCAATAACCAATGAAAACGTACACAAGCACGATTACGTAATCACATTTAATCACAATCCATTTACATTACAATCAAACATGGCGGAAAATAAGAAGAAGTGCCAGCAGTACAATGCAAATTACATAAATTATGGATTTATTCCATCACCGACAAATGTACATCTGCCGATGTGCCTGCTATGTGGGCAGGTTTTCTCGAATGAGGCAATGAAGCCGTCGCGAATACAGGAGCATCTGTCAAATCATCCTGACAAGGCATCAAAAGACTCGGCCTACTTCCAGTCACTGAGGGATCAGCATTCAAGGCGCCCTACGATCAACACCATGTTCGCTGGGAGCATCAACCAAACAGAGAGTGGGTTGGTGGCATCTTATAATATAGCTCTACCAATTGCAAAGGCCGGCTTACCGTTCACTGTAGGGGAGTCTCTAGTTATTCCCGCAATAAAGGAGGCGATCTCCACCGTCATGCAGCGTGACTCTGCGGTAGTCACCAAGGCCATCCCGCTCAGCAACGGCAGTGTGGCCCGGCGCATACGGGAGATGTCCATGGACACTGAGCAACAGCTGTGTGCTACGTTGCGTGGCTGTTGCTTTAGTGTCCAGCTGGATGAGACCACCACGGCCGACAACAACGTTCTCCTGATGACCTATGTCCATTATGTGTCCAGGAGGGATCTGCTTGAGGATTTCCTGTTTGGGGAATACCTGGCCACAGACACGCGAGGGGAAACCATCTTCGCCGCCCTGACGGAGTTCCTGCGGGAGAGGGACATCCCGGTGATGAACATCATCGCCTGTGCCACGGATGGAGCGCCAGCTATGGTCGGCAGATACCGGGGATTCGCCACCCTCCTCAAGCAGCAAGTCCCCCAGGTGTTGACAGTGCACTGTGTATTGCACCGTCACAACCTGGTGGCCAAAAAAATGTCCCCGTCACTCCATCAGTCCCTGGATGTCGCGGTCAAGGTGATCAACAAAATAAAAGCCCATGCGCTTAATGATCGGCTCTTCAGACAGCTGTGTGGGGAAAATGATGAGGCCTTTAAGTGCCTGCTGCTCCACACAGAGGTGCGCTGGCTGTCAAAGGGCAACTGCTTGGCCAGGCTGTACGAGCTTTTCTGTTCAGTCATTGAATTTCTCGACCAGGCAGACGCAACCTTGAAGGCCAAGCTGTGGTCCTGTCGCCATGACATTTTTTACCCCTCCGACTTCTTCGGGAAAATGAATGAGGTCACATTGAAGCTCCAGGGGGATGGGATGACGCTGGTCCACTCCAAGGCCACCATCTGCAGCTTCCTTGCAAAACTGGAGCTCTACCAACAGAACCTGGGGAGGCGACAATTAATTCACTCTCCGCAGTTAGCCAAGGTAGGTTTTTGAATTAAGGCCTGTTCATACTACGCAAGAAGAAAGAAATGTGTGATTGGTCAGAATGTGGAGATATTAGGCATTTCATATTTCATACTAGAGGTCAGACATGCCACCTCCGTTGCCTCTTTCTTTCCATCTCCTCCGCAATCGCGCATAAGCTATCAGTAAATCCTCCTCCTACGCCGCTTCAAACGTGTTGTTCTCCTCCTCCTCAATCAATGCAAAACTTGCCATCTCCACTAAGGGGATTCCCACAGGGGATTCCCTTAGTGCGCCTTACGTGTACTGCAGTGGGCGGGGCGTATGAGGGACTCTCCTGAAGTAGCCTATGAAATGCCCTGACCATGAGTATGAGCAGGCCTTTAGACTATGTTTTATCTCTGCTCTCATGATAAAATGAAATAGGCATGGGCTACAAAATAAAAGTTTTACTGTGCTTGTTCAGGTGTTGGATGAGCTGACGGATAGTCACCTGCTGCTCTACACCGACCACTTGAAGGCAGTCAAGGCCGACATGGCGATTCGGTTCAGGGACCTAGAGCAGTTAGATGTGCCTGACTGGGTGATGGAGCCATGTCAAGCAGATGCTGTCAGCTGTGAGCCCGAAATCCAGGAGAGCCTCATTGATCTCCAGAACGACGAAGAGGCAAAAGCAAAGTTCCGAACCTCTGGTTGGCGTGCAATGTGGGTAACGCAAGGTCAGCGTTTTCCCCCGTTGTGGGAGAGGGTCCATCTCCTGCTCCTCACTTTCCCCATGTCGTATCTCGTCGAACAGGGATTCAGCCAAGCTCTCCACATGCAGACGAAATACTGCAACCGTCTGAACCTGGTTAGCTCTGGCGCTCTCAGACTGAAATTAACATCCCAGTGTCCAGATGTGAAAAAGCTGGCAGCGGCCCACCAAGCACAGGGCTCTCACTAGGTTGCTTTCAATAAATAAAGCGTGTACAGTCCTATATAGTTCCCTTCTTTAAAATAGCCTTTTTTTCCTTGGTTCATGTCAGCGTCTCAGTCCTCAGGTAATGACCGTTGCTTTTCAAATGTTTAATAAGCCTAGAGCGCATTAATTAACGCACAAGCAATTTCTGTTTTTTCATTGGTTTATTCACTGTTGTTCACGTGAAGCGTGCGTGTTATTGGCATCTCTGACTACATTAGCCTACTAAAACTAATTTTCAACAAATTCTGCTGTGGTGGTATTTTTCTTCCCAAGTTCCACATTGCTTAATACACCTGGGGTTATTTTCAAATGTTGTGATATTGTGAAGTGATATAAACGTTAACCACTTCTATTCAGACTTAATATGCAATTCATTCATCATCCTCAAAGGCTGTGTGGCCTTTCTCTCAGTAGAAACACCAGTTTGACTTAAATTCTATCTCACAGCTCTTTGCAGAAAGATCCTAGCAACTCAAGTGCTGAGGGTCCCATTACAACTAAACTAACATTTCCATGTTGTTTACCAGTTTCTCCAGGCATAGTGTTGAGTTATATACAAACATGACCTACTATATGTGTCAAAAACATACATTTTGGAGGCAATGTTCAAATTAAAATCCATGCTTTCATTTCCTATAAAATGAAAAGAGGATCATGGTATGGTCAGGGGGGCGTTTGTTCAAAAAAGGTTGAGAACCACTGCTCTAAGTGGTTAAACTAACGCATACGCAACGCGGCAGGGATCATTTCATTGGTCAACACTACACCTGGAGAGGTGAGGGCTTAAGGTCGATAAACAATATATTTGAGAGCAAAAATCTCAAATTGAAAGACTGCGCTCTTGAATAAAGATAGGGAAAAAACATGAAAGGGAAATGTAGGCTTAAAAAACAAACTTATGAAACAAAATATACAGGTTTATTCACTTTTACAAATAAAATATTGATACTAAAGGTACTTGTTTATCTGTACATTTCCTTTCAGTCTGCTCCAAGGGGTGACTTGGTAAAGAAAAACAAATTTGGAGGAGATACAGCTGTGGGCCAGATGAGGAAAGGCTGGGAGGTATATCAGCAAAAAATCATGGATATAAACAGACCAAAAAAACAAATACATGGTCTTTAAATGGTCTTTAAAACTGTTTTTCAAGTGTTGTTTCCTTGTGTTAATTGTCAGGAGGCTTTAAACTCAGAAATATCACAAACTTATTGAAAATGGTCACTAGTTGTTCATGTGTCAGTCTTTGTTATTTCCTTGTTTGCTTGCTTGTTAAATAATCTTGTGACTGTGTTGCTATTTATTAGACTTCTTTATTAAATTAACGGTTATGAAAAACTAAAATTCCTGTATTTTGTTAGTCCCATACATACATGACACAAAAAAACATCGCAGTATTTTTTGTGTGTTGGCTTTTATTATCATAACAACATTCAATGTGCTTGTCAAACATGTGCTGTGTTTGGTGCTGGCTTGACCAGCATGGACCAGCAAGACCAGCTTGACCAGCGCCAAAGACACAACAAACTGTATTTTCTCCTTAAAATACAATCCAGGTCAGCCCCAGTAAGCCACCCTGTTGAGCCCAAGATTGCAGATGTTTTTCTCTCAGGATTGTTTTTGCCCACTGCAGTACTGTGCTGTGATTGGCTTGAAATAACAGCCCTGTCATATGCTGTGCATAAAGCAGAAATGCATACAGAAAACTAAAACAGAAACACAGGAATAAATTAGTTAATAATAAATAAATAAATAAATAAATACAATTGAAAATGAAATGAGACAGTAAATAAATAGCTGAATTAATACAAAGGTAAATAAATACAGAGGCAAACTGAAACAGAAATATCTATTTATGTCAAGTTGTATAATCAATATTATTTTTGGTGCATTTAATAGCATATGTATTCATTGTGCTATTTATTAATTTATTTTACTCATGTTTCAGTCCTCCATAATGATGTGCCTCTAAACATCAGCACTGGAATGCTATTTGGCCTAAATTAACTCAGGTACTGTGGGCGTACTTAAACACAAATTTGAGGTACTTGTACTTTGCTTGAGTATTTCTATTTTATGCAACCTCAGACTTTTACTTAACTACCATTCAGAGGGAAATACTGTACTTTTAACTTCACTACATTATTTAATTGTAATATTTACAAGTTGGACTACTTAACAAATAAAGATGATACATAAAAATTATGATCATCTTATGAAATATGCATTGTTAAAGACTAATGAGTCAGTAATAAAAATCTAATAATATAATTATAATTATAATAACTCAAGGTTGCATTTTTATGCACTAAATACCTTCACTTTTTTAACTTTAAGTATATTTTGATAATAATACTTGTGTAATTGTACTAGTTTTAATTGTTACAGTGTGGTACAGCCACTTTACTTAAAGTGGTAACAGACCATTTTTCCTGCCTCGGTTTCCAAGTGGTATTATTGTTGGCACCGACAAATGGATCCTTTTTGATTTCCTCAGAATCGCAAATAACAACAACACAGCACAAACACTTAGTCAATAAAAGAAATGGATCGCTAGTTGACCTTCCTTTTCCTGGGTGATCACCTGCCCAGTGGCAGACAAAATTGTACAGTGATAGTGAGGTTTATAGGGAACCAATGTAAACTCTAATGGTTTCATTATATCCATTACATTGTGCAATCAACATTCACTACTTCATAATGATATGTTGAAGCAGAAAACTTCTGTTGCAAGTTTGAGTAAAGGATCTGAATACTTTCACCACCACTGCTAAAAAACTCATATATGTTCAGTATTGGATCTGATTCAACCATTACAACTTCCACCATTTGGCCATCCATAAAATACTGTTTCATATCGCATACGAGGACTGACAGACAGAAGGGAGACAAAAGGGTGCAGTGAGGTTCCTGTGTGTCTATGTAATACCAGTCAGCAGCTTTGGGTTGATTTTGCGTATTGCCGGGTGAAAAAAACACAGTGAAATTGAATTGTGGCACAGTAATCAGGTAACCTTCATAACAGTAAGATTAAGTTGAAGTGCTAACTTGCAGTGCTTCTCTTTTGGTCTGTCTGGGGTCTTTACACATGTGCTAGCATGGCTTGACCTGGTTTAGCACAGCCTGTCAGGATTTGCATCTCCTTCACATCAGGGCTACTCACTTGACAGTGTGATTCAACTGATGACTTATAAATGCAACGGGCTGATCCTTGGCTGTGACTAGTGATCAAAAGAGCAGCTGTTAACACATTGAAAATAAGCTAGCCACTAACAAAGTTTATTTGGTAATTTTCTCTCAGTTTTTCACAATAAAATGCCCCATTATTCTGTTGTTGAAAAAGCTTTAATTATGAAACAGCACACTCAAGTAAACATAGGTTTTCAGCAGCAGTAACTTAACACAACCCCCCAAAAAGCTGATAGTCAACAAGATGAAACAGTAAAACACAGCAGATGTCTGATACAAAGAAGTATGCAGGATAGAAAGTAAAGTGATTCAGTTAGAAGCTACAAAGTTACTTAGAGCCACACAGAGATTTTTTAAAATGTCTTGTTCTGGTCTCCTGCACAGACATGAGTTGAGCATCACAACACACGCTTGTTTGAGGGAGAAGGGGGTCATCCCGTGTGAACATCCATTCATTTGCACAACCACAAAAGGAAACTTTCCAGCAGCAACCTATATGGGCATGATTACACTCTTTATATACTATACTACACTTCACTTCCCCACCCAGATTTATCATGCCGGTCCAGGGATTTCAACTGGCGACCCTCCAGTCACAAACCTCTGCTCTCTAACCTTTAGGCCACCACAATGCCCTTTTCTGGAAGAAAACAACCACAGACATCAGTATCAGATCTACTAACATTTGAAACATAACATTGAAAAGTAATTACAGGCATTGCTGACCAATGTCTATACTAGCAGCTGTTGTGCAGTTAAATTCTGCATGCTATAATGCTACAACTGCCTACATGCCACAGGTCCCATGTCCAGCAGAGTAATAAGCCCCACATGGAGACCCATTGTTTGGATGGGTGAGGCCAGGCGGAACCAGTGCCTAGTGGGATCAATTTTATCTAAAAAGTTGTGATTCCTGACAAATGGTGAAAACGTTTGGATGTCCAGATTGACCCTGATCAACCTCAGCGAAAGATGACATCCGCATGTGGAAGGGGTAACAACAGAAATGAGGACAGTCACAGAGGCAGCATGGACGTTGTATGCATTTGGCTGATGGAGTAATGGATTCATTTTGTATGCATCAATGTCTTACGGTTTGCTGGTGTGTTATAGCTTTCGTTAGCTTGCTGTTAGTGTGTGCCATTTTTGCTGCCTTTGAAACCCTGCTCTTGTCCAAACCTCATTAACTGACTGGCTTTTTTATGGCAGACTATGTTGGTGTCTATACACTGGTAGGTCGTAAGAGGATAAATATATAGCCTATACTTTTTTAATTATAATACAGGCATATGCAGTTTTTAGATCAAACCAGACAAAACATATTTCATCTTCAAAAGTGGGAAAATAATTGTTGGTCTTACATATTTGTCTTATGATCCTTTAACTGGACCAGGACAAATAAAAAATAAACAGCCCTGTCACATCAAGAGCTTTATTTCCACAATTATTATTATCCACAACAATCAATTGAAAACAGTATATTCCCAAATTCAATCTGTGTCACGTAGGCCTAGCCGATCATCTAATGGAGCTGTATGTGATGGAGGGGCAACATTAAACTTCTTTCTTCTCTACAGCGGCATCTGAGTTGTTGTCAAGTGACTCTCTGCTCAGCTGTGGCAGTTTCCAACGGGACTGCGTATACAGGGGGGACTGCCTCCACCAGCTGCAGCACTATGTTTATCTTAGCGGCGCTCTACTCGAGCTGCATGCCGGGACAGGAGGCCCTCTGACGGCCTATCATTCTAACACAGCCCGCTGGCTTAAACTGCGGCCATTTTCTGCTGACTAACACACGCGCGCACACAATCTCTCTCTCTCCCTCTCTCTCTCACACACACACACACACACACACACACACACACACGGACAGAGGGAGGCTTGAGGCGAGCTTCAACTTGGCCTTTCGACGTCTCGCGTGACGACAGGCACCGGGGGCAGACGGGCCTGCCGCTGCACGATCTTCTTCAAAAGCCGCAAACTCAATAACTTTCAACTGCGACTGCAGAGCTCATATGTGTTCACCGACGCATGTTGTTCGCTTACTCATGCGCCGCCAGGGGTCAGAAACCACAGTGGGATAAAGCCTGTATAACGCCAATACGCCCCGTTCTCCTGCACGGAGGCGACGTTACTCCAAACTTCATTCAAAACTGTAGGACTTTTAAGTAGACTTGTTTCATGTCAGACACACTCATCGTCTCATGTGATACATAAAATGCTCTCCCCTTTGGTAGTCTTTTGACAAATTCGGCGTACATATAATACTCAAAATGAGCGTTGTGTCAATAAAATATCAAGTTTAATAACCGCTTGGCACTGCCGCACTGCACTGTGTGCTTGACGGAAGACGCCAGTGGGAAGAATGGGCGAAACCGATTCTAAAAGTTAATATTACAGGAGAGTATGTGGTGTTTTGTGTGTAATGTGTTTGCCGAATTTAAGGTTGGATCCTGACAATCAACACCGTTTTCAAGTTCTGTTGTGTCAGACGCATATATTTGCAGGTGTGCAAGGGATATTTTATTTGCTAGATTTTTAAATGAAATTTAGCAATAGATAAACACTATAAAGGCAAATCTCGCGTACCGGACTACATGTTCGGACGCTGCAACAAACTATCAGATGAGGAGGAATAGAGAAAAGACACTTGCTGACATTCTGGTTCACTTTCAGCTGCGTAACTGATGTCACTCATTGACTCCTCACATTGCGTCTTTCATGGAAAACACGGAACAGCACACCAGTAGGAATGGACACACTACTACGTTTTTTACTGGAACAGGTTTAGTCCTACCATTTCGAAGCCAAGCCGCCACCGGGGGAAGTTAAAGCGGATATCAACGCCTTCCCATCTTGCGCTGTCGGTCGTTATCATTCCATATTCATTTCCATCATCGTGCGCGTGCCAGGTGAAGTAAATCCGCGGTGCTCGAGACCAGAAACGTCCCGCGTCAAGCTTCGGGCTCCACGGCAGTAACCCCCCTCCCCTCCCCTCCCCTCCCCTCCCCCGCCCGGTAGGCTGCGGCAGAACAGAGTTGTGCTACATCCACCTTCTCCCTCCTGCCTCACTGCTCCTGCCTCACTGCTCCTGTCCTCCTCTCACACTAGCCTGCTGTATTTTCTTCCATTCCAGTCCCTTTTTATCCTTTCATTTATTTATTTTTCACTTCTTCTTCGTCCTCCTCGCTGTCTCTCCACTCTTCCCTGATGGCAACAGAGACATATCTCTCCCCCATATAGTTCTCCACAAAGTTCGCAAAGTACACTATAATGTGATAGCTGAAATGAGTAAATCCAACTTTCTCTGCTGAAAAGGACCACTTACAGTGCACTTAAACCTCATAGTAAGCAGACCGTGAGTTAGTCCTTTTGTCAAACTAAGGCTGTGAGAGGGAGGAAGAGATGTGCCGATTGTTTATCGGATTAGCGATATAGTTGGACAGATTATGGGCAAGTCATATTGAGTTAGTTTATGTGAAGGTACGAGTGGCTGGGGCGGGTGGCTCAGTCTTTGGGGACTTGGCTTGAGCACTGAAGAGTGGCTGGTTAAAGTCACAGTGTAGACTGGTAGCTGGAGGGGTGGCAGCTCACTTCCTGGGCACTGCAGAGGTGGGGACTCCCTAAAAACTTGGTATTTCGCCCCGGATGGGCGTGGTTTAGCAGGACGTTGTAGTGCACGCTTCAGCAAGCTCCGTGACGTCTCAGCCTGCTCTGAGTGCACACTGTTTTACAGTAGTGTGTGTATTTGACATCTATGTGCATGGAAGGTGATATACTTACTGTTTGGGTCTTTTTATGAAAAGTTTTCTGTTGGAAAACCTTTTGGAAACGCAGGCTTCAAGGTAATATGATGTATAAATGCTCCATTACTTGAAAATAAATATCATAAACTGGCTGAGTGGGTTATGTATAGAACACTATGGTGTGGGTGAGCAGAATATGCATCCCGCCTATAATCACAGTTTTGTTTATGGCTTTTTACCATAAGACTTAGTGAATTTGCTGTTTTCAGGTATTTAAAAGAATATTTCCACTTTTCAGTCGCAGGTTGGCTAGATTTAGGAAATTAAACTACTGACTAGGTTTTGGAAAAGATCATGGTCTGGATTACATTTATTGACTGAATTTGAGAGGACAAGTTGAGGTACTTTTGTAATGATTCAAAACAAATAAAGTTTTCAAGACATTGTTTGATTCAGTTCAAGATTGTCCACCGGGCTCACATGTCTAAGACTAAGCTGGCTAGTTTTTACCCTAGCTTAAGTCCAATCTGTGACAAATGCAAAACCAACGATGGTACCCTCTTCCACATGTATTGGATGTGCCCCAAATTACAGATATTCTGGAACAATATTTTCAATACTTTATCTAAAATTTTGGGCAGAAATGTTGTCCCTAGCCCCACTCTAGCTCTATTTGGCATTGCCACTGGTGGCAACCCCCAACTGACACTTAGCGAGCAACATATGGTTGGTTTTGCCCTGCTTCTGGCCAGACGCGCAATTCTGCTTGGGTGGAGGGATGCTGCCTCGCCCACGCTGAGCCAATGGCTCCAAGACATAATGACCTGTCTCAAGTTGGAAATGCTGCGCTTCTCTATCGGCGGCTCAGAGAAAAAGTTCTATAAAACATGGGATCCTTTTTTAGTATACTTTCATAATACCCAAACAACATAAATATGCTCAGTTTTGGCCCTTGACATAAACATTCGCAGCCTGCCCCCCGTGAGGGGGATACACCACAAGCTAATGTTTGTAACTGTGCCTTAAAAATGCTCTCAATACTGTAAAGGGAGGGGGGAGGGGGGTTGTTACGTGCGGGATTGTTGATTGTACTTGTTAAACCCTGCACTTGTTGTTTGTTAAAATAAGGATCTACTGTCTACTTTGTGTTCAACTTGAATATATGTCTGAAAAATCCAAATAAAAATATTTGAAATTAAAACAAATAAAGTTTTCAGTTCATATAAACTTGATATTTATTCAGGAGAGCATGTTGTCCTGTGCACAAGCAAGACATTCGACAGTCCTTGCTGTGGCTGCACCTATCAGAGCTTCTTCGTACAAAGATGAAGGCAGTCCCAGTTAATCTTTTCAAAGTGTAGAAGTGTAGAGGATAACGACTGAATTCAGTACGAACCTTTATCATGATTAGCAATGTTTGCATTACTGGGGAAATTAAATAACCATGAATTATCTATTTTTTCACGTTTTCTATGAAAAGAAGGCTCTCAGGAGGGTTTTAACTATGAAACAATTCATGCTGGGAAGTCAAGTCAATTTTGATCTATATAGCACCAATTCAAAACAAAATTTGTCTCGTGACACTTTCCAGTTGGAGCAAGTCAAGACCATTTTCTTTAATTCATTTATTTACAGTGACCCAGCATTTCCCCCCATGAGCAAGCGCTTGGTGACAGTAGTGAGAACAAACAGGCAGAAACCTCAGAGCAGATCCAGACTCAACGAAATGAAATTTCTCAAGTTTCTCACATTCATTTCTTAGGCATCTTGGCTGATGATAAATTAAATTGGAAAATACATATTGATCCTATTTATAACAAAATAGTGAATTTACAGGATCATCAGCAAACTACAAAGATTTATAAATGTGCCTTTCATATTAACTTTATATCATTTTGCAATATTGTTGTGGCAAATACATTCAGTCTACCTCCAATCTTAATAAACGTCATTTGTTGTAGAAACATTTTGTACGATAGGCAACTTTTTCGAACTCCAATGAGGCCTCTGCCCTCCTGTTAAAAAAAAAATAACATTCTTTCAATAAATATTCATCAGATATGTGTTTTTATATACAAATATATGTTCTTGTCTTTTTCTCTACCATCATCATTTTGAAAATTATTTAAATTCACAAATTCATTCATTTACTAGACAGGTTGATCAACTTCCACAAAAATTACCTCAAAAAATGTATTCAAAATTACTTTAATACTTTTACAGGAAACTAACTGGTGTGAAGACATTTTTAGTAGGCCTCAATAGGCAATTAAGGAATGAAACTTTTAAAATTGGAAATGAGTCACTTAAAGTTGTATTTGTAGGTAATAAGAAATTTATGGTGATGTTTTGAAAAATTGTTCCAAAGCTGGACTGAACTGCTGAAATTATAGAAATTGGTTAAAAAAAATGTAACTGCTTAAAAAATGCAATTTATTGACCTGTAGAAGTTTAGCAGAAACTAGTTAGAAATAAGGCTGGCATGATAAGCAGATGTTAGCCAGAATCTAGGAGTAAGTTAAGCTGCAACACTTCAATTTAGTGGCCTGCTGAAGGGAAGTTAGACAGAAACTAGTTGGATGACAGGGTAACATTGTGTAGGAATTCACATTTTGGCGATTTGGCGCCTCACTGCAGTTTCTCAGTGCAACAGAACTCCAGTTAGACGTAATCATGTGCTAACTACAAACAAATCTCAGCACGACATAATGTTATATCTTGAAAACTTATAATAATAATTAATTAATAGATAATTGCCTGTTTCTCATGGCAGATAACCAAAAAAACCTTTTTTCTTTTTTTTTATGTGTATCTGAGGGGGGCAAGGCTAAGATGTAGTGAGCAAAGAGCAAGAGCAAAGCTCTAGTCATCTAACTGACATCACTATTACCCATAAAAACAAAAAACAGTTCTGACCCATTTTTTCGAGTAAAAGACATAGAAACATTTCTGAAATACTTTGTCTTTTAAAGAGCATTTTGCTCTTTTAAAATACATGCTTTTATTTGACATAATCTGCCAAATGAGACCTGTCAATTGTATTAAAGGCTCCATACAAAAATAGTTGAGTTCAGTGTTCAGTGGTTGCCTGGTGTTAATGGGTTGTGCTTATGTTTTTCTTGTGGTTGGTTTGTAAAAAACAAAGTGCCTATGACCTACTCAAAATGAGGATATGAAGTGTCATGATTGTGTGAGGGAGCTGACACTGACTTTATTTCCAGGCTTTGGCTTCCTCCAATCCATATGTGCAAATGTGAAGATGTGCCAGGTGAGGTGAATGGAGAAGGCTGAGTGTGTGTGTGTGTGTGGTAGCCACCTAGCTGTCTACAGTGCACTCTGAGTGCCTTACAGCAGTTATGTTTACTAGAGCGATTTTACAAACACGGAGCTAATGCAGCGGCTGCAGTATCTCTGTCCACTCTACCTAACGAGCCCAGAGACACTTTTGCAGTGAAGAGCCACTCCAGAGGTTGAATTACCCTGTGAGGAGCAGCAGAGGACCAGGAGAGAGGCCAAAGAAGTTGATGTGTTTATCCACAAAAATGACATTACAAAAGCTACTGTGTGAGTTACCAGTTTGAGTTAAGCAGAGAAAACGCAACCAGCGAAGCCAACTGCACTATCAACTGCAGTAGGATCCATAACTCCCCATCCCCCTTTCTTCTTCATCTTCTCTGTGTTAGTGGTTGATCGCAAAGCAACTTTTTAAATTGCATAGTGCCATCTATTGTACCAGGGGAATTATCACATCATCACATCCAAACATCAAGCAAGTGCAGTAAAACACGACATCTAACTTAGCAAGCTAGGTAGTATTACTTACTATACAACAGTAACAAGTCCAGCTCAGCATTCTGTCTGCAGCCTTTTATTTAGGGAAGCTGTCCCTAACAACTTAAAGCCAGTCCTCTGTCAATGTCCTCTTGATTCTCTTCAATTTTGTCATGTTGTCCATAGAGGCAGCTGAGCTTCGTTGTCTGCTCACCCTGCTCTGGCTCTGGTGCCTTTGCTGGACCTAGACCTCCATCTCCCAGTGGTCCAAAGCTCCTGTGTTAGCAGAGTACACACCACCACTCCCCAGTGCTGCTCTGTGCAGAGTCAGCGAATACCACTTTTCCACCAAAATTAGCAGGTCAACACAGGTTTTTTAAATGCGGGTCAACCCGCTAAAAATCGCCTATTGACCCCATTCCCACTTCCCGCAGACAAGGCAGCCCATCTGAGATTTTTATCTGAAGCGTTATGTTGTACACCACTGACGTCAAGTTTCACGTCACAAATACGCCGGAAACAGTTGTAACAGAAGAGAAAACAACTGTAAACCCATTGTGAAAGAACAGTCTGTAAAACATTGGATAAGTTATTTTGAGCGTCACAACCCCCAAGACATGACTTGTTTCACTATCATAATTTGAGCCATTCGGTCCAATAAGATTTGGAAAGTCTAGAAGAGCCACAAGATTAAATGATTTTATCCCCATTCAAGTTAGCTGGGCACTAAACCGTAAGTTAGCCGGCTCAGTGGTGCAGGTATTTTCATAGCCAGGAAGTTGAGCTTTTTTGGCTTCAAAACACCACTGAGCAGCTTTCATAGGAATGAACGGGGCTCCACCTCCGACACTGTGTGCAGTAATAAAACGTCCTTGTATAGATGCATCCAAAATTCCTCTTTATGTACGCGCCACCACTGGATGTTGATAATCTGCCCAGATGTTGATAATCTGCCAGAGATGTTCACAAGTCATTTTTTGGAAGTCCAAGTCGAGTCTCAAGTCTTTGAGCTCGAGTCCAAGTCAAGTCTCAAGTCTTTGAGGGGCAAGTTCAAGTCAAGTCTCAAGTCTCTGGCCATTTGATCTGTCCCCAACACTGTATTGTTAAATCTTATGAATTCAAAGCATGTCCTGTATCTACCATCCATACAGTACAGTATCAAAATCAGTTGTAGGATAATTTATGGGGTCTACTGCAATGCAATCTGAAGAAACACAAATTAAGAACTCTGTTTCAATTTCATAACTGTATTTTTCAACATTTTGGTATCTGCTCAAAGGATACATGATGTTTGTCTGTGTTACTAACTGGCTGTAAAGCCCAACCTCATCATGTATTACTTTTTTCAGTGTTCAAAGTGAGAGGAAAACATCTGTATTGAAAGTGAACATAATTTCATACCTGTATTTTTTTCCTTTCCTTCCTTTTTATTTTTTATTTTTTAAGTGTTATAAAATCTGCACGTTAAAATTGACATATGCGTAGTGTTCTGGGGGGGATATAGCTCTAAACTAATACTGCAGCGTTTCTATCATGTTTTTTGAGGTGGAGTCGCAAGTCAAGTCTGAAGTCACTGTTTGTCAACTTAGGTGCGACTTGAGTCCCGGGTCTAACGTTTAGATCAAAGCTGAGCTGAGCCGAGGTGATAAAAACCTGTGTCTACTGCAGAGTCAATTGACCCGGGTGTAAATCCAGAGTTTACACGTTCCTATTGCACACAAAAGCCTGATTTTAGCAGGTTTAAGTGGGATTTTTGACCAGTGGAAAAGGGGTATAACAGAGCTAACTAGACCCAAGAATAACAGACCACAGACCAAGAGGTAAGTTTGAACTGCTGGCTTATTTATATAGACAATTAGTAGTAGACAAACACACATTAATTTGGCATCAAGTCACAACACAGGAATTTGTGCACTTAAATTTTGTCACACTGTTGTTTGGTTTAAACCATTTGAGTTCAGGTGATAATTTTCAACCTAAGTTCCTTTAAGTTGTTATTTAGATATGAGTTGACTCAGTTCTAAAGGTCTTCACGCAGTGGAGGTGGTTTTTTCATGCAAATAATTCAGACTTCACTGAAGCTGTAATATCCATCTGAGCTGTCTTCAAATTCACCAGACTACTTTGATAAAAACAGTTATTTTACCTCACAGAAATTGGGAGCTTGTCTACCATTGCCTCAATCAGTTAGATTGTAGCTTTCGTCTGGTTTTACTGTATTAATACATCATTTCAGACCGGACAGTCCACTGAGATGACCTGGTGTATGCGATTTTGAGTCACAGACAGGGTGTTTGAAGCATCATTTTCACAGGCGAGTATTATTGTGTAAAGGTTTTACTTCTCATTGGTAACTTCAACCAGTACCATTTTTAAAAAAATAATTTACAGCAACGCAGCCCTCTTAGCATTACCAATTTGGCACAGAATAATGAAAAATAAAACATAATTAATCACAGAATCAGGTTACAAAATCAAATTTCTCAGATCAAATACATGATCAATGAATTCAATATTTCACAAAATACATGTAATCAGTTAGTTTTTTAAATCCTTTCATCCAAATGAGTTCCACTGCACATTAGAGCAAATAACTGAAGGTTTAGTCCAACCATGATTCAGGTGTATGAATCAGTGTCCCTAACCTAGAAGTGTAGGTTGGTCTTGCTTAAGCAGGCATCTATCCAACATGATTTCTCCTAGGGGTGGCTTGCCATCTTCATTCTCCAGAGTCAGGTGTGAACCAAACACCAAAGTCCAATATACTCACAAAAACTTTAGTCTGACATATTTCATAACAAAATGAAGTATCACAGGGCTCTGCTGCTCACTGGCTGCTAACAGCTCACTAGCTCTCCTCCAGTCAATATCAATATGGATTTTCAGTCCCCTTTTGGTTCAACCTGTACAGTGTATTTGTGAGGTCAAGCCATTTGTGACTGAGGGGATAGACGGACCGGTACCGCAGAACAATTCTTTTCACATTACATCTGGCGCTGAGTAACGAGCCAGTGATTGTAATGAGCGCTGACACATTGCTGTGGACAGAGACATGTAACTATGGTTATAGCATGAGAGTATGCGCTCTGTCGTTGTCAGAAGTTGTCAGTTCAATTTATTATGTGGGATTGTCTGTTCACAATAAGTACATTTTCTCTCATCCCCAAGGGAGAGGACGACGCAAAAGCCATTTGTTTCGAGCCCGACAGCATGACAGCTTACAGCTAAAGGAGGCAATTGTTGATTAAGCTAACCGCTTACAGCTGACGGAGTTAGTCACAACAGAACTAAACACACACAGCTGGACTGAGAGTTTCAGAGTTTCTGTTACACTTTATGTTCAGAGGAACATAAAGTGTAACAGTAAACTGCAGTTTAATGTGACAACAACAAGTTTACACTAAATAAATGTACTGAAGTACTTTAACTGAGTACTATTGAAGGTATATGTATTTTGAGTTTGGAGTCACAGACACTTTACATCAGTGTACATTTTATCAGACTTCGGTCAGAGATGACAGTAAGCGGGTACAAGCAGTGAGCAGGTGATGGAGTAGTCGCTTTAGGGCACAAAGAGCTCAGTACAAAGTCCATTAATTCCTTATTATGGACACTTCGAAGGGCATTAAGACACTCATACCATGGTCACTTGCCAAAGAAAAATAAAAAAAATGTATACAGTACATACATATATTTTGGTATGTGTTATAACGTTTTTTCCTGGCAGCACTAGAGAGTTTGACTAATAGCTGAAACAATCGTTACAATCCCATTAGGTTCTTATGTAATGGAAACGTTGTTCACTACTCCTATGAATAGGACGGACCATAGCTACGACTTAGCAACGGGAGCTCAGCTCATTGAATCCTTCGGCTCAGCTGTTAGCCAGATTGCTAACATTATGCTAGCAAGATTCAAAGTAAATAACATTGCGTATGATCAGCAAACGATAAATATAATTTCACTGCATGTGAAACAACAAGACTAGCGAAGCTAACCAGCCATCTTACTGTCCCCAAATCAATAAAAATGTTCATGAACAAATGACCCACTGGATGCAGCCACGAGTAGTGAGTTGAACGATGAATTGGATGTGGGAGGCTAGCTTGATACAGTACAGTAAGCTAGGAAGGACCATGTAGCAGGCTGAACTGGGGACTAAACGTACATAAAATCAGTTTACCCAGCGTTTTTAAATCAAACAGGGTTTGCTCAACTTTTATGAGTTACCCATTACTTGTTATGGACAGTTTAGCCAGCAGACACTTAGGTTAACGTCTTTTGTTTGTGTTGAGTGTAGGCTTCTTGTTGCAGCTTGTGCATTACAAGTGCCACCCTGTGGTGTTCAGGGGATCATATTCTGAGGGACTACACTGTTGTAAATAAGAAATTCAGACAATATTTTCTTTATTTGGTTTCACATCTTCACAACAATTTCATATTCATCTTTAGATATGTCCTTTCATAGAGTGAACCATTTTTTCAGTTTTTTAACACAAAACAAAACAGACAGAACATGGGGTGTCTTGATTTTGAGAAAATAAATAAAATATACACAAGTTATAAAGAGATGAAGAGATGATTTTAATTTAGAGCAATAGCCTATAATCCTCCCCCTAAGAACAGCTTTGCAGGCGTCCCAAAAAATCAGTGGGGACACTTCCCCATTATCGTTTTCGTAAAGGTCTTTTTTTATATCCATCCTTATTTGCTGTCTCTTTTGATTTAGGATCCCTATAATTAATCTCCAAATAGTGTTCTTTTTTTCAGAACCTAATATGAAATCCATAACTATTGGTCTGTGATCAAACAAGTCCGTTGACCCTATCTCGCAATTTATCACTCTATATAAAAATAGTCTATGTGTTTACTTCCACTGGCTCCACTGCGTTATGTATCTGCTCCGTTGCAGCTCCAGCAGTCCGGACCTTCCAGAGCAGATACGCAAGGCTTCTATTTCTGCCTGATGCCAAAGCATGGCGCATCAATTCAGCATAATTCAGCACAGAGCAGACAGGAAGTCACACACCGAAACAACATCATAACATCCGGCTCATTTTCATAATGAAACACTCCGTGTTGACGCCAGCACAAAAATCTTAAAAAACAGACAAATCCAAGCACTTCTTCTAATCCTTCGGTTGGGAACACTTCTTGTTGTGTTTATAACACATATCTATAACTGCAGTCGCGCGTGATTCTGTAATTAGTGCGGGAACTCCTCGGTCCCGCAACTCCATCTGTCCGGCAGTGCTGCGCCGTGCTGTACTCAAAACAGAGCCGGTGGGGGTTGCCGGATGATGGAGCACACAGCAAAACTGTACCGGAGCCGCACATGCAACCAGTGGAACTCCCGGGTAAAGCAGAGCTGCACATGCAGAAGACAGATGTTGGAGGAGTTCAAAGGAATTATCTTCTTTAAGACTGATGAGCTGGGTTTACAGAGCTCAGCCTCTTTCTGCTGGATCCACACATCACCACAGTACTAGTTTTTGATGAGACTTTCTCTGACAACTACATCTGTAATAAACAACAAATTTAGCTTTATAACCCACACAAGACAATCCACAGATAAGTACCATGATCCACAAATACACTGCCCGGCCCAAAAAAAAGTCACCACCTGGATTTAACTAAGCAAATAGGTAAGAGACTTCCATTTGATAATTACTGCACTGATTAATATGTTTCAGCTGGCAACAAGTTATTTAACCCTAACTGATGCAGTGAGCAGCTTTTCATTTCTTAAACAACTATGTCCGAAGACATATCCTGTGGTCATGGAAAAGATGTTACTCTGTTTCAGAAGGGTCAAATTATTGGCCTGCATCAAGCAAAGAAAACAACTAAGGAGATTGCTAAAACTACTGAAATTGGGTAAAGAACTGTCCAACGCATTATTAAATCATCATCTTCAAGGAAGAAATGTAGTCGGAAAAAAATGTGAAATCAAATCATAAAAAGTCAACAGTAGAACTCATGGTTATGTTTAATAGTGAAAGTACGAGCATTTACACATGCACAATGCAAAGAGAACTCAAGGGATTGGGACTAAACAGCTGTGTCGGCTTAAGGAAACCACTCTGGAGCGTTGGAAAAAGGTCATGTGGTCTGATCAGTCCAGGTTTACCCTGTTTCAGAGTGATGGGCACATCAGGGTAAGAAGAGAGGCAGATGAAGTGATGCACCCATCATCCTACCATCCACCTGTGCAAGCCTGTGGGGGCAGTGTTATGATCTGGGTCGATTCGGTTGGTCAGGTCTCGGTTCAGCAACGTTATGAGCCCAAAACATGAGGTCAGCTGACAACCTGAATATACTGAATGACCAGGTTTTTCCATCAATGGATTTTTTCTTCCCTGATGGCACGGGCATATTCCAAGATGACAACGCAATGATTCATCAGGCTCAAATTGTGGAAGAGTGGTTCAGGGAACACGAGACATCATTTTCACACATGGATTGAGTCCAGACCTTAACCCCATTGAGAATCTTTGGGATGTGCTGGAGAAGACTTTACGCAGCGGCCCGACTCTCCAACCATCAATACAAGATCTTGTTGAAAAATTTATGCAACTATGGACGGAAATAAATGTTGTGACATTGCATAAGCTAATCAAAACGATGCCACGGCGAATATGTGCAGTAAACAAAGCTAAAGGTGGTCCAGCTAAATATTAGAGTGTGACTTTTTTTTTTTTTGGCTGGGCAGTGTATATCACTATCCACAAACGGTATTATTTTTATTTGTGTCATGTTAACAAAAATATAGAGCGATTTGTAAATATGCATATGTAAATATGTATTTTAGTTTCACACAAAAACAATTTCAATTTACAAATGTGAATAGTTTCACTACAAAAATACATGTCATGTCATATTCACACATTTGTGGATCAATTTTTAAATGTGAAATGGGTTTTGCGTATTTGTGAATTGCTTCTTGTCAGTTTGCGGGCCACGTGACATTTGTAGCTTCTGCTCCCTCCTTTCTTCCGACTACAGAAGATATGTAGAAAATTAAAACTGCAAGCAGTGATGAAAGGGCCCTCACAACCCCACGTATCGGTTTTTGCGACAGCTGAGGTTCATCAGCCGGACTTCGAACTGTTTGACACACATCTGAAATATTATGTGTTTTTCGCAGGTCAGTGCTAATTCCTGTGACCACTATCGGGCGCTAGAGAATACCATGAAATTTTATGTAAATCAATGTTTGTTAGAAAAGGCTTACTTCCTGTTGCAAGTAGGTGGCGCAGGGACTATACCTGCTAATTTGCATGTAGAACTGTTAGGGGTGGGACACTGACCAAGCGTGACATTTGGGAAAGACTAGACAATTTAGACTGAAGTTATAAGTACTTCTTGTTCCATGGCGAATAATACCTTGACACTGCATCACTGTCCAATGAGAACTCAGAATCTTCACTATATACTTTCAACCAAGGCCTTAAGGATTTTCTCACACAATTTTAGGTGCATTTCGTCAACCTGCTAGCAGGAGTACATAGAAGCAGAGAAACATGTAATTTCCTTCTGCCAGCAGGGAGCGCTATAACTATTACAGAATGTTGGCAAGCTGATATGTTCAAGCTGGGACCCTTATCAAACATGTGAAGTTTGGAGCATATTCGACCATGTGTATCAGAGTTATGGCAATTTTGTGTTTCAAGGCAACACATCGACCTTCACGCTGCTGCATCTGCACAAGAACTCACATCCTCTTCACAATACAGCATCATCGAGGTGTTAAGTGTTCAATCACCATGTTTGATCATCTGGCTAGGAGAACACCAGTTCGGTGTTCGGACACCCAAGAAACATTGAAAATATCACTAGAAAAATCTGAAACAAACAAAAAAAAAACAGCCACGGCACACCTTACATCTGTGATTGTCTGTGTTTGTTGGGGAATGTTTGTTCGGCGTGCCATTACGGCCATATATTACTTTAATGTAAGTACTTTACTTTCACATTGTTGCCAGATCCCACCCACTCCACACGAAAC
Source organism: Pagrus major (assembly GCF_040436345.1). NCBI lineage: Eukaryota > Metazoa > Chordata > Actinopteri > Spariformes > Sparidae > Pagrus > Pagrus major. Next base: position 33,241,268 of record NC_133225.1, on the reverse strand, counting down.
CCAAGTTCAATGAATAATATTTGTTATTTAAAGCAACATTATATAGAAATTGCCATTTTGTGCAATTCTGTATTTCTGAGTGCAACACCGTTGTCATAAATACAAATCCTAGGTGTGTAACAATTTGTCAGACGTGATGTAGGTGCTAACTACAAACAAAAGTCATTACTTCATAACAATGTCATGTGTTGAAAACTTTTATGTTGAATGATGAATGTAACACTGTGATCCCTCCCTCTCACTGAAGTTACATAGTGCAGAAACAAGTGATAGACACCATTCACTTTATTACAAGACACTGTACCAACAAAATGATTTTGAAGCTGCTATTTTAAGGTAAACAAGCAACATTATGTTGCATTAATCTAGGCTATGTGTTAATGTGCCAAATGCAAATCTGACTTTGAAGGTGAGCTGCCTTTATTTCCGGCTCTTGGCTCACAATGGGTGTGTGCATATACCGCCACCTGCTGCTGTAGTTACTAATTGCACCTACTACTTACAGATATTTTTCCACAGATCTTGAATTGAGTTGAATCTTTTTATTAAAAAGCCAAAATCAAATTTAAACAGAAAAAAAATCTTGAGTTGGGTATAGTCCTATCACATCATCATGATACACTTGAAATGAACAAAATAATGGTTTATTTCTATGGTTTCTAAGGTCAAGCATCACCCGTCATCATCTACATGAGTAAATACAAAATTCGTCAGAGTTGATCATTCATTTAAGTCATTCATTTAAGTCCAATACAAATTTTCACAAGCGTTTTTTTTGCAACTGTGTGTAATTTACAAACTATAACCTGATACCATGTTGCAAATCATTGTTTCACTCCTTCACAACTCCTTCACAACACTCCTTTAAGGTTTCAAGTTTCTGTTCCGCATTTGATCACACAAAACAATGATGTCACTTTGAGCTGGCCACACCCTGACCACACACATCATCACTGCAGAAAGGTAGAGCATCAACCACTGGAAGTTATCAAGCACAATGTTATTAGTTGTTGCTACTCCACAATAAACTCTGGGGAAACAAGCACGTCCTCTTGACTAACAGTTCTAGTGGTTGGGATTTTATGGGAATTTAGGAGGATCCATTGGCAGAAATGGAAATAATATTCATAATTATGTTTTCATCAGTCTGTATTCACCTGAAACCAAGAACCATTTCTGTTTTTGTTTCCTTAGAATGAGTCCTTTATATCTTCAGAGGCACAGGTCTTTATCCATGCAGTCTGCCAGTTTGCACTTCCATGTTTCTACAGAAGTATATAACAGACTAACCAAACTCTGACTCTAGAGAGGGCCTTTTGTGGTCTGTTAGTAAGGATGAGGTGAGGAGTGTTTTGTTTTTTGCAATCTGCTACCTCACCACTAGATGCCACTAAATCCTACACACACTGACCTTTACATGGTTCATCGTTTCTTTTAAAAGCACTCCCATGTCATGACGGCATTGGGTCTCAGTGTTGCCCAATTACGTGTGAGGTTCACACTTACATTATGCCTGGCTATTAGTGGTGGCATGTAATTTACCTGAGTAATGTACAAATTTGAGTTAACTTGCACTTTACTTAAGTATTTACATTTTACGCAACTTTTTACCAATACTTGACTACACAGAAAAAAGGTTCTTTTTACTCCACTACATTTTACTTGACAGCTATACAGTATGTAATGGTTGCTTCACCAATCACAATTTTACATATTTACATATGATGAACTTAAAGACCTAAAATATAATACATTATAACACAAAATTATACCCGATGACATATAAAACATTTTCAGTGCATTTTACTTATGAAATGGAGTATTTTTACAGTATGATATAGCTGCTTTTACTTAGGTAAAGGATCAAGATACTTCCTCCGACACTGCTGACTATGCAAACACTACCTCAACCTCTTGGCAGCAGACTTGTACTGACTAAAATCCACTTTTGGTGTTGCTGATGCTGTCAACACACTCAAAAAATAGTACTGTCAAGCAAAAAGCCTCCATGCATAAATGTGGGATGTTGCAAGGCTAAAGGGAGACAGTCTGAGGGCCGGGAACAAATCTTCAGATACTCTGTAACATTTACAGATTAACTGTACAACTACAACAAGAAGATGCTATAACGCTCTACGCTACAAATGGCACTCACTAACATGCTACTCTTAGTTCCATAAATATTTCAAGACCTTAAAATGTAAATAACTATATAATTAACTAAATGTAAATAAAACTAAGATTTCTTTCAAGACAAAATCAGATTTATATGCAGAATACTGCTACTTAAGGGTTAACTGAGAAACCTCCATCTTCTCCTGTTCTAACTGGAACCTGACCACATCAGTTGAGTTTGTTTTTTACCCTGATCTGTCAGTTTGGAAACAGATGTTATTATTTTCTGGTGGACTTCAAAGCGCAGAGTGGCTTGGCACATCAGTAGTACTCTGACATGTTTATCAGCCACTGGCCTTCTTTACATGCCTACAACTAAATCTGATGAATTGGCCTTTAGCCACTTTACTCCCAGCAAAGCCAGCTGACCTTATAACAGAAAGCCTTTTTAAATGCATAAGCAAGACTCTGTATCTGATGTGAAAAACTTGAACCCCTTTTACTGTGATGAATACAAGAATAAAAACTCTTGGTACAGCTTACATGTACACAAGTCATACCAAAGTAACATTACATTCACTCAGCTTTATACATACAGTATGTCCCACAACATACAGAATCACATACAAAACAACAATGTCACCATGTAGGACACAAATACTCTACGTGTAACCCACAGTCAGGAATATTTATTGTAGGAGTCTGTGACATCTACATGATCTGCAGCTTATCCTTACCCCCAGACACCCAGAGCCTCGTGACAGCCTAACATTCCTTTACATCTATACATTTCTCGCACAATATCAGTAAGTATCTCTACTGATCATTTGTGTTGCCTTGGAGTACTTACAAGCTACTTTTAAGTTTTATGTGTTGTGTGAAGAGCATAAGCATATACTTTCAGTTATTCTGACCATTCTGGTGGTTTTGCATATTATTATCATACATCATCAGTTTTTAGATTTAATCTCATTTCACCCCTAAAATCAACTCGCAGATGCTATTCTGCATGAAACACATAAATATCTCAAACAAACTGGTAAATCTTCACAGATCAGACCAGTTTATGAATCGGAAAAGGCCGTGGCCCATGAAACCAGAAGCGTGGATTTATCAGGCAACAGTCAGGTCAGCACACCAAGGCCTCTTGGCCTCTCCTGTCCCTCACATGCCTAGTCCTGCAGGCTGTGGCCCGTAAAGAGCAGAGCCAGACCAGGCTCCAAAGGGTACAATTAAAAAAAGACATTACTTAAGTAAAAGTTTAGTTTATTGTAGTCCCCCCCTTTTGTAGCTGCCAGATACACATCTAACATCAGAATGAACCTTCCAGACTATTTTCTGAAGGTTCTTTTGCTGTTGTTTTCCTCTTACTTTACTTTCTCCTTTTTTTACAAACATTTTTTCAGTTCAATTCAAAAGAGCTTTATTTGCATGAAAGTTTTAAAACAAAATGTGCCAAAGCAATAAGAAATATATATACAAATATTAGTAGAATACACAAGAACAGCAATATTAACGATGAATGAATTATCCTTTTTTGTTTTTTTACTTTTCCTTCAGCTTTTTATATAGTTTCTTGTTTATGTAAATCTAAAGTTAAAAAGGTCAAAGTCCATATTAAAGGAAGCTCCTCTTTCCCACAGAAACACTTTGTGACATCACTCTACGTCACCATGTCACACATTTGCATAAATAATATTTAATTATGCAAATGTGTGTGTGTGTGTGTGTGTGTGTGTGTGTGTGTGTGTGTGTGTGTGTGTGTGTGTGTGTGGATGGTGTCAGGATTGTTATTTGTCATAATTAGTTGTCCTCATTATGTATCTCTTAGTTTGTGATATGTAGTCACATATTGTGCAGCTAGGTATGCTGCTTTTCCATCTCCTAGTAGAATCTTTTGCTTGTCAGTGTCATATGATTCTGTTCATTTTGGTAATAATAGGTTATATTTTTTTAAGTATTCCACTCTTATGTGATCATATATTTCACATTTTTCTCTATACTAAAATAAATTTTACAGTAAAAAATAACTTGTCCTAATACTGGTTCTTAAAAACTGGCAATTATATGAAATTGACAGATGAATGGATTCTTGGGACCATATTTGAGTACTTTTATATTGAGTTATATTAAAGTATTTGTCATGATTTGGACTTGCTGTGGGTGGTATTTTCCGTGCTTGGTGTTTTGTTTTCCCGTGTGTGTTTCAGAGGTGTGGTCCGAGGCTGTGTGTGGTTTTCCCTGATGGGCTTGAGCTCCTGCCTCACACACCTGCAGTGCATCTCATCATCATCTCCTGCTTTAAAACCCTGGTCTACTCTCCAGTCACTGCTAGATTGTTTACGACTACTCATCGTGGTAGAAAAGTTATTTGGAACCTTGCCTTAGTCGTTTGTCTGTGTATGTTCTTTGTTAACAACTAGTGTTTGTCTCTCTTATTGTGTGTAGTTGTTGACGCAACTACGAGCACCAGCCTCAAGCCACCAGCCTCCCAACCACATGCACCTCTGCCACCCACCAACTAATATTCACCTGTCCATTTGCCATTTGAGGATTGCCAATAAATTTCCATTCCAACTTCCCCAGTCCTGACTGTCTGCTTTTGGGTCCTGTGAAAAAACTAAACCGTCACAGTATTATATATATCATTACATTATTATAATAATAATATCAGATTATGAATAATAATTATAATAATAATAATTATAGTAATGGTATAAGTATACTCGGCTCAACAAACACCTCCAGCTGGTGAAAGCCTTTTCCTACCATGAAGTGTAACGCTTTGATTCCACCGGCTCGTCTCTGTTGTGTGTGCATCACAGTTATGTTCCGTCCTCCACATGGCTTCATACCCCACTGGGAGCGTTTCAGAAGTAGACCATCATGCCTGCTTGATATTGTTGTCTTGCTTATATTGTGTTTATTTTGGCATTTTTCCTTGATTTTGCTGTTTCTACCATTGATAAGTGGGTCACATTGATAAATGGTTTCTTATTTTGTCTGTTTTAAGTGTTTTTCTTGTTAATATTTCTGACTTTGTTGTGCTGTAGATCCCAAGTTTGCACAGGATGTTGTGCAGATTGACACAGCTACTTTAAGGCCCAATCAAAAGTAGACTCGGTGCATATTCGGCTTCTGGGATGCTTCTGAAATGTGGTGGAACCACGATCATTGTCTACAACAGCGGCCGTGTCATGACAGTAACGCAATGTAGATGTGCCCTGTAGAATTTGGGGGTAACAGGAATACAGTATATCCAGCATGGAAGGCTGCTCCATAGAGGCAGAGGAGATTGTTTCTCCTTTATTTTTTCGGTAAGCAGGAGATTAAAATATAGGAAATGATCTGAAATGAACCCTTACCAAATCTCAGTACCATTTATAAAATCATTGTTCTCTCCTTATGAAAAAAATCCATGATTGTACTGATGGAAATGTGTGGACAGCCACAACTGCAGGCCTGGGCAGGTGGTGGGGTTCCTGTTGTCTGCCTCAATGCTAATATGTCATTAGCCAAATCAGTAAAACATAATGAGGAGGACATCCTCCTTAACAGATCTACAACAAGAATACTGACATTGTGTTGGTCCAATGGTACTTTCCAAGTTTCATCTTCAGTGAGGCTTTTAAGTTTAACTTTTAAACACGTTACTTTAAAGTGACATTTTGTTTCAGCCCTTTCAACACAATAGGTCAGATGTATTTTAGCAAATTCCTGGATGATGATTATGATGTAATAAACTGAATGGTGCAGGTACAGAAGATGGGAGGGGACACACTCAGCTACACTAGTCATAAACTGCAGCTCTAGTGCCATTGAGCGAATGGTTAAAGTAAACTAATGACAGGTTGACCAGTTTGTGGAATGAGTCTTCCTTTGGCTGAACAAATTGCCCGTGTTTTCTCCTGCTGTCAACTGCCAGTTTATGAGGTCGACCAGCTAAATGTTATGCCTACAACAGCTGAGCCATAATTCCTACCTATTGTCTGTATTGTGTTTGTTATAGTGAGAGCTGTTTATAGTGTTCTGTCCACCTAATTTATGTCAGTTAGAGTAGACCTATATATTAGGAACACATGCAATACTATTCAACAGCAACACAAACAGCTCAAAAAAGTACATTTATTTATAACCTTCTTTAAAGCAGGCTTCATTGAATTGTTGTTATATTAGACAGTGTAAGCTTATAAACTGGTAACCAAATATATGTTATTTTATTTGTGCTGTAGTTTGTTTAATATACAAGAGAGGCCTGTATATCTACAGCCTTGATAAATATTATCATCTTCATTAGGAAACAAAAGTATTGAATAAAATGATGTTGTTTTTAAGAAGTTCTTTAAGTCATTGTTTTACTCTAATTGTTGTTGAACATAAAGTAGCCACCACCGATCTCTAGACAGCATTTGTGCGATGAGCTGGCCAATCTATCCCTTTGGCATCACAATGGTGACTGCTAAAACTGCTAGAGAATGGGATTGCCTGTGTCTGCTATTTTCTCCTTGTGCTTTAAGGAGAAGTTCATGCAAAAATTAAAATTCAGTCATTATCTCCTCCCCCCATGCTGATGGAAAGTCAGTGAGGTTTGTAGTTTACATAAAATTCCTGGAGCTTCACAGCAAAACAGCGTTGCAGCATTCTCCTAAACAGCTGGAGTAGCTGGGGACTTATGCTCAGTTATACTTCTGGAGAAAAAAACAACTGGAAAAAAACCCCCATAAAATGGCTCTATACAACTCACCCAGCAAAAGAAACTTTTTTTAAGTAAAAATCTTCACTGTAGTCACTAAAAGCGTTAGCGCTCACCCCGGCTGAAGTGGGTGCACGAGCTCGGCCATGTGTTGAAGTTGGAAATAACATCTTTTCGGATCAGTTTGGGTTTGGGTATGGAGCTGTTTTACGTTTTTGTCAGTTGGTTTTTTATATGTTGCCAGCTACTTGAGCTGTTTTGCTGTGAAGCTCCAGAAATGTTGTGTGAACTAGAAAATGTCACTCTTCAACCCAATCGGCTATATATGTATTTATGTCTCACTCCTTTTCTCACTGCTTTTTCTATTTATGCTGGTAATGAGAGACTTCCCTCGCTGTTTTTTTTACTCTTTCAAGTCTTAATCCTCTTCCTCATCTGTCTCCCTTTCTCTGTGTCCCCTCCTGTTCTCCCCATATTATAAAGATCATTACTGCCTGCTGCCCTCCTACACATCACTTGCCACCCAGTGAGTTATTTAACAGGAGGGGACTGGAGTTATAGGGAGGCAAAGGGCCTTTTGTGAATAAACAAATAAAAAAAACAACTGCTTTTCTTGCTGCTGCTATCCTCTAGCTGCTCATATATCTGCTGATGAAAAATATTGTCATCCTCTTGCTGTCATCCCACAGACTTTAAAAGAATAATAAAAGAAGATAATAACACAAAAAGTACCAGGGTTTCTTTTGTTTCAGTAGTTGCAATGCAATAGTTGTGCAGCATATGCAACACTGTGCAGTTCAGTACAGCACTGCATCCCGTTATAATCATTAGAATCATTAGAATCACTGATCTAATACAATCAAATCCACACACAATAATTTCAATAGAGCAAGTAGGATTCAACATGACAACATACTTAGCGAGCTTAATGCCACTGAGCTTCTGCATTGGTTGTTGGGTCGCAGTATAACTTTTAGCACTAGAACATTTTTCTTAATATCATTTCATTCAGTTTTAATATCCTAAAGTGTTCTCATGAGGTTGAGTAAAGCTCTTAATTTCATTTCATATTAATGCTATTAAAAACAGACAAAAATAAAATCAAACTCACCATCCACCATGTCTTGGCAGTGACATCATAACACAATTGCCACTTCACCGAGCTGTCTCCTGGCGTAGCTGACATTGTCATGACTACAGAGGGGTGCCGTCAAAATGTTAAACAACTGTGACTTTGGAGAAAAAAAAGAATTTGTGATCAAACCAAGAAACTAGAGGTCTTTAACAGCAATACAGCGTTGCACTTTTGCTATTTTCCTCAGTATTTCCCATTTGTTTTCCATTATGTCTTGTATGAATTCAGCTTCATTCCCTGTTGATCCCACTTGTAGTGTGGCTCTGATTGCTTACACAAAGAGAAAGTTCTATGGAGGGGGATTTTGCTTCCAAAGGGATAGATTATGTTATTTAAGTGGGCATTTAAAGATGCATCTGAAATCAGTCTTGCTCCTTGAATGTGATGTCCTCTTGGTTGGATACATTTATCCAGTCTCAGAAACTCAGAAAACAAGGTTTTAATCCAGTGCTTTTCTGCCTCTTAGTCCTGCTGGACTTTCTCAAGTCCCGGTCCACCAGTGTCCCGGGAATATTTCCAATATATCCACTTCTAGCAATTCTTTCGTCATACAATATGTCTCTTACCTGCCACTTTAAGCTGTGGTCTTCCTGTCTCCCACATCTTCAAGTAAATCCTCTGCACAACACAAAACTGGGTGGATCTATTTCAATTCAAGTTTTCTGTGAGTCCTAAATAGATTCCAGTATTGTTTCTCCAGATCCTCTCAGCACCTGCATCCAAGTATCTTTACATACAGTAGGGACTCCCAGTTAAAAAAGTCAAATGACGTTTCAGCCCATCTATATTATTTTAAGTGGAGAAAAGCACCAGCCACCAACTAAACCAGCCAGCCACCCCCTTTCTTGATTCCACTGAGTTGGCTGTCATTCTGAAGAGGCGGATTAGGAACTAGTGCACACACTCACTCACTCTCTCTCTCTCTCTATCTCTCTGTCTCTCTCTCTCTCACACACACACACACAAATACACACACACACACACTTACACACACACATCAAATACTTCTTACCTGCTGTCTAAAAACACACACATACAACAATTTGTGTAAAAAGAATTTATCATACATGGTTAAAACATAAATAAGTTCAAAACTGCTTTTATCTTGGCATGGTCTGTTTGTGTGTCAGCCCACTAAAATATGGCACTGACCTTTCTCTGTTTGTCCCTCACTCACTCTTGCTCCGTCTTGCCACCATCCTCACTCCCTCTGAACAAAAAAGGTTCTGCCGAGGATCTCAAATATTTCTGTGACTTTCAATAAATGTAATACTGAATTATTTAGGTCTTAGGCTTGGTCTCAATATTGGTAAGAACCCAACAACAAAGTGTTTGTGTGGTGAGAGAGAAGAACACTATATGGACACACCCACCTTGGTGAAAAAAAAAATCTTAGCATACTTGCACCAGGATGGCAAAACAGCTCAAGTAGCTGGGGAATTATAAAAAATCAATTAACAAAAATGTTAAACAGCTCCATACCCAAATTGATTTGAAAAGATGTTATTTCCAACTTCGACGCATGGCCGAGCTTGTACACCCACTTCAGCCAAACCAATCATCAGTACACTTCAAGTATGTTGAAACACTGTAGAAAAGGCACAGTTTCAAGAGTATTACATGTACTTTTATGTGTTTAAGTGTAACAACTTCAAGTATATTTTGTGCACTTGATGTGTATTGTTGTGTATGTGCTTGATTAGTTTGTTTAAAGTCTACCTTATTTGTGTTATAAGTACATTAAAAATGTGTTGAATCTCTTGCAAATATACAATTAATATAATCTTATTGTAGTTATAATATACCATTAATATATTCTTATTGTAGTAATTGTATGCTCAGTTATACTTCTGGTTTATTTCAATACTAAACAAAGGACACTTAATTATCAATATACTTTATTTTTACTTTGCTGTTACTTTGCTATACTTTATTTTGTTGTTGCAAATGTATTATCAGTAACGGTAATTACAAGACTGAATTACTTATTTCCCAATGCTGAATACACTTCCCAGGTGAAAAACAAAACAAAACTTTATTCAAATTCAATATATTCACATTTTCATTCATCCATTATCTGAAACCTCTTATCCTTTTCTGGAGCCAATCCCAGCTGACATTGGGCGACAGTGGGGTACACCCTGGATATGTCGCCAGTTCATCACAGGGTTCATCTGCAGGATTTCAAATGTGCATTTGAGGGAGAGACAGAGAGAGAGAGAGAGAGAGAGAGAGAGAGAGAGAGAGGGAGAGATTGGACTGAATTGTAAACCTGAAAGAGATCACGGTTTGAATTAACGATAAAATGACAAACTGGCATGATTAGCTTAACATCAATTAACCAATAAGAACAGAGGAATAGAGGCTGGAGGTTTAATGAGCTAATCAACGCCACCTGTGTGAAAGAGACAGTGAACCTGGAAAAGTGCCTCTCAAAGAAGATACCAGCAGTTAAAAATGAAAGGTTTTATGGGTCAAATCAGCAAACTGACATTACCAGCATCCAAAAGTCTTGCTGAACATACACAAGTTATCCGTGTAAAAAGTGTAAAAAAGTATAATGTCAAGTAAAAAGTGTCTGAGAAATCATAGTTTTAAAAGTCACAACATTTCTGTGAGCCCAGACTGCGAAAGGTAAAATTACATGGCAGATATCTGTAGCTCAAAGTATGTTGAAGCAGTAGCATTTAAAAGTGGGTGGGTTTGAAGAGGATTTGAAGATTTCTCCATTTGTAAAACATTTTGAAAAAGCTGAATATTTTGAAAAGTAGAAAAATGAGAAGTAGAGGTTTCTAAAATAATGAAGCCTTATCTTAACACTCTTACGATTCCCTTGTCTTCATCCACATCAAAAAATTTGATGACAGAGAGGGGGGGTGGCATGAGGCAAATGACCACAGGTCAGACTCAAACCCTGGGCTGCTGCAACGAGGACAAAGCCTCTGTACATGGGTCACATGCTCTACCAACTGAGCAACTAGGGCACCCAGCCACTCAATAAAGTTGAACAGTTTACATCAACGTGAGAAAAAGTGGTACAGAAAAATTGTCCATTTCAAAGGTTACTTATTACTGAAGCAAGAATTGTTCGACGGCTACAGGTTAAAAAAAACTGTCTGGCTCCACTCTTTCCTTGCCTGACTGCACGGGTGTAACCACCTGCAAAAAAAAAACTATTCTCACGAGCCTATCAAAATAGAATAGCATAGTTGATAATCATAGTTTCCTGCTTCCACAATATTACAAATGCAATACAAACAAGATTTTCCACATTTTAAACTTAATTATCCACACATTTTAAGACATTTTAACTTATTGCATTACTATAAATCTGAACTATTGATATATCAACCTGTGAATAATGTAAATATTCCTTTCACTTTCTTCTTAATCCATGGTTTACAAATTAACTGAAATTATAAATGCTAATTACTGAAACATCACATAAACTGCTGTTAGGCTCTTACAAAAAGTAATAGCATCGCGTCCTTAAAGAGCTGAACATTTTGATATCTGAAGGGTTTTTGTAGCTCAAAGTATGCAGGAGTTGAAAAGTGCCAAAAAACAAACATACTTGTCAGTGATCACACACTAGAGAACTTCTGAAGTCTTTCAAGGAATCCACTGTACCAAAATCTTCCATCTACCTCCAGCATTTCATGAGTTATTTGCCAATATGTCAAATGCTTAATAACTGACCAATGTCAGGATGAAACAAAAAGGGACCCAAATGCAAGTCACATACAGGCAGGTCACTGAACAAAAGGCAAGCTTTAATAAAGAAAGCTGTAATCCAAAAAATCCAAAGTCCAAAATACAAGAAACAAAAGGCAGGTGGCAAAAAGTAAAAAAAAAATGCAAAAACTAAATCAAGTACAAACCGATGAAGAGCTGGGAACAAAGGAGGAAAACAGTACCGGAGAAGATAGGACAACTGGGAAACTGAACAGGAACACAGGAGACGCATGATGGGAACAAACACACAAACTGACAAAGAGAGGGGGATAAGACAAGGACTTAAATACACAGGGAGCGATAACTAATACAGCACAGGTGAGGATCAAAAACGGCAGGAAAACAGACAAGGGCAGGAAGTAAAAATTGAGACATGAAACGTGAGGATATAATTAACAAAATAAAACAGGAAATGACAAATGGATAAACCCAAACCATGACAACCAAATGCTGACACGACTGACTACATGCTTTGTCCTTAGAAATTGAAAGAATTCGTATAGCTGTTATCATGGCTGCTACTTCCTACAACATTGTGTCTTTAACCATGAGTACTTTAATTACCCGACCTTCACTGAGTCATTTAACTATTGCTTCACAGTTCTTTGTAAATCAACTGATTCACAGTGATTTTACCCTCAGCAGAAACCCTCTGTGGAGGACCAGTGGTTCTTCAGGGTGTGGTGACAGTGTGGTCAGGCTAGTGTCTACAGTATGTCAGCCCACAGAGCTAGAGCCTTAAAGCTGGGGTTTTGAGGTCTCTGGATCAGAATCACCACAGCCCACTGTGGAGAAGGTCAGGACTCTTCCACCAAATGTCACACTGCTGTTTTAGGCTTTGCTTTAACTGGCATTATTATTTATGGTAACATTGCTCTTCATTGTCCTTTTCAGTGGATTTCTACATGAAGAGGAGAGGAGAGGAGAGGAGAGGAGAGGAGAGGAGAGGAGAGGAGAGGAGAGGAGGAATGAAACTTAAACCTAAGGGTACAGCCTACCTCCCACCACACACATGCACATAAACTAAAACACAATCTTGTAATTAGTAGTCCAATCAATCAACTCATGGCTCCCACCCCCTCACTTAATTAGCCAATTAGCCACCCTCAGAGGTGTAAACATCAGGCCAATCAGGCTTAAGCACAACAGCCCTAAACCAATCACAATGTTGGTCTCTAAGAACAACAGGACATCAACAGATACAATTGCAGGGCAGAAATAAACACACACACACACACACACACCCCATTACCATTACCCAAATCCTAGAACACAAGGTTTTGAGTTGCAATTAGAGCTTTGTGGGGGTCTCTACAATAACCAACATTAGGGGCTGGGATAAATACATAAATAATAGAGAGAAAGAGAGAACTAAGCGTCTTAGCAGCCCCTGCCACACCCTGCTCCTCCTGAACTGTCCAAGTGTGCATTGTCAGCAGCATCAGGTCTTGGAGCAAACATGTTTCCTTTAATCTAGTTGTATTATTAGCATAAATAATAATCATTGCATTGAAACATGCATTATTATTAAAGTTTCTTTGTCAGATGCAGCAATTGCAACAGCCTGTGTTGATCACACCTATCCACATTGTTTTTAAAAATATTTGTGTTTCTCCATCTGCACCTCATCCCCTCGTTAGTTTATTTGTATTTAAGTCCAGTCCTTTGTTCAGTCATTGTTGAGTCATATGTTCAGTTTCTGTTATCCTGCAGTTCCTCCATGTTTGCCTGTTCCTGGTTTTGCTGTGATCCCATTAAACCTTATCCATTGTATTTCCTGCCTGTCGTCTCATGCATTTGGGTCCACCTTCGTGCTTGACCCTAACAGTTTTCTTAGTTCTTTCTTGCTTAGTCTTCTCATCTGGAGCTCCAGGGTTTACTCAATTTAAACCATTTTTTTTTATCCTACAGATCCATGATGGCAGAGGAATTGTCAGGTAAGGTGACTTTCTTGAGAGGCTGAGGTGTCTCAGAGGAAAATATCAATTTGAGTGCAAAAGTTACTGTTCTGAATATAAGATGAACCAGAACCTCTAAGAAATGTCATTTTCTGGCCATTTCTGACTCTGACAGAACAAAATGTATGCATGTCCCTTTTTTTTTTACTTTACCCACTTTAGTCATCATTGCGTTTCCTCTTACATATTTAAGGTTTATTGTCCTCTCATATCTTAAAATTAACAGACACAATGTATGGAATCCAGACGAACTTTGTTTCACTGCATTTGGCAATGCAGAAAGATGAAAACATTCTGAGAAGAAGTAAGAGCTGTAGCCGAGAAGATTTTGTCAAAACAAATCTTCCTGGACCCTTAACTTTTTCTGTTGGGCTTATACCCAGAGAAACATAATTATAGGAGGAATGAGCAAGCATTTATAGACCTCAGCTTGCTTTATGCCAAGAAATGTGTTGAATTGTTGTGGAAAAAGAATCATAGACCAAGTACAACTCAATGGATAAGACAGATGTTATCAAGCCTCCACTAGAGAGGATAACTTACATATTAAAGGCTAAACAGCATGTATTTGAGGACATGTGGAGCCCTTTCATCAACTACATTAAGGACTTGGATTTAATGGACGAAGAAGTGGATGACTAGTCTTTGTGGACAATGCTGATTCTGATCTTGTTGGATTCATATTGTTCTTTTATATATGTGTTTTAATTTGCACTAATTACAATTAATAGTCAATTTTGAATAGATTACCATTTTCTTTAACTGTTCTGAGTGTTGTGTTTTGTTTTTTAATTTTCTGTCTGTTTGTGAGTAAATGCAGCGATCTTACAGTTGTATGGAAGTTGAATAAATATATGCAAATGTAAAGGCTGTATTTTAAGGTGTTAAAAATTGAAAATAAAATAAAATAAAAATATTGTGGCAAAAAAAATAAATTTAACAGACACATTTCTTCCCTTTTCACAGATTGACAGAGAGGTATTCTGGCGCATGGAAGATGCTTAACTGGTAAATTATCTTCCATCATCTGGAGACATGCTTTCCCTGTTCAGTTTTTGCACACGTCACACTTAGAGTGCACTCACACACACAGGGGTAGAGCCAGCGTCTTGTTATTGGAAAGTCGCTGGTTCAAGTCCCCTGGTCTGCATGTGGAAGTGTCCTTGGGCAAGATACTGAACCCCAAACTGCTCCTGATGTGCTGGTCGGCACCTTGCATGGCAGCCACCGCCATCAGTGTATGAATGTATGAATTACTGTAAGTCGCTTTGGACAAAAGCGTCTGTTAAATGGCCAAAATGTAAATGTTATAAGTGAGGCTAATCGAAAAAAGGCTTCAACTTTGGAGCGTTGGAAAAAGGTCACGTTGGTCTGATGAGTCCAGATTTACCTTGTTCTAGATCAGGGTAAGAAGAGAGGCAGATGAAGTGATGCACCCAACATGCCTAGTGCCTACTGTACAAGCCTGTGGGGGCAGTGTTATGATCTGGGTTGATTCAGTTGGTCAGGTCTCGGTTCAGCAACATTATGAGCCCAAAACATGAGGTCAGCTGACAACCTGAATATACTGAATGACCAGGTTTTTCCATCAATGGATTTTTTCTTCCCTGACGGCACGGGCATATTCCAAGATGACAACGCAATGATTCATCAGGCTCAAATTGTGAAAGAGTGGTTCAGGGAACATGAGACATCATTTTCACACATGGATTGAGTCCAGACCTTAACCCCATTGAGAATCTTTGGGATGTGCTGGAGAAGACTTTACGCAGCGGCCCGACTCTCCAACCATCAATACAACATCTTGTTGAAAAATTAATGCAACTATGAACGGAAATAAATGTTGTGACATTGCATAAGCTAATCAAAACGATGCCACGGCGAATATGTGCAGTAAACAAAGCTAAAGGTGGTCCAGCTAAATATTAGAGTGTGTGACTTTTTTTTTTTTTAGGTCAGAGCAAAGCAAGGTGGAGAGGATAAGGAAGGTCACAATTAACATTCAGTCAAGTTTTGATGAGATACTAAAACAAGAAAATGCCCTGTTCTCTCCAGAAGGAGAATCTAGCAAAGGTCATAAATCTGACTTTGAATTTGATGTTTGGGACTTCAAGCAAAATCCTCCTCCCATGGATGATTCCATTGAAAAGATATACAACACATATCAAACTTCCAATTTTTAAGCTTCTACATAACAACTCAACCAAAACCAGTTCTGAGTGAGTAGTTGATGATGACCCTAGCTATGCTAATGATGTCTCTGACCCTGCTGTAGTGCCATCTGGTAAAAGGTCAACACTAGAGTTCACAATGGACAAAAATTTGCATTTAGATTTTACAAATGAACCTCACGACTCCCTTCAAGAAGTGTTTATTATTTTTAAAGAAAGCATCCCAGAATTTATTAGTTACCACAGAGAATCCTGCAAGCTTAAAGTGAAACTCTCGCCAAAATGCAACCTAGGCTTTTTTTGTGAATGTACCCGAGTCAGACCTTCGTGTAAAAGCATAATTATGACAAAAAAGCCGGGCAACTTTATGGTAGCATCAAAATCGCTATTTTTAAAATACTAAGAAGACTCGACACAACATGAAACTTTGCTCGTAGTATCACCAGGGTCTCTACACATGAACACGAGCATTGAGAACATTGTTTGTGTACACAGAGTTTACTAAAAAGAAGGTTTTTGAACAACACTTTAAGTCATGTAGCAAACAGGATGGTCAATGTTATCAGTGATCCCATCACTGTGTCTGTTAATACTATGCTGTTTTAGAGGATGGTTCCTGAGTGAGAGAAGCAGATATCTCTGAATGTCAGTGACATGATAGAGGCTTTCTAAAAGTATGTAACACCAATGAGTTTAGAATGAGTTTAGTTTAGAGGGTCACTGATGCTGCTTTCTGCCAGAAATCTTTGATGAATATATATCACAAGGAACATGTACAGAAACCCACATTTGTTATGGACTGCTGGAGGGAAACCACACAGCCTCAGATGCATCTCAACTCTGAAGATCTGACCAAAATGTACAGTGACCTGAAACCGCCACCAAGGAAGGTGGCAGGCCTATTAAACTTTCTTACAGGGATGACATTGAAGAAAGCAGAGGTGGCTCAGCACCTGAAAAGATACATCAGGGAACTTGATGAGGAAAAACTTTGAAGATTTTTGAGGTTCTCCACTGGCTCTGGTTTGTTTGTGTCCAGTCTTATCAACGTAGAGTTTACTGTTCCTACCAGTTTCACAGGAAGGGCCAGTGGATGTACATGTGGGATGCTCTAAATGTCTGACAGCTACGGTCACTGTCCAAACTTCTGCAGTGAGTTCAGGTTCATCTGGATAACAGATTTTGTGCAGGCAGGATTTGTGGTGTCAAATGTTGCTCCCGGATATTTTTAAGTATAGTCACAGGATTCACACGCCGCCATACACACAGTGCAAACAAACACATGGATTCATTAACACAGATGCTTAATACGGACATATTCACACACTGAACACAGTAGGGACACCTACTGTCAGAGGGTCACAGGCAGGTGATGTTCACCTACGAAGACAAGAAATTATGAATTCTGTGTCCCTCTCTTTTGGATCTCGCTGGCCCCACACACCTTCACTAGATGATTGGATGCAGTCCTCGAGCTTCTGAGGTGAGAAAGACGAAGAAGAACAGAGTCGCCGTCATTTGGCGCGTTCAGGGCCTAGGTTTTCACCTCAACCACAAGAAGGTCCCATCTCAGGTCCCACTATGGAAACTGTGCTTACATCTCTTGGGACTGATGGTGGCTGTAGTGGCCATTCGCCAAAAAATCTGAATCGAACATTAAATCAAACTTCCTAATGCAAATCAAAGAGCCGCTGCTGCACCATGAGCTTGTATTGTGCACAGACAAAAGAAGATCAATGTAGTTAAGTGTTAAGTGTTTACGTCTTTCGTCTCCTCACCTATTCCTCTTAAACCTGTCCAGCAGAGCTGCCTTATTGGCTTGAGCTTAAATGCATGCAGATGATGTTGCTGCTGGACAGGGGGAAGGCTCTATCGACCCTTAAAGGTATGGTGGCTGCCTTTAAAGCAGCGCAGGTGGGTAGGTGTAAGCTTTGTGAGAAAATAAATATCCTCATTGCACACTTTTTGAAAGGTGCCTGGAGACTTGGGGCTGATGTGTATTTAACCAAATATTAGAATTACTGTATGTATATTTTTGAGCCAGCACATTTGGTCACATTTTAGAGGACCTATAATAAATTCATTATTGAACCAAACTTCATGAATGTTTTTGTAACAAAGAAGTATGTGTTCCACTCGGTCCTGTTACAATGCGTAGATTTTAGTAGGCCCCAGAAGCGGACAACAAGGTAGGGAGTTGAGTTGAAAGGAATTTATTGAGGCTTCACAGGGAGTATGCAGGTGAGAGTGGTGAGAGGCTCTGACTGCAGACTCTGTCAGAGAGTAGGAGGAGGAGGAGGAGAAGAGGACCTCACGGTGGCACTGGTGGATAGCATGGAGTGTGGGGCTCAGGAGAGCTCAGGGCAAGGCTGTTGACAGGTGGATGTAAACTTTTGACCACGACTGTATTTAGTGGACTTTGATTTGAGATTTGATTTTGCGTATATCCCTTACAATTGAAAGGGGCTTATGGATTAAATATGGCTTAAGAAAAGTGCAAGTGCATATAACACTGCTTGTTTGGTGGTTTATTATAATGTGGAACTATGATAAATGTTTATTATTAAGTGGGAGGTTTTTTTTACAATCTGGCTTCAATTCACTAACTCACCATCTGCGTCGCCAATTCCCCTGCCTCCAAAATGTTTGTAGGAATGGGTCAGAGCTTGCTTACAGGTACGCAGGGCTCCCATCAAGTTTGCTTTTATAGATCACAACAAGCCCCATTTTGTGCATTTGCACTATTTATAAATGACACCCCGTGATCATGGCTAATGTTACAGCAGCTGTTTTAACCCTTGAGTTCCAAATGCTCTTGCATTTAGCTTTAAGAATTTCACAGGAAGAAAAATGACAATTTGGTTACCTATACAATGATAACAAATTATGAAAATCTTTTGCATCAACTATACTCATTTCTATTAACAGCATATTAGTCTCTTTAGAACAATCAAGCTTTTGGATAAGCACTGTGTTCAAAGAATGTGCACTTGTGTGCACAGTATTTGTACACAGACCTGTCAAAGGGTCTGTAGGACTGAGGTCAATCAATCAATCATATTGATATATACTGATTATAGATATTGATATTGATATCTGTCATATTGTGGCAGCCTCTTGTGAACCCATAACGGATTGTCTTTTTCTGGCAATACAAAAACAAAGTGAACACTTGTGTATTTAAATCATTTGATCTCATTTGATCTCATTTCTTAATCATAAATACAGTTCCACGGCACTGCATTCATCCACAGGAGGGGTCCAACCATTTTCACCTATTAGGAGAATGCAGAGCTCAAAAACAGACTCTACAGAGGGGTACTGCCCTCGCTGTTTGCAAGGAGGTGCACTCCTCCTTGCAAACAGCAACATCCTTAGGGAGTACAGACTGGAGTGTGTCCTCTGCTGCTCCAGAATTGTAGCATAGTAAATGGGGTGTCCTCCGTGCAAGCCATGGGCCGGCCTTGATCTTATTTGCCGTGTACTGTATTGCATGTTCTGACAACTTCGTCAAGTTCATCCTAGTAAAATGTATATCCAGTTACAGTAGTTGCAGTCAATACTATCACCAATTATCACAAAAAATGAAATGTGAATTTTTACGATCCCTAGGCTTGTATGAAATAGACAAAACAAATATTACAGAGACTTTGTGTGACACCAGTAGAGTTACCATGACTTCAGGATTGAATTCAAATCTCAAAGATTTCTGAAGAAACTGTTGTAGGAAGTGATGCAGGATTATTTCTACCTGCTGTGATCCTAATTAAAGTACAAATTTGTACTTTACTTGTACTTTACTTGAGTATTTAAATTTTATGCAACTACTCCACTATATCTCGGAGGCAAAATATTGTACTTTTTACTGTCTTTCTCTGACCGCTTTAGATAATAAGCATTAACCAAAGCCTAATTAATATATTAAGAACGATTAAGTTATTTTCAACAATTGTCTCCTGTAACGTTTCTCGAGGGTTAACATATTAATTAAGGTACTAAGATTAGTATATGGCTGATAAAGATGTTCATTAACATGTACATCATCAGATCCACAGCTACTGTCCCAACATTACTCAGTCATAATCAACCATTAATGAATGCTCTTTGTGACCCTTATTGTAAAGTTGAAAACATTCATCCCTTGAGTGAGACCTTTTATTTATTACCTTTATTCTGAAATTGAAAAGATGTATTCTTTAAGCAACACATCATAAGTGCAAGAGGATACTAAAGAAGCACTACTTAACCGTAATTAACTATTTATTAATGTTTTTTGTGAACTTATGTGAAAACACATATCTTGGTAAATTGGTAAATCACATGTTCGTTTTTCATTTCATATGAAAATGATAAATGTTGTGTATAAAATAATTGCATTTACTTTTTAACATGTAGTATAAACTCTTTCTCTTTTTAAATTTGGAATGAATCATGAAATGTTTAATACATGTGTGATTGCTTCAAATGTGTCACAAAAAATATTATTATTGTTAATTAGTGTTAATATGACTATTCAAATATATATGAATTAACACCTTAATTAACATAAACAACATCAGTAAATGATTTCTTGACACATTCGTTAACTATTCTAACGATTCTATTCTCTCTTTTCTAATCAGCGTCATTATATTTATTGTGAAGTTTTACAGTCATGCCTGCTTGTACATGTATTTACATTTATGTTTAAATTCAATCGTTCTTTATGATTTGTATCACTGCCTGTCAAGAGACGGGAAACAAACTCATTTAAAAAGCTCGCTTCCTATATTCCGAGGCTCTGTATGTCTGTATCATACTGCGGTTCGTATATCTGACCGCCCGCCTCATTCATTTACTGTTTGAAACATTCACCATTCCA
Organism: Pagrus major; assembly: GCF_040436345.1. Lineage (NCBI taxonomy): Eukaryota > Metazoa > Chordata > Actinopteri > Spariformes > Sparidae > Pagrus > Pagrus major. Next base: position 33,220,600 of record NC_133225.1, on the reverse strand, counting down.
TTCCATTCCTATTCTTCTTCTTTTTTTTATTGTCGGGAAAAACGACAACGTCATATCCGCATTGCAATGAATTGTGGGTTATTATATCAGGCAAGTGTCGAGCGGACTCTGCCCTTAGATTCAGACAAACACAGCTCAGTGGTACCAGGATACACACCGATAATGTCACGATTCAAAAGAGCGAATAAGGCGGACTCTCTTGCGGGCTTTAGGACGGAGAAGACCGAACCCGCTGTTCCTCTCGGACTGCTGAAGGCTGCCAGGAAAAGTGGCCAGCTAAACCTGACCGGCCGAGGTCTGACAGAAGGTAACTCTCACGTCCAGACGTGGTTGCACAGTGTGGCAGTTCAACTGGTGTTCACATGAACTGGCGACAGTCCAGATGTGACGTAGGCGTGAACAATGGGCTCACCAGTGAGAAAACAACCCAGGGCAGCTTACCTTACTGTCCTTAAGTACTGTTGACTGTCAGTGTCATTTAGTGACATCATTTAGTCACATCTATCTGGGGATCATGTGACGGGCAGATGAAGCCTTATGAAGCTTTGAGGCTTTCTTCCTATTCGTGCTGAAAATGAGTTGAAACTTCAAACTTAGCAAACACAGCGACCTCTGGTGGCTTGTAAAACTTAAAGCAGCCCTTCAAGACTGCGTCCGACGGCCACACCACACATTAACACTGTTGGTATAAGTTTCATAGTCTCATACGTGCAGTTCAAGAAACCTGTGTTATTAAATCCTTCTGTTCAAGTGCCACATTAAATCTAGATGTTATTGTGCAATATGTTACAGTGAAATAATGATGTGTTGTGCTTACGTCATATATGTGCTGTCCAAAAAGCCTAGATATAAAATAAGTCGCACAAAACATTAATGTAACTTTTGGTGTAGTTTAGTCCAGGTACTGTACGCTCATATTTTAAGACCAAGGTTGATATTTCCCTGTGATCTGACGCAATAAATGGATCAAAAAGACACTGAAATAACTTCATAATGCCGCCTTGTAAAAAGCCTGAATTCATGCTTCTTCAGGTCTGTCGGGTGGATGACAAGCAAACTACTTTTAAAATGCTTGTTTCCTGAATGGAGTTCAGATCAATCGTGGCTATGCTGTGCTGAGACAAATTTCCATGACCTACCAGGTAGTCCAACTTCCTCACCCACTGTCCTCAACGGCAGCATCCTTTTATGTCCTGTCTCTAAACGAATAAACAAGCTATTGTACAGCTCTTGGTGTCCTTAAACGGCCACAATTAGTGAATATTATCCTCTCCTCCACTGCTGTTCATGAATGTCCAGACAGCAGTGAAGTTAACGTCATGACGTCAGCTTGAATGTCAATGCTGATAGGCTTTCGCGACACAGTGCCACGTGATATCCTCACTTGAGTTCAATATTTTCAACCCACATCATTTGCACCACCTGGAGCAAATAAACATGAATTTGCTTCCATTTGACTTTTCAACAACTTTGTATGTAGTCTAGATGTGCAAATAAGTCCTCCACTGTTTCTTCAGTCGTAGGCTGATCACCAGCTTATGTGATTGGCCACCGCAACGTGATGTCGGGCTGCGTTTCTCCAAAAGTTGACTCCGTCTCAACTTTTTCGGCACGCACCACCGCAGCCAAATTACCAGTTTGTGATGGACCTGTAATTTCAGCCAGGAGATCTATGCCACTGGCGAGGTCACTAAGTTTTACAAGCTGTCTGGGCTTTTAGTGTAATAAATGAACAAAATGTACTCTCAAAATGTCAAGAAAGGAAATACTCTTGCATCTTTTAGTAGTAAAATAAAACTGCACATCTAAATTTACGTTTAACTATTTAACCTAACTAGGACAGGCTTACTGTAATTGCCTCATTAACACATTGTAAAACTAGGGCTGAACCTAAATTTTCAACTATTTGGATATTCTTTTGTTGGGTAGGTATTCGTTTTTCAATTTTAAGGCTCAAATTTTTTTGCTATCAAATCAAAGTGAACTGCAAAATACCTGTTATTAGGTCTTAAAAAGTGCACAGCAGTAGATAGAACAGGGTTTCCCATACACTCACTTATTTGTGGTGGCTTACCACAATATACACATTGGCTGCCACATATTGATTTGTTTTTGAAGCTGCCACTGTTGCAGCCCAAAATGAACAGCAGACAGTTCCTTTTCCTTTGTCTACACATACACAGTCCTCTGTAAGAAAAAAAAAAACTCTTAAAGGGATAGTGCTTGCCCCTTAAAGAGTAAGTACAACACTTAGTATGTGGACAATATTTAAACCCTGTACAAATAGTGAGGCGAACTAGATAATGTACAATGAAATTTGTGTTTTTAAAAAAAAACAAATTACTTTAGCTGGGCACACTGAAATATAAAATAACAACTTAGGTGCGCTACACACTTTCTCTCTCAATCTCTGACATTATTATTTTTTTAAGTGAGAAAGAGAAGAAAGGTGCATATGGGATGTAAACTTTTCAGCCACTCTAATTCATGCTTGGAAATGATCAGTAATACCGAATATTAGCCCTGCGAATATCAACTGTTCTTCATCAAAATAATAAATTAAATAAAACTTCATCTTAGTACAACTTGAGAAAAAATGGCAGTAGATACATACCAAGTGCGTATGGGAACCTTTTCCTCAACACGTTTCTGTAAATATTTCACAATAAAAGGCTTATTAAGAAAGGGGTTTCTGTCCACTGAAATGTTGCGGATCAAAATAAGGCTTTGTACTAAAGTATTGCAGCTTTAACAAGATTTCCTGCACCAACTCATTACTGATGAGAGTTCTCTCTTGTGGACATTGGTCAAGGTAGTATAGCAGCACTGGGTTCACACAACAGAACAAAGCAAGGGACCAAAGGGAGCGATCTCCATGAACACCTGACAAATGCTGGTTCACTTGCTTCTCAAGAAATCAAACTGGGTCAGACTTGTAGACCAGACTGGCCTGGACCGGCAAAAACGCAAATCCACCCAACCCTACACTGTTCAGAATGTCTTAGGAAGTTTTAGGACCGGTTGAAAAATATTTTAGCTGGTATTTTTTTCTTTTACGTTTACATAACGGGGCAAACACTGTGGAGACCCACCAGTCTTTTGCAGCATGTTACACAGAGATCATTCATAAGTGCTGTAGCCTGATGAAAGAGTTAAAGCAGCCTTGGAACAGTTGTAAAAAGATAAAGATGAAAGCTTGAGATAAGACAAAAAGCTGAGAATCATATTTGTTTCTCTTTAACCGTATAAATGTGTGTGTGTGCGTGTGTGTGTGTGTGTGTGTGTGTGTGTGTGTGTGTCTCAGTCCCTCAGAATGTCTATCAGCTAAACATTGACACACCAGAGGAGGCCCAGCAGAATGTGTCCTTCGGAGAGTCAGATCGATGGTGGGAACAGTCTGACCTTACCAAACTGCTGCTCGCATCCAATCAGATTACACAACTGACTGATGACATTAGACTACTGCCTGGACTCACCACACTAGATGTAAGAAACACCAACTCAGTCTGTAAGAAGCCTGACTCAGTATTTCAGCTACCAAGTAAGCGGCCTTTTCAGACACAATGTAATACTGCACCACTGTGCTCTGAAACCTATTAATTCCAGTGGCTTGCTTCACACCAACACGGCTTTCGCTGCATTGGAGTAGTTAGATGCTTGTGCTGCACTGTGACTGTGTTGAACCCAGCGGAGAGCGCAGGGCACATTATGTTGTGTCTGAAAGGCCCATTGTACACAAATTCTACATGTATTATGATTATGTTAATGTAAAACATCACATCGAATGCAATACTCTGAGATGTGTTTTGTTGACTTCAGTTCAGAAATTTAACAGACTATCTGTTTTATCTCTTCCCTGCCACAGGTGGGGTCACAGTTCATTGTTTTGTCCCCCCAGTTTTGGCTTTCCTCTTTCGGTTCTTGTCTGCTGGTTGTTATGTCTACCTCTGCCGAGTACAAGCTGGTTCAGGACAGTAAAGTGTCCAACATTTTTTTTTCTGTCTTACTTCAAACTAAAACTAACAAAGCTAATTAAACTAAATGACAAACTGACTAAACTGACAAACCCAAATTATCTGAAATGGTTTAAAAAGGTCAGATTTGGTCTGATTTTGATTGGAGGACTCAAAATGACATCATCCTAGGATAAATTGTATTGTTTCCAACAGAAAGGTTGTTAGGCCCTGTCACATGTATCCATGGATGGTGGCTGGCAACCAGGTCTCTTTCTTGATAGATGCCTGGTTAAACCAGGCTAAACCAACAGATGTTGCTGTTGAGCATTCAAACCATTTCCAGGTCTCTTTCTTGATAGATGCCTGGTTAAACCAGGCTAAACCAACAGATGTTGCTGTTGAGCATTCAAACCATTTCCAGTTGTGCTCCCCCACTGTAAGTTGAAAAACATCTTTAAAAGATAAGGCCTTGAGAATACGCTTATCTCCTGATTCAATACTGTTACCATACTTAGGTGCCTTTTAGATTCCACTTTGGGTTATGTTTTAATGCTTGGTCCTGATTTGACAATTGATTCTATTGACTCTATTGGTGTTCACTACGATAAAATTAATTTCACATTCAATTAGGCCAATTAATAAAATTATTTCCAGTGTCAGACTTAATTCTTGTGTATAATATCAGTATCAGTGTTTTTTGTGTCCGATTGTGATAAAAAAAAATGCACTTGGCTCTGAGTGGAAGCAAAAAGTAGCAAAATCAAAATTATATTTAAGTACTATACCTGAGTACATTGTAGTTTGAAGTTGTACTTTCCATCACTGGTTATTCTCAACTTTGACACTAATATTTTTATTTTTACTGCAAATGTATACCGCTTCCCAGTATCGGTTATTGTTTCCCCTTGATCATAAATAATCAATATCAGCCCTGAAAGAACCCTATCGGTCAACCCCTTCTTTCTTCATCAACAAAGCACATTTTTGAGAGGGTGCTCTTTACAGCACAGGACCATAGATGTTCGACATGACAGGAGTGCTTTGCTGGTTTGAAGAATTTATTGTGGCAAAAATGTCTTTAATTCAAACAGAACTGATCAGTGGGCCGTTCTGATTTCATCTGCGGACTGGAGCTGGCCTGTTGGCTGCCAGTTGCATAGGTCTGCTAGGCTATTTAGTTTACAGTTTAAGAGCCTATTAATGTCCAGTTGTCATGTCAGAAATAGACGGTGGGCATTGAAAGGGCCCTGAGTGGTAAAATAACCACCATTGTGATACCTGTTATCTCTGACTTGGGTTTTAGGTTCACGTAAAGAAAGCCTGTCTATGTTGAACTTGTTTCGTAGAATATCCCCCTGGACGTTTATCACTGCTGTAGTTTGCTGCTCCTCGAAGTATCTGAGTGACTGCATAGAAAATTCATCAGACTCTACTTTCTCTAGTATGTTTGCAAAGGTTAACATTACAGAAATATTAAAAAATGCTTGCTTTTATTGAAGATGACTTTAAAGATAACTCTGGCGTGTAAGTGCTGTAGATTGCCCAGTTGCTGCTCTCCCTCACAGTTGAGTTCCGCCTTTTGTTCTGTCATCATGACATTATTAACCAACACTGAAAATATATTTTTCTGAAATTCCTGATGCTTACGCATAGCGGTGGGTCAAGTGTGAGATGTGAGACACTAGGCTCGCTGCAGTAGTCGGTGTTAGCTGTGTTACACGGTGGCATACGCTGGGCATACATCGATGGCGTTACTTTCCCAGCACCTCACTGTTATTTTGCTTTTTATGCCTCCACATCAGTGACAGCGGTGACGCGGAGGCATTACGTTTTCATGTTGTCCGTCTGTCTGTCTGTCCCATTCTTGTGAACGCCAAATGTCAATAATGCATTGAGGGAATTTCTTCAATTTTGGTACTAATGTCCATTATGACTCAAGAGTGAACTGATTAGATTTTGGTGGCCAGAGATCAAGGTCACTGTGACCTCACAAAAACATTTTTGGCTAACTGGCTTAATGATGAGATTATGACATTTATATCCAAAAAGTCAGAGGCTAAATGCACTGTGAAACAATATTCTGTAAAATATGTTCTGGCCATTATTCAATGCCACAGCTTTGGAACAGTAAGTTCACTGGTGCGCGGAGGCATACAGCCGCGATGCAGTAACTCTAGTTTGAATCATTATGCAATCAGATGACCAGTGCTACAATTACAAACTCTGTGCAGCTCCAGCAGCAGTGCCTGCAGTACAGTACAGAATAGCAGGAATCGCACTCAGCTTATCACATAAAGACAGTAAGGTGAGGTGGTGACAAGGCAATGGCAGATGATTTGTTGTCAAACCGAAGAGCAAAAGCACCCGTTAGGGAATATAACGGTAAAGTTAATGAGGGAAATGGAGTTTATTAACCTTCTGAGAAGTTGTAGGTGTGCATCCTGTCATCTTCAGCTATTCACCTAACAATTCCCTCTTGTTCCAATGCTCCCACAGACTGAATAAAACTACTCACTGACATATTTGAAATTGATCCGCTGTCAAAAAATCAACAGTAAATTAACACAGCGCTCCACAGATAGTGAGCGTCTTTTCTTGTAAAAAGCTGCTGGATATTACCTGTGTTGTTTAGAGCTTATTCGTTGGTGGGAGAACTTCGACACTGCAGCAACCCTGAATTAGAGTAACCCAGTCCTCCTAGCCTAACTCATTCATTTTCTCATTATAAAATCTTCAATCTACTAAGTCCCCATTCCACTGATTACATACAAAGCATTTATTTTGGCTGCTTGTAGATATTGATAAAAGGAGTGTTACTATGACACATTAGCAGAGTTTAGCAAAGTGATAACATCAATTACATTCTAGATATTAAACTAAAAATGGTCATTTCACCCTGACAGCTCCATGACAACCAACTGAGCAGTTTGCCCAGTGCTTTGGGAGAACTGCAGGAGCTCCAACAACTGCGACTCAGGTATGCACATGTGCGAATGCACACACACATACAAACACACATACACACACTAGGGTTGGGTATTGTTTGGATTTTAACAATTCTGATTCCAATTCCGATTATCTATCCAGTTTTTAACTATGCTCGGTTCTAATTGTTTTGTGCAGCTTGGTTAAAACAGGTCACATTTTTGTTTCACGTTAATTCGTAACTATACTATAAACAACCATTGCGAAGGTGTCACTTTGGGCTCTGGGTAATTGTGACATCATTCCTTACTATTTTCAGAATTCTTCAATTCATTCATTCAACAATCAATCAATCAATTCAGGAGCTCCACCTCAACCAACAGAAAAATCTTGATTTTACATTAATGCATGAGGTATAATCATCTTATAATTTATATGATTGGTTCTTAATCTTCTATATATGCCCCCATCCATATAAGGGGTCCCTTAATCCCCCCGTCAAATAAAATGTAGACTTACTGTCTTCCCTGAAAGTTAATGGTGAGTATTATTCTGTTTATATGAAAACCCATTTATAGTAATGTAGTTTATGCTCTTCACTGCAGCCAGGACTGCACAGATTTGTACACTGGGGAGACAAAACAACCTCTCCATAAACGAATGGCACAACACAGGAGGGCCAACTCCTCAGGTCAAGACTCTGCTGTCCACTTACATCTGAAGGAGACAAATCATTCCTTTGAGGGCACCTGCAGGGATAATGTGGAGTCTCTGTGTGAAAAGTGTGACGAAAACATTTGGCAAAATACAGAATGTTGTGCAATTCAATATTTTATCGAACCGTTCAATACGCCCTGTTAGGTTCAATACACAAAGGCAAACAATATAATACAATACAGTACAATACAATACTACAATAATGTTTGCTGTTTAACTTGATTGGATACTGCATATGTTTTTTATGGAAGGCAATTAAGATAAGTGTTAAATTTTTATAATAAGGTTTGTGGTTTGACTATATCTGCTTTTAATTATTTTTACATGCAAAATTGCCTTTGCTAGTGTGAGTAGTTTTATATTAAGCTATCGAAACCGTACCGTTACTGTGGCCCAAAAACCGTGATGCATACCGAACCGTGGGAAAACTGTACCGTTGCATCCCTAGTGCATACAGTACTAATTACAGTAAGAATGTCACTGCAGACTCATAGTATGACAGATCTGAACAATATTCAAAACATGTGATATCTAGTATGCAAAAAAGATGTCTGTGTCAAATTTTATTACTAATTATTATCATTAGGGTTCAAGCCCTGATGGTGCTTTTATTTTAAACCAGCAGTAACACAAAAGGGTGTTACCCTAGGGTTTGAACCCTAAACATCTAACATGTGTGTCCTCTGCTATGGGGTCAGCCATAACCAGTTGAGATCACTGCCAGTGGAGGTGTTTACTCTGAAGAACCTCCATAGCCTTACACTCCAACAGAACCTGCTGGAGAGCCTGCCAGAGGAACTGGGACAGCTGGAGAACCTTACAGAGCTGGTAACTAAACATATTGTTTGTGGTGTCCTACACTCCCACCATGCTCTTTCTACTGACTGATGGAGATGTCGTGTCCTGTGATTGATTTAAGGACCTGTCCAACAACCATCTGACGGTCCTGCCCTCCAGCCTTGGCCATCTTAACTGTCTACAGAAACTGAACCTGTGTCACAACAAGCTCAGGTGTCTGCCTGACAGCCTGGCCCAGCTCATAAGTAAGATCAACTGTACTGTATGTATACTGTACTGTATGTATACTGTACTGTCAGCCTGCTTACATGGCCACTTTTCATGCTTGTTGCAGCATAAATGATCAGATAGTTTCCACCTATATTTACCTCAACAGTAGGCAGTAGACAGTTGGTGAATCAATATGTTGGGAAATTTATGTTAAGATTAGATTTCTAGTAAAAATGTACATATATACAGTGGGGTCCAAAAGCCTTAGCCAACATTGAAAATCTCTAATATTGTCATGTAAACCTAGAAATAATAAGAAAGTTTGAGGATTCAGGAAGTGTAAATATAGTTTGAGACAATATTGTTACTATCGAAATAGTGTGATGTTGTGCTACATTATTCCAGTTTACATCTCTCCTTTCCCACACTCTTCACGCAACCCCACCTCACTCACTCACAAGCTCTCCTGCAACATAGAGGGGTTTGACATCCTGAGGATGAGAATTAAAAAAGTAGAAATCTTTCATCAGAATCACTATAAGAGCCTACATTACATGGTGTTGCTTTAATTGTCCACTTTTTTAAATTTTTTTTACAATTTTTATTTAGCTATCAATAATAACAGTACAGTACAAAACAACTTCCTCAGAGATAAAACAATATAAGTGCTAGTAGTTTACCTTAAAAGAACAACATTTTACAGCCCTGACCCCATAAAAGTGGGGCCATTTGCCTCTCTCTTCAGCGGGGAGGGTACAGACAATTAAGATGAATGTATTACCAAGGTATTTATATGTTTTCCAATGTATTCCCATCTTCCTGCCCAGATCTTTTTTTAAAACTGTTGACTCCATCATCTCCACATTCATATGGGCAGGCAAGAGCCCTAGAACCTGTAGAACCCTCCTACAGCGGAGTAGATCGTTAGGCAGACTGGGCTTACTCAATTTCCAATGTTATTATTGGGCTGCAAACATGCACAGGCTGCTGCTATGGTTCACTTCTCCACAGAGCAGCTGGTGCCAACTTGAGACTGCCTGTTGTATCTCCTCTTCACCACAGGCTCTGGCATGTAGCACACTACCCACTCCTCTCTCACAGTACACGGATAACCCCGTTGTTACCACCACTGTAAAGATATGGGCACAAATTAGGCGACATTCTAAGTGGTCCACTCTTCCACGGTCCACCCCTATCTGTAATAACTACCTCTTCTTGCCAGCTAGTATTGATCCAAGGTTCATGGCTCTTGCTAAAAGGGGCCTACGATATTTGGAGAACCTGTATGTGGGTGGGTCTTTCCCTAGTTTCAATCAGCTGCGTGCCACATATGGGCTAAACCAGTCAGATTTTTTCAGGTATTTTCAATTACGGGACTTTGTGAGGACACACTCTCCAACATTTCCTCAAATCCTGCCTTCCAGTGGCTTACGCCTTATACTACCTGCTGACGCTTTATCTAAGGGACATGTCTCTTATTTATATGAACTTGTCTTGCCTAGTGAACTAGTGAAATCATGGCTGAGAAAATTAAAGCAAACTGGGAAAGCAAATTACAGATGAACCTTTCTGATCACTTCTGGGGGAAGGCTTTAGAAGCTGTGAACTCATCCTCCTCTTGCGCCCGGCTTAGCCTTATTCAGTTTAATGTGCTGCACAGGGCTCATTATAGCAAAGCCAAACTTGCCAAAATTTACCCAGATACAGTAGAGGATAAATGTAATAGATGCTCACTCTCCCCATGTGACTCAGCACACGTTTTGGCTGTGCCCTAAACTGGTTGGGTTCTGGGAAACATTCTTTAAGACGGTCTCTGACATATTACAGACCCAGATTTCACCATCCCCCCACATAGCTATCTTTGGGAGACCGGAGGACAGTAACACTATGACAAAAATTCAAATTAATGTAACACAATAAAACAGTTGTTCACAAAAAAAATTAATGTAACTGCTTTCATCTCACTGACGGCACGCAGGAGAATTTTGTTACAGTGGAAATCATCCCTACCTCCATCTTTTAAATCCTGGATAGGTGATGTTATGTCCTTCCTAAAACTGGAAAAAATTAAATTTTCTTTGAGAGGGTCATCTGATAAATTTTACTCTCATTGGCAACCATTAATTAGTTATTTAGATCGGATTCCTGCAGGGGAACTTTCCCAGTAGTGCTATGTTCTGGCCCTGTCTGCTGTCTTGACTATTTGTTGTGTTGCTGCCTGTCTGTCGCCCGTCCTGTCCCCGCCTTATCCCATGCACATATATGGAGGTGGGTGCCATAAAAGGTGGTGTACCAGTAGTCCTGGCCTTTATAGTAATTTATATATTTGCTCATTCATCTATTTTTTTTATTCTAAGACACTTATTTTATGTTGTATGTATGTATTTATGTGAATGCATGTTTTCTTTTACTTGTTAAGTTACTTCCTGTCATTTATGTACCTATTTATTTAAATGTATCTTTATTTATGCATTTATTTATTTATTCATTGTATTATTATTTTCCTGCTTTCTATACCAACAACTAGGTTGTCCTTTGTTGAAGGGGTCTGTGGGAGGGTTGGCAGAAGGACCATGGGGTCCCGAGCCGGGAGAGAAAAATGGAAAAAAAACTGAGAATGTCTTATGTTCCATACCCTTGTGTTGTACACTGTCCTGCTGCATTTTCTTGAATAAAATATGGCAAAAAAAAGAAGTGCTAGTAGTTAAAGTAGTATTGGTAGAAGTAGTAGTAGTTAAAGTAGTATTGGTATAAGTAGTAGTAGTGTAAGTATTAGTAATACAAGTAGTAGTAGTAGTAGTAGTAGTACTTGTACTAACTACTAGTAGAACACACGTTAACACAGTCTTTCATTCTGTAAGAAAAAGAGCATGCTGACTGTCTGTCTGGTACTGTCAGAGTATCTGTTTGATTGTCCTCTAATTTGATTTGACAGATGTGAAGCTGTTGGACTGCAGCAATAACCAGCTGACTGACATTCCTGCAAGCTTATCAGAAATGCGCGCTATGGAACAGCTTTACCTCAGACACAACAAGCTCCGCCTCCTCCCAAAGCTTCCTGCACCTATGCTCAAGGTAACCATAGCAACATGAGCAAGAGCATCATGGTTAATGTTTAATACAGTTGTTATGTAAAATTAGTTCATGATGAATACTCAATTTACTTGGAAATACTGTATGTATAAATATTTTACAGGCTTATCATGGTTAATTGACTATTGGTCATTGATCAGTCATTGATCATTGATCATCATGGCCAATTAAAGGAATTTGCTTCCCAATTTTAACACAGGGAATGTAAAACTTGCATGTACATTGTGTTAAATGTTTATATATTATGGCATTTAAGAAATATATTTATTTGTGTGTGTGTGTGTGTGTGTGTGTGTGTGTGTGTGTGTGTGTGTGTGTGTGTGAAGGATCTGTATGTTGGGAACAACCAGATTGAGCAGTTGGAGGCGGAGCAGCTGGTCTGCCTGACATCCATCTCTCTTCTAGAACTCCGAGACAATAAGATCAGAACCCTCCCTGAAGAGATCACCTCACTGAGCACACTCACACGCCTTGACCTCACCAACAATGACATTACTATGTAGGTGAATTACATCATGACACAATTACACCTAATTCCAAATTCACACTCCAGTATTGTGGGATTTTTTGTTCGCCAACAGTTTCTGTATCTCGCTGACAAAAGCCCCCAGATTTCAGGTAAATCAACATTCACTCTGCGCTTACAAATTGGCACATGATAGCTTTGTGTGAATTTTTAAAAAATGTGATTCAAGAACTCACCAATGGCTTGTGGATGCCTAAAAATACGAAGCAGGCTCAATATGTGGTTGTGTCAGGGAGCCATGCAACAAGCTAAATCCTGTCCTGTGCATGGTATTGCATCAGGAGACCAAACAGAGTAGTTGGGGATTCCTCCTGCTGAGAGATATTATGATATGTGACCCCTTTTCACTGAACAGGGCAGCAGAAAGTGTGTGCTACGAACAGTACAGCAATCTGACGACTTTGAAAGTTGTGTAGTGTGACTAAGGCGAATAAAGCAATCAACTTTTTGCCCCCATAAGCAAAACTCAACACAGTCAACATCCAGTCAGTAAACAAATATAACCACTAATCTTTCTTTTTTGAATAATTTACTGGTAGATTTTAGAGCCAGCCACTGGAACACATTTATGTACACATGCACTCCTTCAGGCACTTGAGAAAATAACTACCAGCAGATACTGTCAGTACACTCTCATCTGAGTTTCATGTGAAGTAGATGTATCTCTGTCAGTCTTCCAGCGTCTCTCAGCCTGCTGCCCAATCTGAACATGTTGCTGTTGGAGGGAAACCCTCTGCGAGGAATCAGGAGAGACCTGCTCACTGTAGGTGACACACTGAGGACACAAACAAAGTAGATGCACAGTGGAAACATTTTGAAAAGAAAGAAAGATAGTACAGTGTTGTCGGGCCTGATATCACAGTATTAGCATACTATAATATCTTGACAAATTTAACTCAATGAGGTACAAGGTAATAATAGTGTTGGAGCTAGGTAACTGTGGTTTTGCTCTTTCAACTCAGTATTGGGGAGAGATGAGGCATGATGATTGCATTTTAATGGATACAAACCAGAAATGATAACAGTAAACTTGCACACTACAGCTGTAGCAGGTGGTGTGTTTAGAGTTCTTTATTAATGGAATTTCAGTGACGTTTACATAGAAAACTGTTGAAACAGCTGGAAATATTCACTAAAACAGACATTCATGTTATTTTTCTACCTGCTTACACTGCTTCTCTGTTGTCCTCATCAGAAAGGAACCACTGAGCTTCTGAAATACTTAAGAGGAAGAATTAAAGGTACAGTTTGCTTTTTTGCTGACTTGAAACAAAAGCCCACCCAACCTAAAAGAGTTGTTAGCTGGGTTAAAGACAAACTTTGAATTATTAAAACAAAAGTTTTCAGATTCAGATTGTTTCAGCAAACCCACAGAATGAGAATTTGATCTTACATCTGTGTCTCTGTGTGTGTGTGTGTGTGTGTGTGTGTGTGTGTGTGTGTGTCTGTGTGTGTCTGTGTGTGTCTGTGTGTGTGTGTGTGGGGTTTGCAGAGGAACCCGAGGGAGCAGTTGAAGTACATACAGCCATGACGTTACCCAGCCAGGCCAAGGTCAATGTACATGACATTAAAGCTCTCAAGTTATTGGTGTACAGGTTGGTAATGAGCACCTTATTTCATTTTTCTATTTTTTTTTTTTTTTTTTTTTTTTGGGGGGGGAGGAGTTGTTTTGTACACAGAAAGTGTACAAAACAAAAAGAAAAAAACAACAGCAGCAAATATAGACGGATATAATGGACAATTGTACAGAAAAAACAATTACAATGATCAACGATGAAATGTGATGATATGATAAGGATACAGGAGTAGAAATGATTGATTAGGTAGGGTATGTGTGGTTCAAGTGTAAGTATGTTTGGATATTTAAATTTGGAAATTCAGCAACCCAATCTTCTGGGTACATTTATTTGCAGCCACTAGGCTGACAAATCTACCAACGTATTTTGACACAAAGTCTTTCATCATAGCATGGTGGTACACACTTCATTAGTTATGTACTTGGACATAATATAATAATACGATATAATAGTAATATTTCCTAAAGGGCCCATTCGAGGAAAGCATTCCGTGAGCCCTGCCTACACACCAAATTGTAGATGAAATGTAGACAGATCCTGCAGCACACTCACATGCTTATATATAGGTCATCTGTTATGATGATATGTGTCAAAATGAGCAAGCGGAAATTATCTCATGTTGCAAATGTGAATGATGAAAACAAAAATAAAATTATTATTCAAACTGTCTTGTTGCTGTGAAGAACATGAACTGTAGACGTGGCAGCCTGTGGCAACTTTGCTGCATTTTGTGGTATAATTTGAGACTTTTGGCCTTTATAACTAGGGATGTAATGATACAAAAAACTCACAGTATGATATCATCAGGATGCATAGCCCACCGTACAGTATTTATCACAATATTTAAAAATAAGGAAAAGATGACCTGAACAATGTCCTTTGATAAGAAATGTGATGTGTACAGTATTTATTATTTGTTTACAATTTGTTTTTACTTTTTACTTGGGTCACTTCTGCTTTCCTTCCATAGTAAGATAAAAGTGGCCGGCCATGACCTACACATGTGTGAAAAGTAGCCATGAATTGTCTTTGGCAATGAATAATTGAACTATGCACAACTACGAAACAATACAGCAGCCAGTGGCAATCCCTCCCTCCCTCCCTCTGGTTGTACAGCAGGACTACCAGGGCTCCCTGGGGGGTGTGAGATGGGAGGACAGCAGTACAAGTCCTGTCCATATAATTGTTAATGGCTATCTCTTTGGGAATCTGTCGATTTGTCTTGATTGACAGCTTTTGCATGACTTTAGTTTCTAAGTTACAAGACAGCGCCCTCTCCTCGCTGTTTGTATATTTTACTCGCAGGTGTGTGAACTGACGTAGATATTAAGCGTCGTCCATAGTGCAAAGTAATAACCATAACGTTAGAGAGATAAGACGGGGACCTATCTGGTTCTCCTAGAAACCAGATGCAAAGATGGCACCCATTCAAACTAATGAGAAATACTTGCCTAGCGCATTCGCCAAAAAAGTTCTGGCTTCCGTGTTTACTTCCTGGTTATGTAGTCCATTAAATATGTGCAGTAGAGTTTCCCCCGCTCGGCCCATAGACTTTACATTGTGATGACATCATGGATTTTTAAAATATTTTTCTCAGCTTGAGGGAAGTTTTACAAATTTAAAACCTCCATGGATTAATAATTTCTAATTAAAAGGATCATAATCAGCCTCGTTTGCAGTTCTTGGTGTCCTGTCAACAGTTTTACAGACGTCTCAGTAATATCTGCCAAAATGTTGTTTTTTTTAAATCAGAGGGGCAATCATATTTCAGAAGCAGCAGTGTGCCGCTGCAAGGTGCATATAGGGGAAACCCTGATCTACAAGATGATTAACTCTGTGTAACTTTGTGTTTAGTGAGAAGCAGGCATCTAACATCCCAGATGAGCTGTTTGATGCTGCAGCAGATCAAGGTGTTACCACTGCTAACTTCAGCAAGAACCAGCTGACCTCCATACCTTCGAGGTACACAGGCTACACACACACACACACATATTCAACGCTGGTGGTGCTGACATTATAACTGTATGGCAAAGATCAAACGTTATTTTGAACATGAATGATTCCCAGACTAACTACAAGTATGTTGTTTGTGCAGACTGGTGGAGTTTCAATCTTCAATGTCAGATATCAATCTGGGTTTCAACAGACTGACCTGCTGTTCTCCTGACATCTGCAAGTTACTGCAGCTGATACACATCGACCTTGGGTACACATACACAGGCACAGATCAACACACATAGATTAACAGTGTATATCCAATTGAAGACTGCTCCATAGACCTCTGTTTTGCTTATTTGCAATGTACAAAGTTCTACTTGCACAATATTCACATGTAGGGTGGTCAATTTTTCTCTAGATTAAACAGATTTATATAAATGCCAGAAAACAATGAAGTAAATAACCCAGTTTCCCAGAGTCCGAGGTGACGTCTTCAGATGTCATGTTTTGTCCAACAGATGGAAACCTAAGAGATTTAGTTTACAATGGCATAAAATGAACAAAAGCTGCAAGGTTCAAATCAGAGGAGCTGACACGACAATGATCATCAGACCATTGGAGCTTACTGCTGCTTGTGGTTTGAATATCCAGCAGTGTGAATTTTAAACATGCAGCAAATTATTTCACATTCAGGATGTAAGTAAATAAGAATTAACCTAATGTTTTTTCATTTTCCGCTTGGGTACTGTTAGATTGTTGAAAAAAGGCAGCATAATCCTATATTTAATTCTATTTTTTAGTTGATAAAACTAGCGAGAGGTGGGAGTTAGAGTACATGAGTCATTGTAATCATTAATGAGCCATGGAGATAAACATTCAGCTGCACAACAAGGTATATACCACTCAAAGCACTTTACAACACAGGTCATCTTTCACCCATATTCGTACACTGGTGGCAGAGGCTATCATGCAATGTGCCTCCTGCTCATCAGAAGAAATAACCTTTCATACGCACTCACACACCAATGGAGGAGCCACCGGGAGCAATTTGGGGTTCATTATGTTGCCCAAGGACACTTCAACATGTAGACTGCAGGGGTCAGAAATCGAACTACTGACCTTCTGATTGGTGTACGACCGCTCTTCCGCCTGAGCCACAGCCGCTCATCTGATTTGGTCTTGTCATATTTAAACAGAGCTATTACAAAACATGTACATAATGAAAAATGGTGTTTGAATGAGAAAAAGTAATTCCTTTAACAGTCAGATGAAGCCAGCAATCTGACATATTGAATGAGAAGGGCTTAGGAGCAGCATATGAATGGGATTTTGATAGAGAACCACTTTTGTTTTTGTTTTGTTTTTTCAGGAATAACCAGCTGAGTGATTTACCACCTGAACTGAAGAACTTAACTAAACTACGCTCCATTATCCTCAATAACAACAGGTAACTCTGTTTCAGGACCAGTTCTCCATAGTAAATCATAATAATTGTAATGAATGTGAAAATATATATATAGCTTTACCCTCGACATCACCTGTTATTCATTGGCCTCATGTCCTGTGAGTTTGTGGGGGGAGCTCCGGTGTGACCCGTGGCTAACATAGCGAGGAGTTATATTCACCAAAAGAAATGAAAAGCTGTCTGCAGTTACAGAGCTCTTGACACACATCAACTGTCCCAGACTGTGTAGAAAGGATTTGGCAACAGTTTTAAAGAAAAACTGTTCATGATTAACTTTCCCATTATACATATATTGCACCATCTAGGTGTCACAGAATGCGACTGATAGCAGTCACATGAATAAATGATCAGTAATTGTTTTTTATCATTTTTAAAAAAAATGATAAAGAGGAGGCAATAACACCAAATGCTCTGCTGATATTACAGGACTAATAGAACACATTTTGGAGAGGCTACTACATTTTCCTCAAATGAGACAAAGAAGAAAGAAATTGAGGAGAAATGTAAAAATAAATGTATGATCCATTCAACATGCATCTAATAATTTTAATTTGTATGGATAAGTACAATTAACTATAGAGCCACAGTTGTTGCACTTCCTGTTTCCATGTGTCCTTCCCTAAACTAGTGTTACAATAATATTAATATTAAAATATTAAAGCAGCCCGATCATTATTTCCCTTATCCCATCAGATCAGCTGACCAATAAATAAACAGTGCAGAAAAAAATAACTTGATAGGATACCTGTGGTCACTTGTTCTAAACACAGGTAGCCTCCTCTCTGCTTGCTCATCAGGTTCTCTGATATGCATTCAAGGGATGCAACATCCTTAACTATAGCGGACCTCGATCGATATCTAGCTGAAGGGTCAGAGGGGTGAGGATGGGAGGAAGCAGAATAAGCTGAATAGAAAGCACACACTGGATACTGAAGCTGATGGCTTCACTGTATGTTCTGCAGTAAATCAGTCAGCTTGACTCGTACAGTTATCCACTCACAGTCTTTGTACTGATCACAGGTTCAAGTCCTTCCCTGATGTCCTCTATCAGATACTTTCCTTGGAGACGGTGTTGTTTAGTAACAACCAACTGAACGAGGTGGACCCATGCCGTCTGATCAAGTTGGTTCATCTGTCAACGCTGGATCTTTCAAACAATGACCTGCTGAAAATCCCCCCTGAACTGGGCCTGTGTACCAGCCTCAGGTATGAAGCACACCTGAGCAAAGAAACAGAACTCTGCACACTGTCCTGAACCTTCTTCCAGCATGTGTTTGTGTTTGAACTCATTTACTGCAGTACACCACCAGCTGCTGTCTCCAGTGTTTTTGATGTAGGACAATGACAATGGTGCGATTCAGCATTTTCCGTTTGTGGTGTCCACTACATTCCAGGAGTCATGATCATGAGATGTAACTGACCCCAGTGGTTATCTTTTTTATTTTTCCTAAGACAGCATCACAGTCTTTAGTTGGTAGTTTAATAAAGGTATGCTATG